>NC_090930.1:530566468-530869499 GCF_040938575.1 Ambystoma mexicanum
CGAAGGGCAGATGAAGAAAAGGGCAATTCCTGTTTGGACATGTTCGGATCAGGAGGACCCAGGGCCCAACCTCCTGCTCAGACAGCAGGTAAGCTTGCACCAACATACTCCCTCTGTCCCCACAGGCCATCCCCACCCACTCTGGTCCCCAGTGATGTTCCCTTGTGCCTGCTCAGACAGCAGGTAAGCATGCACCAACATACTCCCTCTGTCCCCACAGGCTATCCCCACCCACTCTGGTCCCCAGTGATGTTCCCTTGTGCCCCCACCATTCTCGCACACAGGTATTGCCTGTTTTGCTTGATTCCTCTACCCTGATCCCCCCCTTACCCTGTTGGGTGTCTTGGCCCACGTTCAAGTTATTATGCTGCAACACTTGGTGCTGTGGGCTTAGGAAATCCAAGAGGGCAGAAAAGCCCACATGTGCGACAGAATCATGGAGAACCGTGCAGTTTTGCGCACAGCAAAATGGTCCCCTGACCTACCACCCACCAGTGCGAGCGTGAGGGGCCCGGAGTGCCATGAGTGAAATGTGTGCCAAAGGAAAAACAGCAGTGCCGGTGGCTAAAAAAAAGCGCTTTGAAATCACCTTTGTTTCTCTGAAATGCAAGCTAAAAATGCCTATTTTAAACATCGCAAGATATTCAAAAATCTCAATGAACACCAGCAGACATTTGGCAGAATGTATTCTTGTGTGCATACTAAATCTGGAAAGAGAAAGAGCCCAAAACAATGTTTATAACAAAACTGGCTGAGCTGTGGATGTCAGCAGCTGAAGTGAAATTGGACTGAAAGACACTAAAATCTAAATGTTTAAAATAAATGAGTGACCTACTGTTGAGTGTCACATAGTTTGCAACTGTTGAAATGTCATAGTTTTGAACTTACAATCAGCGTTCTAGCTGCATGTGTAAAAATTGTCAGTTTGATTTGAATGTAGAAAACTGGGGACCAAAGTGACATTTAGCTGAAGCCTGGCTTAAAGAGATTGAATTCTGCCTGACAACCACCCCCGACAGGAGTTGAAACTTGATCAGCAGCTGTGTTCCCAGGCCTGGCTGCATTCTGCTGCCCCTGCCAAAAGGAGATGACACCTCTCTGATTGAATTAGGGGAGGAGCACCTGGGAACTACAGGAAACTAAACAAAGCACTGTCCTTGGCCCAGGCAAATGTTAAATCAGGGGGGTCGTAAATGGCTTCCTCTTGGAAACGGGGAGGGGCACTGCATCTGTGAGCAAGCTGAGCTTGGGGGAAGTGGATAAACCAGAAATTTCACATTGTGCTTTGGAAAACCACACCCCTCGGGGCCAGAGTATAATTTTAAAAAGATGGATAATTCATAGTGCGGACTTGTAAAAATTATATAAATAACATCATCATTCTTGTGATTTTTCTGTGCACATTTTAAGAGGTGTTAGGACCCTGTGGTATGTTCTTGGGGATAGTAGCGGAAAAAAGGTTGCTACTCCAAATATATGCATGTTAAAAATCTGACACTTTATCATCTGAAACCCATATCCCTGGTGCACATTTGTGTAAAATCTGGAAAGGTTTAGAGGTCGTTATCTGAATGAAAAGGGGAGAATTCTGTCATAAGTGGACACAACATCTTACAAAGACGGGGATCGGATGGTTTGGTGCTACAGAAAATATGTTAACTGGACATATAATATTAGAAAAATGGTACATAGATAAATATGTATTTGGATCAGAAATAGATTTGTGTGCAATTTGACAAGGGGAGGATCCTCTGACCATAAACCTACCTCATCACTCTGACTCACAACCCAGTTCCCCCAATCAAGGGAGAGAGGAGGAACTGGCCAATGATAAGTTGAGAGGGTTGGGCATGCAGAATTAGCCGACCCACCCATTTTCAAAACACATAAAAAGAGCCACTGGAAGCCAGACAGGAACATTCACTTCCCACTTCAAGCTGATTTCTTGCGGAGCGTTTTTGCCAGAAGACACCAGATCCAGCACTTAAACTTCAATACCAGACAGAGATCAGAACTTTGAATTCAGACTTCAGAATTTGTCAGCAGGCCTCAAAATCTTTTGCAAACTGATTTACCCCAGACTTCCAAGGGGCACATCAGAGTAAAACAGCCGGGCTGAGCTGTTTGATTCTGGCCTAGAACCCTGTGCCAGAAACACCCAGAAAGCAGAGCTGTACCCGGAACCAGAGACCAGACCTTTGTGAAGTGCCAAGTGCCAGACCAGAAGAGCAGAGCTGACCCAGACCGCTGTAACCAGAGAACCGGTACTAAAGACCGTCCGTGGCGAGAGAACCGCAGTCAACCTGACCAGATCTGTGACGAGGCCCATTCCTTCCAAAATATAGTGTGAGTAACCAGCCAGAACTGTAAAAAACCAATCTCTTAGTTTCAAATAATCTAATTCAAACTATTTTAACCTATTGAGAACTGCATCATAGAAATCGTGTCCCGTCTTTTGATTCAAAGCTGCAAAACTGTCATCTGTCATTCTGAAACTTTAAAATTTCATTTCTGAAAATCTACCTCCACAAAATCTTCCGTATCTCTTGAACCGTTTGTGATAAAAGATTTAACTTATTTTGAAGCTGAGATTCTAAGCTTTCCAGCAAGCTCTAAACCGACTTGCTACTCCTTATACTTGCTCCGTAATTGCGCTCGACGCACGCGACTAAATTGCCGCGATTTGACATTTTGCTTCATTTCAGCCACGTGTAAAAATATTTGTCTTTTGTTTCCTTTGCTGAAATTCGTTTGCAACCTGACAATCATTCATAGAGCATTGCTAAAGTAATCCTGAACTAATTTAAAGTAGCTATCACTCACCCTGAACCTCTAGAGGGAATTAAAATAATTTTTAGCATATTTTTCCCTTCTTTGCATACCACCTTTAAAGTACTTTGCATGTGTTTAAAATCATCCTTGTGATCTAAGCTTGCTAGGGGGGAACTGAATTCGTATTGTACTGGGATTGTATTCCTGAAGACTGTGTGTGTTATTCCACCTCCTTACATTGCATAGAGGGGGAGTGAATTCTCAAAGAAAAAGTAATACTATTATCTTTTGCTGAAGTCATATCAAATTATTTCTGTGTTGTATTCTGTCCCACCTTGAATTTACTTGAACCATATAAAGCATTCTCTGCTACCTTAGTCCTCTGTTCCTAGTCATAAGTCACCAGAACTGTGCTATTGTAGGATTACGTATTGCTGATTACTGCTCATATTCACAAGTGTGATATCAATTATTAATTTATTATAAAAGTGCGATATATATATATATTGTTTAATTCTCAAATAAACCTTTTAAATTTGCAAAACAAATTTACTTCTTGGCTCAGTGGGGTCAGGGGGATTCTAAGAGAGGGGTGTTATATAAGGGTTGTCATCCAGAGTACACAAACTGGACATAAAAATATATAAATAAGGGCTTCCCTTGAGCAATCCCAGACAAGGCACTGACTTAGTGGGACTGCTTGATTGGAGTCATTAACAACCCCCCCAAGCCTACTTCTGCACGAGTCTGTCCTGATGAATTCTGGTTTTACCATCACCGTCTCGTGGCCAATGCTGGATTTTACTTTTATGGACTTCATTCATTCACGGTAGGTCACCCTTTCTCAACTCTCATGCTGGACTTCCTTTGCATCTTGTACTCATGGTGCCCCGATTCATGCTGTTCCCATCTTCATCTTCTATCCTGGCTTGCAACATTATGTGTTACTACTGACTTCTGCAAATGTATTCACTCTCCCCTCTTGCTTCTCCACTCTCTTGACTGCTAACTCTCTGTTCTCTCCTCCTTTCCCTTCTCCCTTTTCCAATCTCCTCCCCTTACTTTCTTCTATGCACTTACTCTATCAGAATTGTCCCTGGACCTAGTATGATAGCAACCTCGTCTGTCTCCTCCCCCTCCTCTCACTGGTTTTTTCCTCCCCACCCCCTCCAGCACTATCTGAAATGTCGTCATTCCTAGTAGGATAGTCGCTTGTTTTGTTCCTCCACTACCTTTCTGCATCCCTCTCCCTCACCTCTTGTTTTTCTCCGGCTCTACCAGAAATGTCGTCAGGCCTAGTACGGTAGTCGCTTGTCTGTTTCCTTTTCCTTCCCACTCTCCCCCTCCATTCCTTATCTATGTCTTAGCTCTTGCACTGAAATGTCGTCAGGCCTAGTATGATAGTTAATTTCACATCCTTACTGTTCATGGCCTGTAAGAATGTCATTGTATTTTCCCTTGTTACCTCCCTTGCCTTGAAGCGCTTTGAAACACATTGTGTACAGGCGCTATATAAATAAACTATCATATCATATCCCATTTTTTTCCCCAGTCCGGTAGATCCTCCCCCTCACTGTCTCGCAATCCTCCCAAAGGGCAGTAGGGATTTTTCCTAGTTTATTCGAAAACCTGATAGGTTTAAAAAAATTCACCAGCACCTTAAACAACATTGGGAGATTATCCCAAGGATTACTCAAATACAACAACAGGTCGTCCGCATAGAGTGAACGTGTCTCACCTCTCCCACTAAAGTTCCAGCTTCCCCATCTCTTGTTGCATGTATCGCTCCAGAGCTAGTGCAAATAGGATCGGGGAGAACGCACACCCATGCCTCGTCCCTCTGCCCAGTTCCCATCTTTCAGATACCCAGTCATTGGTTCTCACAACTGCTACTGGCTTGTTGTAAAGTAAACCCAGCCATTACAAATGTTCTTGCCGAACCCATACCTCTCCCGCACCCGGAATAACCAGCTACACTCTAGTGAATCGAACGCCTTCATAGCATCTAAAAGAGGCTAATGCCATTTCTCCCCTCTGGGTTTTGACTTGGTCCATTACGCAATTGGCTGATATTTCTTGTCGTATTCCTCCCCCAAAAAAACTTCACTGGTCTGGGTGTACCAGCTACGGGACATCCTCCGCCAACCTATTTGCCAAGATTTGTTCCAGAATGTTCCCATCGATGTTCAACAGGGAAATGGGACGATATGACATACAATCCAAAGGGTCCTTCCCTTCCTTCAGCAGGACCGTTAAAATATGGTTTCCCTCATATATTCCGGAAGGATGCCAAATTAAAATGCCTCCTCATATACCTTCTTGAGCCACGGGCCTAGGAGGCCTATATATTCGCAATATATTTCTACTGGGAGCCCGTCACTACCCGGCGCCGTACGTTTCCTCATTGACCACACTACCCAGCGTATGTCTTCCTCCTCTATCGGGCCTTCCAATTCTTCCCTCAGGTCTGCCCCCAACCTTGGTAGTTGAATCGGACGGAGCAACTCGTCCGCATCTTCCTCCACATATGCTCCTTTACTCGTATATAGCTCACTATAGAATTCCGGGAACACCTTATTGATCTGCTCTTGGGTGCCCACCGATTCCCCAGTTCCGGCCATAATTTGGGTTATAGTGCAGCGTGCACCTTCCTAGTCTATCAACCAGCCCAGTAGTTTTCCCGCTTTGTCCCATGCAATCTTACATCTCATTTGCTACTGTCGAAATTTGCAAGGTCGACCAAGGTCTTGCTATATGACAGAACCTCGGCCAATCTGTCACCCACCTGCCCTCCTCCTGCCACTTCCTTATCCAATTTCGCCTGCAGCCTTTTACTCATGCCTACTGTCATAGAAATACAGACCCCTCTTATATTTGACTTAAAGGCCTCCCATAATACCTACACTGTTGCCACTGACCCTGCATTTTGCTCAAAATAGCGTTCTAATCACACCTCAGAGCTCATTCCTGAAAGCAATATCATTCAGCGTCATCTCCTCCATACGCCACAACCATTGCGGGGGCTTTTTTCCCATCCCCAGCAATCTCGCCAGAAAGTGGTCCGATAAGGTACGTCCTAAATATTCCATCCCTTCAAATAAGTGAAAACGTTCCCTTCCCGCCAACAGATAGTCCAAACGAGAATAGGACCTGTGTGCCCTTGAATAATAAGTGTACCGCTTCTCCTCCCCATGCGACTCTCTCCACAGCTCCACTAGGTCTAGCTCTTCCATTACCCTGTGTAGTGGCGCGTCATTTGCTTCTTATAGGGCCCTGACCCTCCAGCACTATCCAAATTCACATCCAGTTGGCAATTGAAATCTCCTCCCCAAACAAACAGGCCTTCTCTGTGTGCCCCTATCATTTGTAGTACCGAAGGGAAATATTCCCCATCATCGATATTTGGTGTGTACGAATTTGCCACACATAATGTTTGCCCCTTCCATTGCCCCAAGAGCACTACTGTCCTTCCCACCTCGTCCCTCAAAACCTTTTCCACCTGTATCGGCACCCCCGCTGCCACCCAAATCAACACTCCCCTCGCCTGCGAAGAGAAGGAAGTACCAATCACTTGCCCTCCCCATCATCTTCCTAGTGCCACCAGGTCGGTCCTAGTTAGATGAGTCTTTTGTGTCAGGGCTATCTGTATTCCCTGTCTTTTTAGAAAGCACCCCACTCTTTGTTTCTTTCGGATCGTTTCCAACCCCCGAACATTCCATGTTCCGAACTTCATGTACATGATCCCCATTGCAACTTCCAGATATAGCTTGCGGTCCCCTCCCGGTCTAGCAGGTCCCCATCTCCCCTCCCATTCCTTCCTTCCTCTGTTATTTCCTCTTCCTTCCTGAGGTCGACATGCCCACCTCGGGTCCTCCTCTCAGTCCTATTTCCATATCTTCCCAAATCCCCTGCATAGTCCCCCTCCCCCCTTAGTTTTTAACTTTAACCAACTAGGCAACCGTGCCCAGCTTCTTTGTATACCTAACTCCCCTCCCACCCTTCCCACCAACTGTCCCCCCAAATCCCCCTCTTCTACCCATTTTCCATTCTCCACTCCCTTTCCCACCCCCCTCCCTCCGTCCTCCAATTCCAAACTCTATTTTCCTCCCTCCTGACCTTCCCCTGTCAGGGTCCGGTTCCCCCTCCCCATAACTTTTGACCCCTGGGCCAGTTTACCCCACGTCACCCCCCCTCCTCGTGGGTAAGCGGTCATTGGACCAAAACAGAGGGGCTCCCCACTGCCCCCAGCCCCACTTGTCTGTTCAGCATCTCTCACTCCCACTTTGCTGATACTGCTGCTGATCTCTTAAATGGTACGTATGCTACCAGATTTTAACACGATCTCTTCTTAACACACCTTTAGTCCCCTGGTTGTGACATCCCGCCCCCTTCCCATTCTGCCGATCCACACTGTGTGGTGTTGTGTCCAACCAGTCCAATACCTGCTGAGGGATGTGAAGAACCATGATTTCCCACCTGCTAGGACATTAAATTTGGCTGGGAAAAACAACATGTACTTCATATTAAGTTCTCTGAGTCGCCGCCTCTCTGCATCATAACCTCTCCTTTGACTTTGCACCTCCAGCATAAAGTCTGGGAAGATGCGTAGTTTCGTGTTTCCCACTTCATAGAACCCCACCTTGCGGAATTCCTGCTAAATGGCATCCCTGTCGCTAAAGTTCATGACCATTGCCACTATCACTCTTGGTGCGCCCCCTGGTGGTGAATGCATCCCGTAGGTATGCTGGATGGCAGTGCCCTCGGCCCTGAGCCGATTCAGCGATAGCATGGAGCCAGTTGTTGAAAGTGCAATGAATCGCAAAAGGAGCGGCTCCTGGGCCAGGAACCGCTCCTTTTGTTGCAATTCATTGCATTTGCAACAACAAAGCTAATGGGACTCCACTCTCCACTTCACTCTCAGCTCGTGGCCTGAGGCGCAGGCGGGAAGCAGCAGGAGAGGCTGAGGAGGACACCTTAGGCAGCAGCAGCATGGACGGCAATGCCTGCCTCCCCTTCCCCACACAGCAGGGAAGGGAGTCGAGGGAAGGGCTTCGCTCTGATGGCCCTGGACAGCCAGCGGCTCTTGTTGTTTCTGTGGAGAATAATATAGATGCCAATCATTCCCACACAACCCCAATGTTTGACGGCTTGACGCCAATGAAGAAGGTAAGGAACTGTCCCTTCTACCAGGTTCTGCAGCGGCACTCATGTCAGAGTCCCAGCCCCCTCTACTTAGTCCTCGGGTGTCCCCTGTCTTCGAGGCACTTTCCGAGGCACCTGAATAAGCATCCATTTCGGACTATGTATTTTGCTTTTCGCAAGTTGTATTAATAGTGTGTTTTTCTGACGTTGTCTTTGTTACGATCATCACAAGACATTCCATCTCGGTGTCCTCGTTCACTTGACCTTAAAGCTTGTATACAGTGTAGTATGATCTATGATATGATATTTTATTTGTATCGTGCTCGTACACCAGTGTTTCAGAGAGCGACAAGTAAAGGGAGGGGAACAGGGGAGAACAAACAACGATCTTACTAGGCCCAGTGACATTGAGAACGTGCAAGTGCATGGGAAAGGGAAAAGGGGAAAAGTGCATGGAAGGGGGGGAGCTGAAAGTGCAGAGTAGAACAGATAAATAATAATAAATTAAAATAGATAATAGAGGCAATAAACCGTGGTAGTGCAGCCAGCAGGTGGGAAGTGCTGTGTTTAAGTCAGCAGACTGTGTAAGTCTGAAAAAGTGCAGAAAAAGAAGAAAATGGGGGTGGGCGGTCGGGGACTATATGGGTACAGATACAGTTCCCGGTGCAAGGGGTGGCAAGGAGGCAGTGCAGGAGGGTGGCCGGGTGAGCAGGTCCCTGGACACTGGGGAAAGAGGGTGGCCAGGTGCACAGTGCCAAGAGAGAGCAGATCAGCAGGGGAGTGGGGGAACGAAGGCAGAAGCAAAGAGGAAGGTCTTGAGGTGCTTCCGAACTGGAGATGGTTCTCCTCAAGTTTTAGACTGGCAGGGAGGCTATTCCAGAGGGAGGCCCCAGCCGAAGATAGAGATCTACCCCCAGCTCGTTTCTTTGAAAAGCGATTGACCCTGAGAGAGTTAGAGGTGGAGGAGCTTGAGAGGGGAGGTATTTGCGGAGGGATAGCTGACAGTATTTTGGACCCAGGCCCCAGAAAGCCTTGTGAACAATGCAGAGGGTTTTGAAATTAATCCTTGCATCCACTGGGAGCCAATGGAGAGATTTCAGAGGTGGGGAGATACAATCCCTGGGCTTGAGGCGAAGGACAAGTCTTGCAGTCCTGTTCTGGATTAGTTGCAGAGGGCTGAGAGTCGAGGCAGGTAGATTTAGAAAGAGCTGTTACAATAGTCCAACCTAGAGAGAACCAGATCTTGGGAGACAGTGAGCCTCTGGGGGAAGGAGAGGAAAGGCAGAGTACATCTGAGGAGGTGTAGTAGGAAATGTGACTTTTAGAGACCTCAGAGATGTGGGCGGAGAAGGAAAGTGTGGAGTCAAAGATGACCCAGAGGTTCTTAACCTCACAGGTGGGGGTAGGAGGAGGGCCAAGGGAGGCCGGCCAGAGAGTGATGGGAAAGGATGGTGAAGGTGTGCCGATGAGGATGATCTCCGTCTTGCTGGCATTCAGACAAAGATCATTGGCTAGGACAATTAGATCATTGGCGGCACACCAATATTAAATGGCAGTTAGGCAATCAGAGATGAGGGAGAAGAGGTGGCTGAGGGAAGTCAGAAAATGAGTTGAGTGTCGTTAATATTTGATCATAGCACATCAAGTTGCAATTGACTTCATTGTGCCACAATTAATGCTTTGTTGTAATGTATCTATCTATCCCATCTCACTGGCATGCTGTTCAGGATGTTTGTTTGCATGTATGAGGTAACAAGTGCTCGGAGTATGGGTTGTCCTGTGAGTGCGCCGCTTTCCCTATTTTGCCAACCTCTGAGCCTGAAAAGTAGATGTACGCAGGCTTGACATGCGGCCAAATTTGCACCAGACCTGCAGATGAACTTAACTGGTCTGCTGTTAAATCTCAGTTACCAGTTTAATTGTATCCAGTGGATAATAATTGCTCATTTTACTATAGCCGATATGAGAGCTGAGTGGGTTGAGCGCTCGCAGCTGCGATGTGTTTGTGATCTGCAGGTTGCAGGTTCGAATCTCAGCAAGGCCATCTCAGCCTTTCATCCTTCTGAGGTCGATAAATGTGTACCAACACAGGTTGGGTGATATTGTATGCATATTTGTTCTATAAAAAGAGCATAAGCGTAAGTGCTATACAATAACCTATCATTTGGCCTTGGACGTCTGCTTGCATTCACAGTAATTTGACAATATGGATCTATACACACAGATATTAATGATACATATGGTGATCCATTCTTGGATGCAAAGTTATGTTATTTTATGAGTTGTATTGTAATGTAACAGACACATGAACCCTCCATAAGTTGAATTTTCTGTAAAGTCGTGAATTGACGCGTTTCATGGATGATGGTCTGAGGGCCACTTTTTTTGAGGCAAGGGGTGGGCCACTTTTTTTGAGGCAAGGGGTGGGCCACTTTTTTGAGACGAGTGGTGGGTCACTTTTTTCTGGGTGTCCGGGCCTATTTCTAATCCCAATCCGACCCTGTGTATACATATGGGCCTAATCAGATAGATCCAAGGTTTTGGGGGAACCAGCAACAAATGACTACGTCCCTTAGAGGCGTTCCCTTCAGAGTAGGGGGCAATTGTACCCTCCCCCTCGCGATGGACAGAAAATCCCCATGCAGCTATGTATATATCATAATGCACAAGACGTTTCAGAATTTTATCCAGAGTATCGATCTGATGGATGCATGACATTTGTATAACCCAGACGAGCTCGACTACACCTTTTATTCTCCAGTACACACCTCTTATAGGAGAATGTATTACCTGTCCTCTAGCAAGGATATGGTGAACAGAATATGCAACAGAGTAATAGCATCTATTGTAAAATCCGTTAACGCACCAGTGATAACCCAGCTAGACTGGGAACCTCTGCAACATAGAAGTGGCGTCTAAACCCTGATCTCCTCCAATCCCATGAATTTAAAGCATCAGTTGAGGAATTTTTAAAGGAATTCCCATGGATTAATGCGGTGGGGAAGTGGGACAGAGTGATATAGCAAGCCCCCATGAAATTAAGATCAAAGAAAAGGGAGCATCTCAAAATAGCCCCTCCAAGCAAAAATTGCAAACCCTCAAAGGCCAAAACAGAATATAATAAAGATCGTTCTAGCAAAGCTTCCAGCATGCTTCTAAAGGGTAATTCTAAATTCTTCAGAGAACCCAATAAGGTGAGCACAGTCCTAGCCTCCTATTTAAAAGCCTGTACACAAACTGTTAAGGGTGAAAGCCTTGAGGGTGAAGGGGAAAACCATGATTAAGGACCAAGAGATTGAAAAGGAGCTTTAGCCTCCACTATTAATGATTTTCTAGCTAACACACTGCAACCTTCGTGTCACCCTATGGAATTCGAGGAGTTGAACAAAGAGATCACAATCACAGAGATTACATTGGCAATATGAAAAATAAGAAAAGGTAAGGCCCGGGATCCGACAGGCTACCTGGGGATTCTTTCCAAATCTTTTGTTGACTTGCTTGCCCCTAGACTGCACACACCTTTCCGACAGAATATAGCAGGAGATGGGCTCAGGGGGGCTTTTTATGAACTGTGACGAATCCTTGGATATCATCTCTTCTCCCCGTGGGGGAGCCCATTATCATGGGGTCAGAGAGGTGAGTGCCCATGGGGCTGGTACTCAGCGGGAGGATCTCACAGAGAGAGAAACCCCCTATGGGACTAGCGGTGACTATCGGAGGAGAACGCAGTATCCCCACAACTCACCTGACCATAGCCCACCTTCCTACAGCCCTACTATCAACCCCTACCCTAACATATTCACGCTGTTTTAATCCCCTACACCCAACCTCCTTCACCCTGTTACACTGCACAAGACATAACTACACACACTTCCATGTATGTCTGCAGAGTAAACAAGGACCCTTCCCATAGAAATAATGGGACGAGGAAGAGCAACAACCACCTCATGAAGAGTGAAGACCGCACTACTTGGACGAGGAAGAGCAACAACAACATAGTGAGGAATACAGACCTCACTTCTGGGTCGAGGAAGAGCAACAGCAACCGAGTGAGGAGTGAAGACCTCACTACTGGGACGAGGACGAGGCATGGCTCCAAATGGCAGGTTACGCAGAACCAAGATGCGCGGACTAGATGCCATACAACAGCCAATGCTGTTTGTCTAATAAAAAGGGAAGAAGGACTGCTAAAAGAGAGAGGCCTTCCCAGGAGGAAGCAGAAGATTTGAGCACTGACAGCTGTGCAAGAAACGGGACGCCAGAGGCACCGAGAACGTGATGCTTACCTGCTGGTGAAGGCATTCCTAGAGGCTGTTGCAGATAAACGACTGCAATTGGCAGAAGCCTGAGTTCTCATCCAGACAGGAAGCCTGGAGCACGCAAAGAAGCCAAGACACGGAGCTCAGAGGCTGGGAGTCAGCGCGGAGCTAAGTCCAAAGCACCTGCGAGCAATGGAGAAGAATCAGTAAGCTCGGGAGAGAGAGGTCGGGCAGACCAGAACCGTTGGCAGGAATGCTGGAAGAGGGCAGGATAGCGAATGCAAGTCTGAGACCCGCAGCAATGTACAGAATCACGGCCTCCACGCTGTGAGGGGTCAGAAACGTGAGGCGGACCACTTTGTGAAGGTTTTTCAAAAGATGCCATTTTATTAACTCAAAAGGTTGGATGAACGTCTCACTATCCCTACCCTGACGAGGATTTCCCTGCCTAAAATAAACTAAAGGAAACCCTAACAAAAGGTTTCTGTCCCTCACACTTATACATACAATAATTCAACAAGGTAATGCATGGCAGATCAAAAGCAAGAAATATAACAGTTAGGTTCACAATAGGATAACTGTCTCTCCTTATAATCTGGGTGAATTCCCCTTCACAGATTCAATCAGGATTTTGTTCAACAGTTCCAAAAGAGTAGGGAAATCCTGTCTTGTAACAAACAAAGTCCCAACACAGTTCTTTGTGGTTCCACCTTGATAACTACGGTTTCAACACTTCAGATTTGTTTAACAAACGTTCTTTATCTTCCACTTGTAATAGTAAGGATTTCCAACTTAATAACCAAAGGTTCCAACACTTTAGAATTGTTCAACAAAGGTTCTTTCTCTTCCGCCTGAAATTTTAAGAGCTCAAACAACCTCCTTCGCTTAAACCAAGAACACTTCCTTAGTTCATGAGAATCAATATACATTTTTTTTGTCAGGGTTGTTCTATAACATGGTTGTTTAGAAACATTTATATACGTCTGCAAACACTTTATTCAGCAATGAATGTTTGTCAGGATGATTTGTTCATAGCACTTCATCAACTTCCACCTGGTTTACTTCCATGCCAGGCCTACTACTTCAATGACACCTGGTTTACTTCCATACCAGGCCTACTACTCCAGTGACACCTAGTTTACTTCCAAGCCAGGCTTACTACTTCAATTACACCTGGTTTACTCCCATGCCCTGCCTGCTACTTCAAAGTTCTCTGTTCGAGTATACTCTCCTGCCCGAGCAGCATAAAGTGTTATCACAACCTCTGACCTGGCATATTAGCCTGTCAGGTCAGTAAATTACAAATAACAAGTGCCTCTATGGTTGAGATCAGCTTACAATAACTTTACAATGTTTCTTGCTTCACAAAACCAGGTTTTAAGCAATCCTTCAGGGAAGACAAGATTACCATTGGTGTTCTTTATTACATTTTTGTGACTTCCAAAAGCTATGCAAGTTATATGCTCCTCTCCTTCTGAATAGCCTTTAACAGAAGGGCAGCATTCTTACCACTTTGGTTTCCCCAATTTTTCATCAACCAAACAGGGACAGTGATATGGTTTTATTCTGTTTCTTCCTTATGCTTTAGCAATGTGGGTTTATACCAGCTTCTGCTATGCACTTCTTCAAACGAGGGCAATATTTTTTTTTACAAACGCTGGACCTTTCATTATCCCCTTTTGACTTTGTCAATGTTTGTTGGATTTAAATTGTCTTGCTTTAACTTTCTATTGGCTTGGGTAATGGTAGTTTGCATTGGGTTCTGAAATTAATGTCCCATCATGTTGCTGAGTTTTAAATAAACGCTCATGCTTAAAATTACAATCAAATGATGTTACAAAATAATGTTTTCTCTGCTTTCTGTCAATTCAGTATTCAAAATTGCCTGCTTTCATGTTTTCCTTTCTACGCAATAATTTTCTGATGTTAAAGTACCTGCTCTGAGCATGTGAGCTGTCACAGAGTGCTCCAGTGTCACAAAAGCTTGGTGGAATCACCGGGTATGGCGTGTGTACCAGTTTCCCTTGCTGCTCCCAGGTCATCTGCCTGCTCCTCGCGGTCAGGCAATAGGCTGCTTCTAATCTGCTGCTGCCCGCACCACTCGCACACAGAGGTTCCACTGCTCCAAAGAGCCTTGTTAAGGGGGAAGCTTCTTAAACTTTCACTTCCCGCTGCGCAGCCTCTGCAGTCCAGGTCTCCAGGGGGCAAGCTTCCTTCTCTGACGCTTCCCGTTGCGTGACCTCTGCAATTAAGGCTTCTGGAGGTGAAGACCCTCTGCGGACCTGCTACAGCTTGAAACTCGAAAGTGGTCCCAGCATTTTCTCTCTCCTCCAGTTTCTGCTCCTGCTGCAACGTACAGAGTTCACAACTCCTCCGCCTAGGACTACTGCTCCACTCCTTCTACTTTCTCACGGCCTGCACCCGAGGGGGCCTTTTAAGCCTCCCAGTCTCCCTTAGCTGTGGGTCATTACCATTAACAAACTGCACTTTGCAGTTTTGTTTCTCTGCAGCCCTCTTTGTCCCAATCCCTTGGGGATTATGGGACTTGCAGTACATAAGGCAAATATCAGTTTTTCTAATGGGACTGTTATTTCCCCACTCATTTCTTTTCCTAATTATATTCCTTAGAGGAATATCGCGAGAATAATTGGACAGATTTGGTTTTACAGAGAAATAAAGACTTGTACAGTCTAAATTGGTATTGTTTTCAGACTTTTCTTTGCTGTTCCTTTGTGGTGTAGGGGAGCATCCAATTTAAGAGTCATACTTGGGAAGTTAAAAGCTCTCTCTGACAACAAGCCACTACATATTTTGGTATCACTGACATTTCTTTCCCGGAGGAAAATGAATACCATGTCTCAGTCAACAGAGTCCTTTTTTCCCCTGGGCCCTTTCTCCTCCCAGGTGATCCTCTGGCAGAACACCACCCCAAAGGTCAGGATCAGAAAGCGTCTGCCTTTCCCTGGCCACCTGGGAGGAGACTTTAGGCACGGTTTTTGTGAGGACTCTGGAGGATTCATCACAACACCAAGCCTCATAGTCATAGTAACTGGCAGGAGTGTACACTAGGTTGACTGTGACCAACAGAGAAGCAGCAGTAGTAGTATTAGTAAAGCAAGAAAAACATACCACATGAAGCGAGAGCCAAAGCAATCTTCATGTGCACAGTACTAGCAGGAGTGTACACCAGGTTGGCTGTGACCAACTGAGTAGTAGTAGCAGTAGTAAAGCAAGAAAAACATACTGCATGAAGAGAGAGCCAAAGCAATCGTTCATGTGCACAGCACCAGGCATGAGAGTACCCCATGTTAGCTGTGACCAAAGAAGGAGTAGTAGTAGAAATAAAGCAAGCAGAAAACAAGATCAAAAGGCGAGGCTGGGATTCACACCCACATGAAGAGGGAGCCAAAGCAATCTTCATACGCACAGCACCTGGCAGGAGAGTATAGCATGTTGGTTGTGACCAGCAAATCAGTAGCAGTTGAACAAGGAAAACACATGATTGGAAAATACAGAACAGGTTGTCTTTGAACATTAAAGAGCCTAATTGAACATTCGTACGGTACGACAATCTGGGGGTAAGGTTCTCTTGAGACACGAAACAAGTAAAATACCCTTAATGAACATTCGGAGGGCACCACACGTCCTTCCTTTTTGGAGTTTTCTTAATTGCACCATTTTGGAACTTTGTTTTTGCAAGCAGAACAGAACTTTGAGACTAAATGAAACTCCCCTTTTCACATTAATTTATTTAAGTTCCTAGTATGAGGGCTGGAAATAGGAATGTGGACACTACGGTGGACTTGTTTATTTTTGACTATCCTGGCAGGGAAATCCCTCTTAGCATTAGGGTCAGGAAGGTATTGCCAGAACCCTTATATTGTTTAATAAAAGTATCTACCAACAATCTTTCCACCTGTGTGTCGATCTCCTCCTTCCACCCCCTTACAGAACCCATGATGTAGGTCATCCCAAAACCTGTGAAAGGTCCGCTTCTATGTAAGAGCTATAGGCCTTTCTCCCTAATTAAAGGTGGGCAAATATTTTTGCAAAAATACTGGCAATGAGATTGGACTCCCTCCTCTCTAAGCTAATACACAAAGAGAAAACCGGCTATGTTAAAGGCAGGGTCGCTGCTGCGAATACTTGTCTACTTTGCAAAATCATAGATCTATTAAAAACGCCACACAGATAAGCGATTACCCTAGATGCTGAGAAGGCTTTTGATAGGGTGGGGCTTCCTAATAGAGACTCTGCAGTGGCACGGCTTGTACAAGGGATTGTCTCCCAAATACTAACCTGACACAAACTTCCTAGATCTTCAGTCTTTGTAAACTGTGTGCTATCACCCTACTTCACGTTGTACAGGGGTACAAAACTAGGGTGCACCCTATATCCACTCCTCTTCAGTCTGTCCCTCGAAGCGCTACTCCAACGTATACATGGGAATGATTCTATAACAGGAGTTGGCCCTTGAGGGTGCCAAGTAAACGTGTAATCATATGCTGCAGATATATTAGCTTACATGGAGCATACCATATCTTCCATGCCAGGGTTAATGAAGGAAATTGCCCAATATTCTGAGGAATCAGGGTGCAAATTAAATTTAGAGAAATCAGAGGGTGTGCCCCTAAATAAATATGGTTTGAAAGCACACGTGGCAACAGGCCTCAATTGAATTCCTAGGAATACAGTTCTCCAGTTGCAAGCAGGACACAATATGGTTAAATGTAGATGCCATAGAAAGAAAAGTGGATACTTTACTAAGCAAATGGTCTCCCTTAGACTTGATCTGGTGGGGCAGAGTTGAAACTATCAGAATGAGACTCTCACCAGTAGCACTATACCTGCGCTCCATGCTATCAGTGGAATGGCAATCTTCCCTCTTCAAGAGTATAAACAAATGCATGGTTAAATGTATATGACAGGCAAGACAAGAAACCCAGAGTCTCTCTGAGCAGACTAAAGCTACCCCACACACATGGAGGTGTAGGTCTCCCTCACTTCAAAAAGTATCAAATGCACACCCTTGACCCCAAGATGCAGGAACTTGGAAGATTGCATTGCAGCCCCATACCACCCAGAATACATCCTATACACTGAAGCCAACACCTCCATCCAAGAGGCTAGGCACATTAGCCATTACAGACAGTTTTATAAGGGATTGGGTATCTCCTCCCCCTAGGGACAGAGAAGCGGGTACATACGTGCCCAGCCAGTTTGGAACAATATCAAGGTGGGTGGGAAATCCCTATACTGGTCATCTGGGCAACACAACGGTTACTGCACCACGGGCAAATATGGTCTCTCTTTATTATTATAAAGTCTTTCCATGCACTACAACAAGCATTTAATCTCCCAGCAGGGGAGTCCTTGAGATTCCTCCAATTGGCAAATTACTCACGAAGAGGAGAACGTTTAGTGAGCCTAATCTACTTGAACTACACCACCACATTGAAATCGACCTCAAAGATATCCAAGATATTAGACACAGTGAAACAGAGTCACGCTAACTAACACAGAAACCCACTGGAAGGAAAAGCGTGGTCCACAACTCAATGCTCTTTGACCAGAAATCTGGTGGAAGATGAGACATACCTCTAGGGCGGCATTCCATAGGACATACCGCCCCCGCCCTCCAAACTAATGAAATTGGGACAACATCAAGGAAAAGCATTCTGTTGGACATGGCAGTCGGAAAAAGGGATGCTGAAACACATGATGTTCATGTTCCGTTTTGCAGCTCAATTCTGTAGCGCCACATGGTTTTGGATTAAACATATACAATCACTATTCTCTTCTCTGTCTTGAAAGTCATCAGTGGCAGCGTTAGCCCTTAGTTCTCTGGAGACAGAGATGTGAGGGGTCAATAATGCGAAGCGGACAACTGTTTGATGCTTTATCAACATATGCCATTTTATTAAAGAAAAATATAGTCAAAATGTCTCACTCTCCCCTACTCTGCTGGGGACTTACTTACCTAACCAAAGCTAAGGGGAAACACTCCACCACAGGATAACTGGCCCTCACACTAAGCAACAAATAAACAAAGAGAATATATGGCAATACAACATAACATGAACACCAGTCAGAGTCTTTGAATAACCTTCTATTGTCCTGGGGGATTTCCCTTCCCCAGGATTCAAGGTTAACTCTAATAATGTTCACCAAATAAAGAAGGGTTTTAAATCACTTCTTGATGCTTCCAAGTCAATGGCCAAGTGTGTTAACCAAAGTTCCAATGGTAGCAAATCTCTTCTCCTTGGGGACATATCCATGTTCCATTAAATAGCACCAATAGTAATCCCAGCCACAAGGCCTTTTTCACCTGCTCAAGAGGACCTGCCACAGCTCAAAAGAAAAGCAACATCCACAACAATTAGCGATAAACAGTTCTTGGTTAACAGTTAGTTTTCTCTTGGTTGCGGTTTCAGGATTCACAATGGTATATTTGTCACAGTGACTTCTTAGTGCTGCTGCTTCCACTTCAACAACTTCGCTTCTACTTGATTTACCATGAGATCATTAACCTTTGTATCACAGTATTCCACTTGGTTTGTACTACAGTATAGCACCACTGCTTCAGTACTTTGAATTACTACCACAGCTTCAGTTATTTGTACCTCTAGACAGGCTTCGACAAGATATACTTCAAAGCACTTCTACAACTTCAAGTAGGCCAGGCCCTCTTGCTCTAAATAACTGTCTTCAAAAGGGGCAGCTTCTGTGCCTTTCTGTCTGCCACAATACCCACCTGGGTTTGCCTTTAATACTTACTTCTCTGTCTTACACCGTTTCTGGCACTACAGGTTGTGTCAACTTCAGAATAGTCTTTATAAGAAGTCTGTTTTCCTTCCCCAAATTTGCCTGCAGCTTTCTGCCAGATATAACCACAAGTAATTACTCAGAAGCCCTGGTGCCACTCTTAGCTTCAGGTAATATTTGCACACTTGTATGTTAGTACAATAAACTGTTATCAATTTCACTGTACAACTGAATTGCTTCTTAACTTTGAGAAAGGTTGGTTTCAAAGTTAATATGGGAAGTCTCTTGGCTTGGGCAATGCCTGTTCTCGTCTTCAATAGAAAATACTGTAACTTCTTTTATATTAAAGGTATGCCACATTCAAGGAAAAGATAGAGTTCAGTTTATCTTTAGAAATCACAATTTCAGAGGACAGATACTGTGTCTCAACCCATGAATCTCCTCATCACCCTGGGCCCTGTCTCATCCCAGGTGATCCTCCCGCAGTACACTTTCCCCAAAGACAGGCTAAGGAAGGGTCTGCCTTTCCCTGCCACCTGCAAGGAGACTTTAGGCAGGGTTTTAGTGAGGGATCCGTAGGATTCTTCACAGAGACCAGATGAGGTTGTTTGACACTCTGCTTGCAATTGCCTTTAGAGTATACAACAAGAGTATTTTTCCCTTCTCCCCAAAGGGGAGTCACCCCCTGTGAGGCTAGGCGGTTGAGCCTGCTCCGCAATACCCTCCGTAGGGGTCTGGGCAAGTGGGACCTCGCTGGGAATGACTCACCCTTAGGGGACAAGGACTCCCATTCCCAAGGGGAATTCCCTTTGAAAAATACTGTCTCTGCATACATGGTACTGCCGTACGTTAAAAACACTGTTTTCCTTATGTTTTGGCTGTAGACAAGGTCGACTCAAACAAGCTGTACGAAGCAAAAGGAAATATCTCTTTAAGAAAAAGTTGATAGGAAAGTGAGACGAGGGGGCCCGAGGAAAGGAGAGAGAACGTATGCAGGGAAAGCCCCCTTTTGTCGGAGCATCTTGGAGAGGTGGAGCCAAACAGGGCCACGGAACCCGCAACACTGCGAGAAACAGAGGACGGCCATTGGAGACGCCAGGGGACTGCCAAAACAGACATCCGCGAAACCGTTGTCAGGACAGGCTGGCACACACCGTCCAGAGAAGTGGCGTGACCACAGATGTGCGGTGGTGGGACAGGTGCCTGAGCAATACCTCGAGACCCGGGAAACCATGAGCCGCATAAGCTCCCAGCTGCCGCTGTGCATTGAATGCGGTAAGCAAGAATGGCGCTGAGTGAGAGGCGAACAAGAAACCAGAGAGGAAGGAATGGGAAAGCCGATCGAGTGCCGAGCCTCGAAAGGTCAACCTGGACTAACACAGGTACTGGGCTATGCTGGAGTGGCTGGAGGATGCCAGGAGGAATCGGAATACGGAGTAGTGTGAGGAACCAGGAATGAGACGCAGACACAGAGGACTCATGGTGATGGCATAAACTTTTATTAAACAATAAAGGTGTTGGGAAATGCCTCACTATCCCTAATCTAGGAGGTATTTACCTACCTCAACCAAAACAAAGGCTCTGTCAAGTGTGAAGATGTCCAAAGCAAAATTGTCCTGTGTCTGAAATCCTATCCTAGTCCTCTCATTCTAAAAGCTAACTAAGGTGTGAAGGGTACTGTCTCTGGCTTTCAAAGTGGACAAATGTTCAAGTTCAACAAAAGGTATAACTTCAACCAACGTTTCAAATAGACAATGTTCACAATTCCAGGGAATGACTCCCTTCCCCAGGTTTCTCAGCAAAACAAAAGTTCAAAAGAATAACCAAGTTCTTTATAGCCCAAGAGGATATATCCCTGCTCTTGGTGTCACAATCTGTCATGATGCCTGCCCCCGGAAGACCAGACCAGGCCCAGCAGCCCCGGAAGCAGGCATCATGCCACTTGGAGCATGCCCAAAAGCCCCAGTTAGGGGCTGTTTGGGTGCAGTCCTGGCGCCTATGGCGCCAGGCTCCTAAAGATAAAGTCAGTCCTGGCGCCATGGGCGCCAGGCTCATTATTGATAACTTACCTGAAGCAGACCATGCTGCATACTCACCTGAGGCAGACCATGCTGCATGAAGACTCAAGCCAAATGAGGCTTAGGAGGGACTATTTTACTGAAGGGACTATTTTGTTACTTGGGTGGGGCTGTGGAAGAATACTTACCTGGATCTTCTTCCAAGGCTTTTTAAACCACGCCCGGACAGCCACAGGTGCTTCGCGTTATTCTGCTTGCTGCAGCGTAACGCTCACTGTGTTTTCAGGAGCTCCAGTCTTCAGCCACGCCCGCTTCAGTCCTGGGACTCCTGAAACAAGAAGAAAAGAAGGATAAAGGTTAGAACAGGAGTTTTAACTTTAATCCTTACCTGAATCCTGATCCATTTCGCCACGGAACTGAAAGACAGAAGTCTTTGAAGCATCGCTTCGTATTCCTACGGCGCCGCGCTGAACTCACCTGCTTGGCGGTACTTCAGCATTCCATCACGCTCTCGCCATCTCGTGGCCGCCCTCCGACACCTAAGGAGACAAAGACAGCAAGGTGAGCGAGGGGACTCTCTAAGGCTATACAAGCTACCCCCAAGGACTTACCTGATTTAACACGGGAGGTACTCACCTCATCTTGGGTCGGCACAGTCAACTCTGCTTTATCGCCGTACCCCGGCCCCTAAGGGGAAAACCACAATAGACTTACCTGAATCTTACCAAGTGCCATTTGGAAATCTTCGAGTGGATTAATCGGCAACCTGCAAGGAATCGGACAGAGTGAAGATCAGACATTTGAACTCTTATGAACAAATGGACTTTAGAGTCAATACTGGAACTCACCAATTCCTCTACGCCAGTGAAGTAACTGGTCATCAACGCGCCCCTGCGGTCGACGCAGGATGGAGAGCTCATCCTTCCAACCCATCAGGTGAGACTAAGGAGGGGACATCAAGAGTGATCTGTGGGAAGACAACGGGAGTGGGGAAGGCGGGTTGACACTCAATTCCACGGTTGGTTAATTCCTCTTCTCCTTTGCAGAAGAATATTCTTGCGAGCCAGACAAACTAGGCTGAGCGGGCCAGTCCAGTCAGTCATCTCGGCGCTACATGTCACGCTGGTGGAAACAACAGCGGCCCAGTTCCGGTCGACGCCCCCGTGGGAACTAGGTGAGTGTAACACAATCTACTCCAGGGGAAATTACTCCCTTCCTTAGGTTTCTCTCCACATTCAACACCACTGAGGTCATAACAGCGTGGATCTTCTGTGGGATTCTCTATCCACATTCCACAACTTGGGTGCGGGTCCCAGACTTGCAAAACACCTGGTATCCTCCCCTGCCAGGCTCTCTTGTACAGTTCCTTTACACAATTTGCGTGCAAATCCCAGATCTGCAGTTTGCCTGGTATACTCTTCTGCCAGGATTTTAGGATTCAATCTCTCTTTCTTAGTCAGTGCAAGGGGGTATGGGTCTTCCACAGGCTGCTTCACTGCAAAGTACTGTGACTATGAAGATGAAAGTGATTCCAATGAGGATTACTCTCTTACCTACTCTCAGCAATCAATTCACTCTTTCAGGGTCTCTTTGCCCCAGTTTCTATGTCCCATTCTTCCCTCTGGGTATCTCAGTACTGGAGCGGAAGGGAGCGTTCTCGCTCCTAGCATCGGAACAAAGCCTGTCCTGGCATCCAGTTCCTGCTGCAACTTCCTTCTTTTTCGTCTGGCAATTCCACTGTCAACTGGTACCGCTTCACTTTTTAGCCAGTCTGGAGCTCACCTCTGCACCTCTTCTCTCACTGGCAATGCTCTGCGGCTATGGCTCTCGGCCCCCTCTGCTTCTTGGTCTGCCCGACCGGCCAGGAGGGCTTGGGTCAGCTCCCTCTCTAGCTGCATCCACTTGCCTGCCTTGAGGGCTCCCTCCCGGATAGGGACGCTGTCTACTCTGCACAGCAACATGCATTTTCCTTTAATTTCCAAGTCAACGATTTGAAAAGGAAGCACTCTCCATTTTCCCACAGAGATGATTTAAACTCCTGCGTCAAGGCTGGGAAATGTTTTGGACCAATGATATTCTTCACAACACTAGACTGCGCATTATGTTTTTTAATGATTTTTATTCGTTTTAACACAACAATATAACATACAGACTTCAACAAATGCTCCATAACATTGTGCATCAATAATGTGTCTACCTATTGTCTCCCAACACCCTCCCTCCCCAGTCTTTCTCCCCTACAATGTTACATTCCCTTGTATCGTCTGCCATAAACCCAGATAGTTGTCATGAAGCCTACCCCCAGGCATCCGGACCAAGTCCACCAGCCCCGGGAGCAGGCATCTAGACATTTAGTAAAACCTCAGCCGCCCCGGCTAGGGGCTATCTGGGTTCAGTCCTGGTGCCTAAGGCGCCAGGCTCATAGTCATTACTTACCTCAGGCAGACCATGCTGCAAATGACTCCAATCCAACATGAAGCCTGAAAGAGACTATTTTTCTACAGGGACTATTTTTTACTCGGGTGTGGTTCTAGGGACTTCTTACCTGGGACTACTTTTGAGGCTATTTAAACCACACCCGACCAGCAACACACGCTTCGCGTTACTCTGCATCCAGCAGTGTAACACTCACCGTGCCTGCAGCCTGCATCCAGTCTTCTGCCACGCCCGCCTCGAATCCGGAGCTCCTAAAACAAAGAGGAAATAAAGGGACAAGGTTAGAAAACAAACTTATTTCTATTCCACACCTGATTCTGGATCCATCTTGTCTCCGGACCTGTAAAGAACATAATTTCTGCACGCGCCGCACCTCCAGCTGCAGCGCCGCACCATACTCACCAGTCTTCACAGCATCCTTCGGGTCGGCGCTGCCTCCCATCATTTCTTCGCCGAACTTCGGCACCTAGGAGACAAAAGAAAACGACAAGGTGAGCCGAGGGAACCAACAAATATAATTCTTACCACCATAGACTTACCTGATTTACCACCGCAGGCATCCTTTTGTGACTCTCCATATTTTCACGTGTCGCATCTGTAAAGAGAGACAAAACAACACGTTTTCCTCGTGCAACATTTACCGGACAGCGCCGGATAATACAGACTCTTACCTGAGCACCACCAGCTGCCACAAGAGCATCTTTTCACGAGCCAGCTACAAGACAAGAAAGGAAGTGGGGAACAAGAGTGAACATCGGACATATTGAACTTTATGAACTTAATACTTACTGGTCCTCACCAGGAACCTCAGAGTCAATACTCTCCGGAACTCTCCCGAGCCTTCAAACCAGTGAAGTAACTGGAATCAACGTGCCCCTGCAAATCCACTCAGGATGGAGAGCTCATCTTTCAAGATTATAAGGTGAGATTGCTGTGAGGGCATTTCGGAGGTGATTAGTTTGGGAGGACTGTGGGGGTGCCATCACTTGAATCACCAAGTGGCTAAATCTATCTCTCCACTTGCAGGAGAATATTTCTACGAGTTAAGCAGACAAGATTAGGAGGGCAGATCCAGTCAGTCATCGCTGCACTACGCATCACGTGGGTGGAGACCGCAGCTGCCCGGGTCCGACTGACGCCCCTCTGGGAGCCAGGTAAGCATAACAGAATGCAAAGCCTATCTACAAATCCCCACCCGGGCGTTACGGAAACCTCAGAAACCGACAAACTAGCCCTATTGTTAGGGGAACTTAGGGCAGAAGTGCACTCCGCGTGCCAAGAGACTAATGCCCTCAGGAGAGAACTGATTGTGTCAAAGGAGCGCACGGATGATCTTGCTAGACAATTACTGCAAAACCAAGCTGGGCAAACACCATTACCTGGACTCAAGGGGAATCCAACTCCTGTTTCATCGAGCAATCATGTGCAAGTGGTTCTACCAGGGAGCATTCCAGGATCTACTAACCTATATCGCCACTTTCAATAGGTTAGTGGTGGAAACCGGATGGCCAGAGGTAAAACGAATTACATTATTTCATCGTGGACTTCGGGGTGAACTAAAAGACGTTTTGACCCAAGTTGTGAACCCACCTCAGGATTGTGCAGAATATATAGACTTAGTGGTCCAGTTAGACCACCGACTTCAGAATAGAAAGGCTGATCGAGCTAAGTTCGAGAATCGGGTATTGGTTAAACCCAATGTTACCCTCAAAGGAATAGATGTATCAGAACCGATGCAGATCGGGGGGGTCAAGGGACCCTTACCTCAAAAGGAAAGAGAAAGAAGACGGCAGATGCAATTGTGTCTGTACTGTGGGGCCTAAGGACATTTTCTACGGGATTGCCCTATAAAAACATCTAAAAAAGTAGTCGGAGTTGCTGATAAAAATCAAACAGAGCCTGATTCGGGAAACGACCACGCCCGACAAGCGTAGAGGTCCGCTTGCCGTGCTTGAAGGAGGATACTCAGACCTCGCACTTCATCATACCAATGGTCCTTATAGGTCCAAGGCAGCCATCACGTATGCACGCAGTGAGGGCATACATTGATAGCGGGCCATAGGAAACTATGTGGATCACGAGTTGGCTTCTAGGATGAATCTATCTCTCTGCAAAAAGACCACTTCGGATGTCATCACCAGAGTCGATGGAACTGAAATTGCCTCTGGGCCTGTAACTCATTCCACGGCAGAGATGACACTATTGGGTTATGATAGGCATTGAGAGACTATTGTGTTTGATTTAATAAAAGCCCTGCAGTTCCAAATAATTCTGGGGGTACCTTGGTTGGAAACACATAATCCTTGTATTGATTGGCGAGAGAAGAGAATAACCTTCCCGGATTGTACCCAAAAAAAACCCTTGAACCAAGGCCTGGCCACAGTCGCTACTCCAGTTGTGCAGTTACCTCCGGAATATCAAGAATTCCAGGATGTTTTCCAAAAGGAACAGGCAAACACCCTACCACCTCACAGATCATACGAGTGTCAAATCGATCTCATACCCGGTGCACAACCTCCATGTAGTAGGATCTACGCCCTTACGGAACCCAAAAACCTTCACCTACGACAATACTTGGACCAATACCTTGCTAATGGCTTCATGCGTCCATCCAAGTCCCCTGCATCTTCAGCTTTGTTCTTCGTGCCTAAAAAGGAAGGTGGCCTCAGAACGTGCATAGACTACCGCGCATTAAATCAGATCACGGTTAAGAACCGATACCCATTGCCTCTGATCCCCGTATTACTAGACCAAGTAAAGGACGCTTGCATCTACACTAAATTAGATCTCCGAGGGGCATATCATCTGGTACGTGTAAAGAAAGGCGACGAATGGAAGACTTCTTTTCGCACTAAATACGGGTTATTCGAATACCAGGTGATGCCCTTCGGGTTGTGCAATGCACCAGCAGCTTTCCAGTATTTTATGAACGATGTCCTTCGTGAACTCATTGACGTCTCTGTTGTTGTATACATAGACGATATTCTAGTGTACTCCTCTTCAGAATCAGAACATGTGAAGCACGTTCGTGCAGTCCTTGAGAAACTACGCCAGCAGTAGTTATATGCAAAATTGGAAAAATGCGTTTTTCATGCTACGGAAGTTGAATTCTTTGGATTTATCCTGACTCCAAAAGGAGTCCGAATGGACTCTCGAAAGGTGGACACAATCCTCAAGTGGCCATCACCCAGTTCAGTTAAAGGGGTACAAAGCATGCTCGGATTTGCTCATTTCTACCGCAGATTCATTCCGGATTTCTCACATGTTGTACACCCTATCACAGAACCGCTTCTTGTGGACCGAAGAAGCTGAAAAGGCCTTCCAAGAGCTGAAAGCGAAATTCACGTCTGCACCTGTATTAAAGCATCCGCGCCCCAAACTTCCATACATAGTTGAAACGGATGCATCCAGTTTAGCCATGGGAGCTGTCCTGTCCCAGAAGGATCCTGAAAACGGTCAACTTCACCCAGTAGCATTTTGGTCCAGAAAGTTCTCGACACCCGAGTTAAACTATGCGGTTACCGATAAAGAATTATTAGCCATCAAATCCGCCTTCAAGGCTTGGCGGAATTATCTTCTCGGTGCCAGGCACACCATTACGGTAATCACCAATCACCGGAACTTGCAGTATTTAAAAACAGCCAAGGCCCAATCGTTGCGTCAACTTCGATGGGCACTGTTCTTTGCCGAGTTCGATTTCGTGATCACTTATCGACCAGGTTGTAAAAATGGCAAGGCAGATGCCTTATCCCGAATAGGGATGGGAGAATCATATGCAAATCCGGAACCAGTGCCTATAATTTCAGAACAAAGAATTCTTGGCATAACCACACTAGAGGATATTCAAGTAAAGATCCAACAACTCTTCGATCCAACAGCCCTGCAGGACTGGGTGAAGAAAGGCCCGGACTACTCAGTCATCAATGACCTACCTTATTATCAAGGGCGACTATTTCTACCACACAAGGAACTACAAGAACTAGTCATCTCCAATTATCATGACACCCGGATGGAAGGACACCCAGGTATCGCAAAAACTGAAGCTAAAATTAAGAGACAATTCTGGTGGCCCACCTAGCGAAAAGACGTAAAGTCATTTGTAATGTCTTGTCGTATTTGCGCCCAAAACAAAAGTCAGAAGAAAAAACCAGCTGGCCTCTTACAACCTTTGGATATTCCACCTACACCATGGCACACCTTATCATTAGACTTTATTACAGATCTACCTCCATGTAATGGATTTAACACAATTCTAGTTATTGTGGATCTTTTTTCCAAGATGGCCCACTTTATTCCTCTAAAGGGATTATCTTCTGCTTCAATTCTGGCCAAGGAGTTCCTCGAAAACATTGTTCGAATACACGGATTTCCTTCTGTATTGGTCTCTGACCGAGGTAGTCAATTCATTTCACATTTTTGGAAGAAATGTCAACTGGCGCAAATCGATGTGAGGTTATCAACCAGTCACCATTCCCAGACCGATGGTCAGACGGAGAGGACCAACCAGACCCTTGAACAGTACCTACGTTGCATGCTACACCAGACCGAAAGTAATTGGAAAGATATTTTATGGATTTCCGAGTATGCATACAATAACTCTGTACATTCAGGAACTGGACAAAGCCCCTTTTATACCGTATATGGACATCACCCTCGAACCTCAGAACTAGATTCGCCTCAGCATTTAGAAATGCCTGCAGTTAGTCATTTGCATTCTACTATTACACAAGCCTTTAAAGAGGCAACAGAACATTTGAAACAAGCAGAAGAGAAATATAAGAAAAATGCTGATCAGCATAGAAGTGAAACTCCACAATACCAGATTGAGGATCAAGTTTGGCTGGCTACAAAACACATACCTCTGAAGGGAACTCAGACTTTTAACCCTAGATATTTGGGACCTTACACTATTAAGGCCATTATCAACCCGGTAGCCGTCAAATCGGAATTACCCTGTAATATGCGCATTCATCCTGTCTTTCATGTTTCACTTTTAAAACCAGTTCAACCAGGAACAAGATTAACCAAACCACCCGACCCCATCTTGATAGATGGAGAACCTGAATTCAAGGTAAAAAATATCCTGGACTCCAAGATGGTTAAATCAAAACTTTTTTATTTAATCGATTGGAAGGGCTACGGACCACAAGAAAGGTCATGGGAACCTAGTGACCATGTCCATGCACCTCGGTTAGTGAAAAGATTCCATCGGAACTTCCCAGACAAACCAGGGCCCAGGGGAAGAACAACTTTAGCAGGGGCCTTGGGAGGGGAGTGTTGTCATGATGCCTACCCCTAGGCATCCAGACCAAGTCCATCAGCCCCGGGACCAGGCATGTAGACATTTA
The DNA here is from genome assembly GCF_040938575.1 of Ambystoma mexicanum. Lineage (NCBI taxonomy): Eukaryota > Metazoa > Chordata > Amphibia > Caudata > Ambystomatidae > Ambystoma > Ambystoma mexicanum. The sequence goes on from NC_090930.1 coordinate 530,595,209, forward strand.
GTAAAACCTCAGCAGCCCCGGCTAGGGGCTATCTGGGTTCAGTCCTGGCGCCTTAGGAGCCAGGCTCATAGTAGGAATCAGTCCTGGCGCCTAAGGCGCCAGGCTCATAGTCATTACTTACCTCAGGCAGACCATGCTGCAAATGACTCCAATCCAACATGAAGCCTGAAAGGGACTATTTTTCTACAGGGACTATTTTTTACTCGGGTGTGGTTCTAGGGACTTCTTACCTGGGACTACTTTTGAGGCTATTTAAACCCCACCCGACCAGCAACACAGGCTTCGCGTTATTCTGCATCCAGCAGCGTAACACTCACCTGCAGCCTGCATCCAGTCTTCTGCCACGCCCGCCTCAAATCCGGAGCTCCTAAAACAAAGAGGAAAGAAAGGGACAAGGTTAGAAAACAAACTTATTTCTATTCCACACCTGTTTCTGGATCCATCTTGTCTCCGGACCTGTAAAGAACATCATTTCTGCATGCGCCGCACCTCCAGCTGCAGCGCCGCGCCATACTCACCAGTCTTCACAGCATCCTTCGGGTCGGCGCTGCCTCCAACATTTCTTCGCCGAACTTCGGCACCTAGGAGACAAAAGAAAACCACAAGGTGAGCCGAGGGAACCAACAAATCTAATTCTTACCACCATAGACTTACCTGATTTATCAACGGAGGCATCCTTTTGTGACTCTCCATATTTTCATGTGCCGCATCTGTAAAGAAAGACAAAACAACATGTTTTCCTCGTGCAACATTTACCGGACAGCGCCGGATAATACAGACTCTTACCTGAGCGCCAACAGCTGCCACAAGAGCATCTTTTAACGAGCCAGCTGCAAGACAAGAAAGGAAGGGGGGAACAAGAGTGAACATCGGACATATTGAACGCTATGAACTTAATACTTACTGGTCCACACCAGGAACCTCAGAGTCAATACTTTCCGGAACTCTCCCGAGCCTTCAAACCAGTGAAGTAACTGGAATCGACGTGCCCCTGCAAATCCACGCAGGATGGAGAGCTCACAAGAATATACGGTGAGATTGCTGTGAGGGCATTTCGGAGGTGATTAGTTGGGGAGGACTCTGTGGGTGCCATCACTTGAATCCACAAGTGGCTAAATCCATCTCTCCACTTGCAGGAGAATATTTCTACGGGTTAAGCAGACAAGATTACGAGGGCAGATCCAGTCAGTCATCGCTGCACTATGCATCACATGGGTGGAGACCGTAGCTGTCCGGGTCCGACCGACGCCCCTGGGGAGCCAGGTGAGCGTAACAATAGTATAAACCTTTCACATTATGGGGGATACTCCCACCTCTCGAGCTACACCATGCACCGTTACTGACAATTCTTGTACCAATTGCTTCCAGGAGTCGAGGGATAAACTTTGCTCCTCTTGGCCTCTACGTGCCAATTCTTGCCATACAGCGGTTTCCGCTTTTACCAATTTTTGGAAATCATTCCACCATAGGCGCCTTTCTGGTCCCTTGTATGCTTTCTATCCCATAGCTATCCTGCGCTTCGCCAGTATGTATGGTAAGTGTTTTAGTTTACTTACATGCTTTGCTTGCTTCGGGTGTGTAAAAATACCCAACATGCACGATGCAGGGGAACCAACATCTAATGTATACCCATCACGGCTAGGGCCTGAGCTATCTCCTCCCAAAAAAGCCTAATCTCTGTGCATGCCCAAAACATGTGTAGTAAATCTGCATCTCTCATTCCGCATTTTGGACAAACTTGTTCCGTCGCCTTGCTAAGTTTGGCAATCTTTTTGGGCGTCAAGTACGCCCTATGCGTGACATACAACTGGATCAATTGGAGCTTTGCATTCCTGGAGACCTTTTTATGATATATCAGAACTCTGTTACAGTTTTCATCCGTCAGTTGTTCCTGTAGGTATGCTTGCCAACTGCGCCTGGTCTGCGTCATCATATCGTCAGGCCATGGCATTAACAGCTCATATAGCCGTGACACCTCGTGTCCCCTTTCTGAGATGTCATACAATGTTTCTATCAAATCATCTTTCATACTGCGCATTATGGTCCACTTTTTTTCTCATGGCAGTCCTCATCTAAGTATATGCTGTTTTAAGAGGAGTAAAATGTTCACAAGCTCTGTCAACAGCTTTTGCAGGATATTGTAGGGAGTTATCGCCATATGCCTACAAGGCATGGGAAATGGAGGGAATATCCCTAAAAAGAAAGGGGGGATACCATGTCTCATCTAATGATGCCTGTCCATCCCCCTGAGGATCGCCACCCCTCATGTGATCCTCCCTCGCATAGTCACCCCCAGGGTCAGGTAGTCGCTGCTGTCGCCTGCCCACATGAGTAGAGGCTACCTCTGGGAAAGGAGTGATGACATCATCAGATTCATCACAGTAAAGACGATAGTTGGCATAAGGGAAGAGAAACACAAATAACTAAGATTTCGAATGAACTATTGAAGAATAAGAACAAATGTGAGATAACTGAGGACGAGTTGGGAGGCCACTCCAGGAAGGGTATTAATACATGGTTTCAATTAAGAGTGCCAAGTGAAATAAACAAAGACAGAAATAATACAATAGAGATATCCTAAGAATGGGGAAGTCTCAAACTTCATAAAACCAGTGAACCCTTCAAAGTACAAGGAAGAGGCTTGAAAGCTGGTATCAAAGACAATCATGATAAGAACCATATACATTGGAGGGCAAAGTATATGAACAGTAGGAAAGAGTTACAAGAACTTGTGAATCAGACATGCTGGTCTTTTCTAAAGAGATCAAAGAGACTTTTACATTTAGAAGAGCAGCACCAATGAAAAAACACTGAGAAGCCACAAGACAAAAGGCAAAGCGCAGGTCATTTGAATAGACATTTTCTTTTGGCACAGTTCAGTTATTGGTTATTAGTGTTAGGGAAGGTAGATGTAGGTTTGAACTGAGGACAATTTTCATTTATCGACTTCCTGACAACAGACGAGCACCTTTGGTTTAGTTGGTTAGGCAGGGAAATACCCTATAGCGATTTTCTTTATTCTTTACATAAAAGAAGTTCAAATGTCCAACTTCAGTCCAAATCCTCCTTCCAACCCACCACAAGTAGTAATGGGGAACTGGAAAGATCTATCCAAGCTCTCGATAGGAGACTGGTGGAATCAGGTAGCAAACGTCCACCGTATGGAAGCATGCTTCACTAAGAAGGGCACACTCGACCCATGGCCACAGAGACTGTTAGAAGAATGTGGTCTGGGCCACAGACGCACAAAGGACCCAAGATGGCTAGCATCCACTGATGGTACTGGCCTCCATCACAACCCTGGAGCTGCTCCTGGGAGGTCACAGTGCAGACTTTAATGACACAATAGACACTTGTATTTTGACTCATGCATAATCAAAATCCGTTCACAGCATGATAGCTGATTAGTTGTACTTGCTCAAAGCGTATGCTTGTTCTATTACCGCTACTCTACTATACTCCATGCTACCTTATTCTGCTACAATTCTCTTTCTCTCCCATCTTATTTGTTTCCCTGTCTCTCCCTTTCTCCATATCCCCCCTTTCGCCTCTTACATCTTTCTCATCAGTTATAGAACTTATGATACTACGGTGCTCAGCTGGCTAAGGAATACGCAGCTTAAGGGACGAACCAAACATGTTATATATCAAGCACAGGCCTGACACAAAGGAGCATCCACGTGAGCCCGACCAACACCGACATGAGTTGATGCTCTGCTTATGATATATCCAGGTTTGATTAATGTCATGCTTGTTTTGAATTCAATGCTGCAACCCGTATTACTACTTGTAGTTATGTGCATAAGTTATTCAACGCCAAAAACTCCAATGCCTACTAACCAGATGCCACCAGTCGTGGCCTTTGGCAGTGGCGCATGGCCGATTCCCCCTCTCCTTTAATTTCCGAGATTGTTTCATTAGGAAACTCCCACGATCACCCCTGTGTTGCTTTCTATTTTCGCAGTAATTATTACTGGTAATTATTCCCGCTGTAATGCATTGTTTTCTGATCACAATCAGAGAATGGGAAAAAGCATGACAAGTCTTTCCCATTCCTACGACAACTCTCCATTGCCCACCTCCTCCTTTGTACGCCCCCCCCCCCTTGTGTATATTCCCTCTGATCTTATCCCCTATTTCTCTCGCTGGTTTGGGTGACGCAATTCTTTTTCAAGTGCATCTTGTGACATCTCTGCAAAATCCCAGGTGTGACAAAAACGGTCTGGAACAAACAGGCTCCTATGCCCACCCCTAACATATGCAGTTCTCTTTCACATTCCCCACCTCTACAAAACATTTTGAAACTTTTCTTTTTCAGCTTCCTTCAGGATTACTGCACAAATCAGTTGGATCGAGAAAGAAAAATGCCAGCTTTTATTTCCGAACAGCCTCAATGATGCAATGCACAATGAGAACTATATAAACGTTTTTTTGGGACAGCGGCACCCCCCAGCTCAGACTAATGATTTCAAAGCATTTGCAACGGTTTTACCCCCACACCAACAAAAGGCACATCGAAAGCACTGTGTGCCCAAGTTGTTTCTTATTTGGTGGTTTTCATGCTACATGTGTCCAATGGAAGCACTTTTTCCTCGATCAGAAAATTAATTAGGGAAGGCCAAAACATCTTTTTTATTTTAATAACTTTTAAACAGTTTAATACAATTTCCACTTTGGAGGGCCTCTGGGTACACATTATTTTTGGGAACATGTCATCCAAATCAGTCAAGAGTGTCAACTAAAGGTATTATCCACCTATCTTTGTATGTACGCCACCTAGTAGCCATCGCTGGAAGTTCACCTTCAGTTCTGAGCCACATCAGTAAGGCATTGTGGGTATACAAATCAGTCCAAATGCAAGAATTTATCTCTGGGAAATTGTCTTAGTTTTAGAGGGCAGTGCTGCTTTATACATAGCTTAATCAACCCAAGGAGAACCACATACATGGTGTTAGCATTATTAGGGATCATCAGTACAGTATACTCCTGCCAGCCTTGTGGTTGGAGCATTGGGACAAAACACCAAAAAAGTTATGGTGGGTTAAAAAAGGCTTGAAAAATACCCTTTCACCTGAAATGTCAAAGTAGGATAATCCATTTGAGCCAAGTGACACTTTAGACAACGCCGCCTAGTAGCCATTGCTGGAAGTTCACATCCAGTTCTGGGCCACATCAGCAAGGCATTGTGGGTATGCAAATTAGCCCAAATGCAAACCCCTTTCTCCAGAAGATTGTCTTCGTCTTAGAGGGCAGTGCTACTTTATACATAGTTCAATCAACCCTAGACTGACATTTTGCAACTATATAGCTGGTTTCACCTTTATTATGAATCATCAGTGCAGTATAGTCCCGACAATGCCTTTCTGATGTGACTCAAAAGAGGAGGTGAACTTCCAGCGATGGCTACTAGGTGACGTTGTGGAATGTGTGACTTGGCTCAAATGGACTTTCCAAAACATACATATATATAAAATCATTAATGATGCCTGTACACAAGTGTTTCTAGGCGCGACAAGACAAGGAGGGGGAAACAGAAGGAGGACAAACAACGATCTTACTAGGCCTTGTCTCATTCTGATCGCAAAAGTGCAGGGAAGATGGGAGGGGAGAAGTGTCAAGGGGGGTGGAGGGTGAAGAGAAGTGTAGGTGACTCAATAAGTGCTCCCAGTGCAGGGAAGGGACTGTAGGGTTACAGATACAGAACCTTAAGTGCTGAGGGAGCCCGGAGGCAGTGCAAGGGCAACTGGACATGCAGGAGCCTGAGCCCGAGTTCATGGGCAGCCAGGTGACCAGTGTGCGGAGCTATCAGTGACATTAGCAGGGGAGATGAAAAGAGAAAGTGGAAGTGAAAAGGAAGCTCTTGTGTTGCTTCCGGAACCGGAGGTGGTTCTGCTCGAGTTTCAGAGAGACAGAGAGGCTGTTCCAGAGGGAGACCCCAGCCGAGGAAAGAGATCTGCCTCCCATTCTATGCTTGAAAAAGCTGAGAAGGAATATGTTTAGGAAGAGAAAGTTGGAGGTAGTGCGGTGCCAGGCCCGAGAAAGCCTTGTGGACGATGCAAAGGATCTTGAATTTCATCCTTGCAGCCACAGGGAGCCAGTTTAGAAATTTCAGAGCTCGAGAGATACGATCCCTGGGCTTGAGGCCAAGGACAAGTCTTGCAGTCCTGTTCTGAATGAGTTGTAAAGGTCGAAGAGTAGAGACAGGCAGATTTAGAAAGAGGCTATTGCAATATTGTAGACTGGAGAGGACCAGGGCTCTAGAGACAGTGAGCTTCTAGGGGTAAGTGAGAAAAGGCAGAATACCTCTGAGGAGGTGCAGCTGAAAGTGTGACTTGTTGGCGATGTGAGGAGAGAAGGAGAGGGTGGTGTCTAAGATGATACCAAGGTTCTTAGCCTCGCAGGAAGAGGGCTACGGGTGGGCAGCCAGAGAGACAGAGGAAAGAAGGGAGCAGGTGTCCCGATGAGGAGGATTTCGGTCTTGATGTAATTAAGGCAGAGATCATTGGCAGCATACCATTCCTGAATTGCGGCCAGACAGTCTGGTATGAGAGAAGGAGCAGAGGTGGCTGAGGGGAGCCTGAAGTTGAGCTGGGTGTTATCCATATAACACTGAAAGTTAGAACAGAATGTAGCAATGCAGTGGGCCAGAGGTGACAGGTAGTGGTTGAATAGCCAGGGAGAAAGGTTAGACCCCCTGGGGAACACCCCAAGTAGTGAGAGAGATAGAAGAGAGGAAAGACCCCAGATGGACCTGGGAGGGTCGGTCAGTGAGAAAAGAGGTCAACCAGGACAGGTCCTAACCAGTGATATCCAGGTGGTACAAGGCGATTGAGCAGGATGGCATGGTTGACTGTGTCAAAAGCAGAGGATAGATCGAGGAGAATTAGGACAGAAGGAAGATTAGCGTCAAGATTAGAGAGCAAGTCTTCGCGGGTGTTCAGGAGAGCAGTTTCCATGCTTCTGGCAGCTCTGATGCCAGACTGGTGGTCGTGGAGAAAACCAATAGATTCAGTATGCAGATTAAGCTGGGAGATGGCCAACTTTTCCAGGAGTTTGCCCAGGAAAGGAATGATGGAGAACGGGGGATAGTTAGCTGGAGAGGAATGTTTGCCAGAGGGCTTCATAAGAAGGGGTGCACAATGGAGTGCTTAAGGGGAGGGGAAGGTTCCAGTGGCAAAGGAGTGATTGCAGAAATTGCCCAAGGCTGGAGCCAGAGTGTTGATGTGGTCCTTGATGGTTCAGGATGAGCAGGGGAGAACCTGCTTTGATGAGACTTTCATAGATTGGACTTGTCTAGAAACATTGTATGGGGTGAACAGGAGAAAGGAGGAGGGGAAGTGGCCGAAGACGGGCCAGGGGTGGAAGAGGAGGAGGAAGAGGAAGAGAGAGTGGACAAGATGTCCTGAGTTTTAGTGGTGAAATTAAAAGCCAAAGGCGTACAGTGGGCCTGGGAGGGAACAGGAGAGGTAGAGACTACAGCAAGATTGGCCAGCTCCTTGCAGATTTTGAAAAGTTCGGCCGAGTTGTTAGATGCCGCAGAGATGTGGGCCTGGATGTAGGCTCTCTTCTTAGAGAGGACAGAGTCTGTACTGTTTTTGGAGCAGTTGGCAAGTAGGTTTGTCGGAGGGTGCGCCTGATGCCCTCTACTTCCTCTCAGATGCCCTAAACTTGCGTTTAAGGGTGGCGAGGTCGAAATCATACCAAGAGTTGCACTTGGAAGTGGGCTTCAAGCGGATCCTCATGACAGGGGCAAGGATGTCAAGAGTGTTAGAGATACAGAGATGAAGGTTAGAGAGGGGTGTGTCAGAGTGTGAGTCAGCCAAAGGTGTAGGAGGAGGAGAGAAAGTAGCGGCGAAAGCCTCCACTGAGACATGCTTCATGGGTCGGATGACCAAGAAGGTAGGTAGCAGTGCTGGGAATGGCATGACCTGAGGGGTAGACAGAGAGAGGTGGGAGGAGAGGAGAAAGTGGTCACTCTAAGAGATAGGAGTGGTGAGAGGGTTAGAGAGGTGGAGGTCTGAGGAGATCAGAACATCCATGATGTGTCCTGCATAGCGAGTCGGGCCAGAGGGAAGAATAGAGATAAAGAGTGATGATGTAATTTGTGATGTCATCTTTGATGTCATGGGTGTTTGTTTTACCAGTGCACGGTGGTGGCGCGAGTTATGGTTGCTTAGCTTACCATAACTGGTGAATTTCTGGGGGGGGGGTTTCGATTTTACTTGTAACTATAACATCCCTTTAACAACGTTTTTTCAGTGAAATTCATAGGTTTTTATTAGTGCAACCATAACCTCCCTTTAACAAAGTGTTTTCACATACATTATGGTATATAATAATTTGTTAAATACATAAATGATGATTGTAACTTTAGTAATTTGTTTAAAATTCTATTTGTATGATGACTTCCACATCAGTCGTCTCTTAACTCCAATGTTAACAAGAAAAAAATAAAACTTAAAATGTGTCAATTATGTTGCCTTGATGTATAACAACTATTTGTAAAATACCAATTAAAGGTTCTTTTTACATACACCTTATAACATGCATACTTGTATGTACTTGTTCAAAGTTTTTCTGGGTATCATTAACAAAAAAGTTGGCAGAAATTGAGAAGTATGTAAAAATATACTTACATGTTATATATTTTAATAAAGAGATATTGTGAATATTTAATTTTCTTATTACATATCTATAAGATTTGTTTACTTGCTGATGTTTTTTTTAAATAAAATGATGTAGGCACCTTTTAAATTCTATGGAAATTTTTCTTTTATGGTCATTTGCTGATTATTGCATTGAAATGTTTATATTAAATGTGTGACAGCCTCCACAGCGCCACTTACAACCAACCATCCCTTGCCTCCAATGTTAAGAACAAACTTTGAAAAATAATCCAACTGAAAAACCAATATATTGAATTAAAAGAAAATCTAATTATATTTTGATTATATTTGTGAAAAATACCAATTAAAGGTTATTTTTACATGCATGTTTTGTACTTGTTCATATTGTTTCTGGGTATTATTACAAAAAAACATCGCCAGAAATTGATGAAGTATGTAAAAGTATAAACACATCTTATTTAAGATATTGGGATACTTAATTTGTTATATTGTTTTTATTAATTATAAGCGCTATATAAATTCAATAAACATAATAAACATCATTTTTATTTTATTTGAGGTTCTTTTGAATAAAAGTATGTAGGCATCTTTTAAATTCCATATATTATAATGAGCCCTGTTTGTGGTTTTCCCATGATGATATGTTATACATTCAGTTTTATAATTGATTCCACAAATAGAAACTTGAGAATGTGTATAGTTTGTTATTAAAGTATCTATCTAGTAGCTAGAATGATGGCCAACTTGAAATGTTGGTTTAATTGGCTGGTTACATCGTACACAATTGTCATCTATGAGGTAAACAGATGTATACATGGGATCTGGTCAATATTAGAAATATGTAACAGGAGAACAGTATTATTAATAGGTTACATGTTGAAAAGATTACAAGGCATGACTTTTATATATGTATAATGTATACCTTTTGTATTATTCCCATTTATTCCAGATGCAAGTACATTTTGAAATATTGCCAACAATAATTCATAAGGAACTTTTTTCTGGTTGGTGGTAAAATACATTTGTTGTAAATATGTATCTATTTCTATAAATATAGGAGTATTTCTATGTGCTTTTTCTGCATTGTTAATAATGTTAATGATTGTACAGGTGATACAAAAGTATTGTTACTTGTAAGCGTTATTTCATCCACTAAAGGTTCTACATAAGCATAAACATGTACTCCAGACACATTTTTTCATTGTATCTTGTTACCTTGGGATTTACTTTTTTAAAACAGATGATTAACATTTTAATGTAACTCATTTTTTATCTTTACTGGTATATCAATTGGGGGTGCGTGATTAAAACAATTACCACACATTGCACACAGTCTGGTGTATTCTTGTGTGCATTGAAAGTGAGCTGAGTTTTTGTACATCCATATTTACTATAAATGAGCCAGTGTGTGTTCACACTCAAGATAAAGCCACATAACTTGTTCCATCTATAAAAACTTCAGGTCCTTTATCCACTAATGCAGCATTTAAACTTAAACCTTAAATTATATACATTGTTACTGCATATGCTGGAGCTACTGGAAATTGTTTGCGTACTACATAATTGTAGTTGAAAAGTTGAAAGGATACAGTAACCGTTACATTTCTTTCACTTGTTTAATGTTATCACACTTTATTGCAATATATTCAATGAATACATTGCTAGCATGTTTTTTCAAATCCACTATCTAGCCCATTGCTCAATTGACTAATCCTTCTTCTACACTAACATTACTTTTAAAATAAAGTTTGCATTTAAACAAACATTTAAACAACCATCAAGGCATGCTGTTCTAGAAACTATATGTTGTAATTCTTTAAACCTGTCTTGAATTTTCTTCCATCTTTTTAGTTCAACCAGACTGTTCAACTTTGCCTACTTCAAGTGAAATAATGTTTTTATTTTCTGTAGAAATCATTTCACAATTACATTTTATGAAATCTGCTAAAGTGGGCATGTGACATATTGGTTTTTGGCCTTGTTTTACTAAGGCACTAAATACTTGCTCTGCAGTTACTTTTTCCAAACAATGTATGTATTTGTCATGCGTGTAATTTAATTATTGAGCTCAATGTCTTCACTTTGTCTAATGTTTTCTGTTATTTCAAAGTAATTGAAATAGCTCCATACATTTATATTGCCTAAGCTTCCAATGGCTTTTCCATGATCCTTTATTGTTTTAAAAACAATGTAACGCTCACCTGACTCCCACGGAGGCGCTGGCCTGGTTCGCGCTGCTGTGACCTCTTCTAAGGTGATGCGCAGGGTTCGGAAGACGGACTGGACCGGGCCCCCAAATCTGGCTTGTCTGGCTCGCAGAAGTATCCTTCTGTAGGTGAAAATAGGGGATTAACTGTCTGCGGGGTAATGCAATCGGCCTCCCACTTTCCCCTCTCACCCTCCTCGAAACCTTTCTGTGATTCCCCGTAGCGTCTCACCTTAGGGTCTGGAAGGACGAGCTCTCCATCCTGCTTCTGATGCAGAGGCGCGTTGGTATCCAGTTACTTCACTGGATTTTCGGATTGGTGAGAACCAAACTTGCTTGGCTTCCAGGTAAGTTTTTTGATAAGAGGTTCCCCTTGTGTCCATGCATTAATGTACTAATGCTAGTGTCTTTTTCCCCATAGGGGCCGGGGTACGGAATGCCGGGGAACAGGCACCGACCCGAGATGAGAGGTGAAATCCTTGTAGAAATCAGTTAAGTCTTTAATGAGCGTTTTTTTGGTAATGTCTTTTTATTCGCTCATTAACGCTGATGTCTCTTTTTCCCCCTTAGGGGCCGGGGTCCGGAAATGCCAGGATGCGGCGCGGACCAGAAATGAAGAGGGAATGAATCAACTAGTAAGTCTTAACATGGAGGTTTAGCTTTCCTTATTCCCTTCTCTCTCTCACCTTTTGTTCTTGTCTTTTTCTCCCTAGGCGCTGGGGCGTGACTGCGAATCTGGATGATCGCTGCTGAACATGGAGGCGCCCTGTAAAGGTGAGTGGAATGCAGCGCTGCAGCGATCGACGCGATGAGCTTTTAAATAAAAGTCTTCCTTTTCAGGATTGTCGGCGAGATGTCTCCGGGATGCGGATTTAGCAGGTAAGGACTTTTCCTTCTTCTGTTCTCTTCTTCTCTTCCTTTGCAGGTGATCCAGGATGCTGGCAGGCGTGGCAGAAGTCAGGATGCAGGAGCAGACACGGTGAGCGTCCAGCTGCTAGATGCAGAACAACGCGAAGCACGTGTGGCTGTTCGGGTGGGGTTTAAATAGCCTTGGAAGAAGTTCCAGGTATGTATCCTTCCTCCAATCAGGTATGTATCCTTCCCCGACCACGCCCGGATGGTAAATTAGTCCCACAGGTAAAGTAGTTCCTTTCAGGCCTCAAGGAGGCCGGGATCCTGCAGCATGGTCTGCATCAGGTAAGTGCACCCAAGCACTCCCATAATGAGCCTGGCGCCTATGGCGCCAGGACTGATGTCTTTTAGGAGCCTGGCGCCATAGGCGCCAGGACACTGTCCAAAGGGCCCCTATATGATGTTCGCTCACCTGACTCCCACGGGGGCGCTGGCCTGGTCCGCGCTGCTGTGACCTCGTCTAAGGCGATGCGCAGGGTTCGGAAGACGGACTGGACCGGGCCCCACATCTGGCTTGTCTGACTCGCAGAAGTATCCTTCTGTAGGTGAGAATAGGGGGTTAACTGTCTGCGGGGTAATGCAATCGGCCTCCCACTTCCCCCTCTCACCCTCCTCAAACCCTTCTGTGCTTCCCCGTAGCGTCTCACCTTAGGGTCTGGAAGGACAAGCTCTCCATCCTGCTTCTGATGCAGGGGCGCGTTGGTATCCAGTTACGTCACTGGATTTTCGGATGGGTGAGAACCAAACTTGCTTGGCTTCCAGGTAAGTTTTTCTATAAGTGGTTCCCCTTGTGTCCATGCATTAATGTTCTAATGCTAGTGTCTTTTTCCCCATAGGGGCCGGGGTACGGAATGCCGGGGAACAGGCACCGACCCGAGGTGAGCGGTGAAATCCTTGAGTAAATCAGGTAAGTCTTTAATGAGTGTTTTAGTAATGTCTTTTCATTCACTCATTAACGCTGATGTCTTTTTCCCCTTAGGGGCCGGGGTCTGAAAATGCCTGGATGCGGCGCGGACCCGAAATGAAAAGGGAATGACCCAACAGGTAAGTCTTGACATGGAGTTTTAGCTTCCCTTTTCCCTTCTTTCTCTCACCTTTATTCTTGTCTTTTTCTCCCTAGGCGCGGGGGCGCGACTGCGAATCCGGATGGTCGCTGCTGAACATGGAGGCGCCCTGTAAAGGTGAGTAGAATGCGGCGCTGCAGCGATCGATGCGATGTGCTTTTTAAAAATAAATGTCTTCCTTTTCAGGATTGTCGGCGAAATGTCTCTGGGATGCAGATTTAGCAGGTGAGGCCTTTTCCTTCTTCTGTTCTCTTGTTCCCTTCCTTTGCAGGTGATTCAGGATGCTGGCAGGTGTGGCAGAAGTCAAGATGCAGGAGCAGACACGGTGAGCGTCCAGCTGCTAGATGCAGAACAACGCGAAGCACGTGTGGCTGATCGGGTGTGGTTTAAATAGCCTTGGAAGAAGTTCCTAGAATGTGTCCTTCCTCCAATCAGGTATGTATCCTTCCCCGACCACGCCCGGGTGGTAAATGAGTCCCACAGGTAAAGTAGTTCCTTTCAGGCCTCAAGGAGGCCGGGGTTCTGCAGCATGGTCTGCATCAGGTAAGTGCACCCAAACACTTTCATAATGAGCCTGGCGCCTATGGCGCCAGGACTGACGTTTTCTATGAGCCTGGCGCCATAGGCGCCAGGACGCTGTCCAAAGGGCCCCTATAAGGGGTTGCTGGGACCTTCCCCGGGGACTTGATGTCCGCTTTCGGGGACGCAGGGCTTGAGCCGGCTCCTCGGGAGCGGGCATCGTGACATACACGTACCCCGCTCGCACAGGGCCAGTCGCGTGTGAAACTTCCCGCGATCCCCAGTGATACACGTTCCCCGCTTGCCGTGCTGGTACAGGGTTAGCGCAGCCCTTTGCGCTGGATTGGTGATTTTGATGGCTTTTCCCTGTGCGAGGGGCGTAACTGGCGCTGCAGGGTATCTGCGCCACTGTGCGCCACGGCTGGTTTTGGTAGCTGGAATCCATGAATATGCTGTGCGCGGAAATGGATTTAAGCACACGCGGCTGGCGCAGTCTATCGCGCGGGAACACTGTGCGCCAGCCGCGTGCGCCACTTTTGTGCGAAATTCCATGAATTACCCCGAAAGGTTGTTTGCTTATTTCAAAGTTGTATGCTTGCAATTATTTATCCTATTGTTTAAAACTTTGAGTATCACGTGGGTATTTTAAATCAATACTTAAGTTACTGTTTTAATTTGTTTCTTGGAAACACTTTTTTTCAAAATATCAGTCTTGTATATCACTGAAAAGGTCTACAAGATTTAGCACACATTGCAATTCCATACATTGCTATAATTGTAAAAGTGATTCTGCTGTTTATTTTAGCAACCTACGTTTTCCAAACTAAATGTCTAAAGGCTGTATTATGTGCACCAAGCATGAAAATGTGATGAAATGTACTATTGCAATGATTTCCAGAAGAACAGGAAATATGATGTCCTCGTAATCTGGTACATTCTCTCATGTAAGAAAAGTCAATTTTTTGCAAAAGTTGAATTTTACCTTTATTTTTATCTTTGACAATACCTAACAGCAAACTTTTAAAAAGGTTTTAAGTGATTCCTGTACAGCACATGTTTGAGTACATGTCCATTGCTTTACTTGTGGTACATATGGTTGGTTTTGGTTTGTTTTATGACTTGTAACTTCAGTTAAATCATGAACGTTTCCACTTATGCATTCAAATGCATTAACCTTTGTAGTAAAGGCAAATGTTATGTCATTATTTACTGCGTACGTTTCCAGAAAAATGACCTTCTGAAAAGGAAGTATAAATACATCAGCCTAAGACATTATTTTTGAAATTTTTAGCATTGTAATTTCTAACATTTGCAATGTTACATAAACACTTGTGAAGGAACATAGTTAATTTCTTTTGAGCATTTACATCGTGCTTAAAGAATTTCTTTTGAATAGCTTATGCTAGGTCTACAGCATTTTGAAAGTCATTTTTCTGCTAAGTATCTACGTGTACCTTTGCGAAGTTGAACTTGTCTCATTAACTTTGTAATGATTTTAGGCCATTTAGCTAAAAAAAGGTATGTTTCTATATAGTACATTTTTTTGAAAACCCAAACTTGAATTAGTTTACATTGGTCTTGTCATTTTATATTTTATGCATGGTATTTGTTTTTTTTTTTTTGCAAGGTATTTGATGTTTTTACTGTCTGTGCATTAAATTTAGTTTTTAAAATGTGTCATTTTTAGTGTTGAATGGGCTGCATTATGTAAAACCGCATTTTCTTTTAATGCATGGTATTTTGTATGTGCAATTGCTCTGGACTTTTGGGTTTTTTCCCCATTGTAATCCGATTGCAAACATTTTTTACAAAAAAGATATAGTTCATTGTTGATTATAGAAATGTTTTAAAAACGTTTAGTGACAAACTTCATATATTAATATATTTACAAACTATACAATTATGATGTATTTATATATAGTGATAAACTGTACAACTACAATAGGTTTCAGTACTGAGCAAATAATTCTTCGTTTCGTATGTTTTTGTGTTAATTTTAAACAGTATATATGCACCTTTCATTTAAAAAATATAACTAATTTTACCAGAATTAAATGGTGAGATACATAAGAATTAGGTTACCTGATTCATTTCGTGTAGTGTTATGTGAGGAACCTGAGGGATACTCTGCTCAGGTGGCCAGGGAAAGGCCATTGCTTTTGGATCCCGACCCTGGTGGTGGATATGCAAAGGAGGATCACCTGGGTGGAGGCAACTTGGGGAATGTGGAGAGGACGTCTTTGGGTGAGACATGGTATCACCTTTTCCTTGTCAAAGTGAATCCGATATTCCCCTCGCCATTGTAGGCTACTATCAGTGTCTGTCCTTTTCTTACACCCAAAATGTCCCACAGCCATTTCATTTTAAGACTGCGACGAGGAGGAAACAATTGGGAGTTATGCACACTTCCATTCATTCACACCACTTTGGTACTGAGACGAGGAAAAGGGCTTTGGAGGAGTTCCATTGTAATAGCCAGGCATGTCCAGCTAATAGATTTCCCCATGGTCAGGCATTGAAGTAAAAGACTCCCACCTGCAAATCTTTAACAAGTCCCAGGTGCATAGGATGGACAACCGCCCAGCAGAGGAGGAGAGACAGTCTCGAGAAAATGACAGCTCATAGATGCAGAGTCAGCTGGAAAGGAACCGGTTTGAGGGAAGACAGGCTGAGCAGGAGTGTGAGAGACACATCTGGCCTGAATGTGCTGTGAAATGGTCAGAAAACCTGCTGTCCTTTCTACTCTTTGGAACACCGAAGCCTTCCAAGAGCTGCAGATTGCTGCCAGAGTGAGAGGTGCTCTCGGTAGCTTCTGCGGTGGAAGATCAGAGCTACCCATGGCAGAGGAAGACTGCTGCTCGCTGTGGCTCCTGTGAGGAAAAGGTGTAGTGAATAGAAGCCGAGAAACAAACGAGAAGCCCGACGGAGCGGCCGAATACTGTTGAGTGTAAAGAAGGGAACATTCGTACCGGGGCGCTCAGATGGCTGCAAACAAGCAAGTCAGAATGCTGAACGAACTGAAAACTATTACAAGAGCCTTGGGAGGCCAAACCAAGTTATTTTGAATACCAAACAAGATGCAAGATATTGCAAGTACTTTTGAGTTTGAATTTGTAATACCGAACAAGCTGCAAGGTATTAGAAATACTTTTGAAAGTTGCAAAAAGCATTATTGAATACCGAACTAACGAAAAGATATGATGAACATACTTGAATACAGCACAAGAGAAAAACAAATGCCGAAAATGTATGAATGAAGTGAAAGCAAGGTGGTGCAAAGGGGTAAACACCACACAGTGAGTTGTCTGAGAAATAAGTTGTGGCAAAGCCAAAAGATTGCCAAGAAGAAAGTGAAAAAAGTATTGGCCAAAGATACCGGAGTCCAAGGAACTAGAGGTTAAGAGAGAAAACCTGTGTTGGCAAAAGAATGAAGAATACAAAAGCATAACAAAGTGCCTAGGGTTATGAGTTGCATGACCTGTGATGGGTGGACCGTGTGGTCCGACAACTGCACCAAGACCGAGTGACCTCTACTTAAAAGAGCCAAGGAAAGTGAATGTAAAGAAGCTTGTATGTTGCAACAGTTGTTAAAGTGAATAGCAAATGCAGAGGAAGAGAAACCTATGTGAACCATTGAAGAGCCTGCTTGACCAAGGAGCTGAACTGATACTGTTTTGAAAGCCAGAAGAGGTGAACTGACTTTTACTTTTGGAAGTTGGAAGAGCTGAACTCTTGGGGAAGGGAACCCCAAGACCTTTTTGCAACTATTATAAACGTGGGGAAAGAGAAGCGAGTATAAGCCAAGAGCTGGAAGAAGCTTGGAACTTTACTTTTGAACACAATTATTTTTGCTGCCGACATCCCTAAACATTGTATATATTTAGTTGTGAGGGAAAGTATAGGTTTTGGACACAGAGTTTGATTTGAACACACTGACAAAGACTATCATTAGTTTTCTTTAGGTAGGGCAATACCACTTTATCATAGGCCAAGTTAGGCCTTAGACCATCCTGATATTTAAGTAAAATAAAGCTTTTGTTTAGAAAGTTGAATCTGTTGTCTGCGTCTTATTTCATGATGCATTCACAGTTAGTAGTCGGGATATTAGTTCTGAAAGTGGTAATGTTATAACAATACTATATTTTTGAAATTATGATACGAAATGACTGATGTACATATTAGATTTTTAGTATCAGGAAAACTCTTGTAAATTAAAATTACGAAAATGAAGTTGTACCTAATGTGTGGTAATGTTATTCGCTACAAAGTTTTACAATTATGATACAAAAGGTCTGATTTACGTATTAGTTCTCTAGTTACAAGAATACCATTCAAAATCAACCGTATCAATATGTGCATTAACATAAGGCGTTTCCATGTAAAATGTGATACGTTATAATGTATTTTTGGATCTGGTAATATTTATTGGCCATGTGTAACATACTATTTTGAAAGTAAATACATAGGTTATATACATAGGTTATAAGTAGCTTTGTACTTTGTGCAATTATTTTTAGAGAATACTGTATCCAAATGGTACATTTGTTTAGTAAATACTTGTACTTATTTCAGGTTTAAATGTAACGTGTTAATAGTTTGCACCCAGGATATCATTTAATATACATTTGAACACTTTATGTAAAAGTATGGGAAAATACAATATATTTAAAGATTCATCTTTAACATTCCCCTGTTGAACATGGGAGTTTTCACCTCTACAATTGTGCTTAACTTTGGGAGGAAGATTCTTACTCCCAATATAGGATTTGTGAGAACAGTTTTTACCATCATCAGGATAAATAGCTTTGGGAAAGAACAGCTCCCTCTGATAGCAAGCCATTACATATGCCGGCATTACTGACTCTTCCAACTCGGAGGAAGAAAAATACCACGTCCCTCCCAATGGAACCCTCTTGCTCCCTTGGGAACCTTCTCCTCCCAGGTGATACTCCCGGCTAATACCATCCCCAGGGTCGGGATCAGGTAGCAGCTGTCTTCCCCTGGCCACCTGGTTGGAGACTTTAGATAGGGTCTTTGTATTTATTGAATGCTGAACAAGGGCATACATGTTATGAGATGGTGCAGTGTTAGATGCCATTTTATATATAGGGTAATAGTTAATTACCATTGTATATGCTGTCCATGTTTAACCATTTAGAATTTAATGTGAATTTGTTGAACTAACGCCAACTTTTATTTTACTAATGTTTTACATTTACTAAAGCAGTGCTTATTGCTTATAGTGGAAGTGCAGGTTTTGTATGGTATATCTTTTAATATACATACTTGACGTATTGAAGTGTTACAATAGTGTGATGTGCGTTGTTCTATGAAATGTTCAGACTTTTTACAGCGTAATTATTTTCTAAAAGTAAGTAAAGTGACATTTTGTTGTTCGTAACGCAATGTATTTTTTTCAATAGATATTGTAGTTTAAAATTAAAAATACATTGCTGTATGCTTACTATAAGGAGGTATGGTATCACAAGTAAAGACAGACACAAGAGATTCAATGTTCAAGGGTGTTTAATGAACAATAAGAATAAGAATTGCATAAACACCTATCTGGCCCTATCTCTCAGGATGGGAGTACGATCGACCATCAAATAATAAATAACGCAGTCCTAGTAGTGTCCGTCAACAGAAAATGGCCTATACTAACAAAACGTATTGCCTGCCCTTACGCTATAATTACAAATGTGTACGGGGAAAATGTACATGTAAAGTAAATAGTGTTCAGAAATATGTCAGGATATCTGAGCAACAAGGGTCCCTTCCCCACATTTTCAGCATGGGACAATGTAACCCACTCAGGTTTTAGAACACAGTCTTCTTCGGCACAAGGATGCAACTCAGGGTGCAATCCAGGGTCTTTCCACAATAAAGTAGCTTTCACAGTCTTCCAAACGTTTCACAAAAGGTTCATGTAGGCCCCCCACTGTGGGGCTCAGACCTCTCAAAACATTGTTCTTTTGGATGCCCCGCTGTCGGGCTCCGACCACTTTCGGATGTCAAAGCCTTTCGAAGGTGCTTGGCTTTTTTTACAGACCTTTGCAGGACCACTTTGAATAGAATTTCAAGGTTAAACTTTCACTCTCCCCTTCTCTAGGAGTTAATTTTGCTTACTTCGCTTTTGCAGTTCATTTGCTTTATCGTTACAAACAATGCACCTTTCACAGGGACTTTCGAGTGGGCTGCGTCCTTTTGCCGGACCACTCTGTTACTCAGTATCGCTGATTTCACAGCTGTCCTTACTTCAAAGTTCATTCAAAGGTCTGCCTTTCTTTGCGTCTCATCCTCACACGTGCAGCCTTCACTTGCGATATGTTACCACTTCAAACTTTCTTTAACCCACACCGGTCTCTCAGGTCGCTTGCCAACTCACAGGCTGTATGCGTTAGTTTCTTGGTTTACGATTTCCAACTCAGGAGTCAAGGTTAGTACCACAGGCTTGGCCTCACCTCCCCAACTCTGCCGTTCACCCGGGAAGGTCACTGGCATTCTTGAAACACAATGCAGCCTTCAGATGTGGGATCTCGGAGGCAACGACCTCCAGTAGGGGACTCTTGGGGTTTTTGACCTACTGCTCTCGTCCCTTGGTCTGTCGCTCTACTCCAGTAGGTTTGCCTTCGCCCCGGAAGCGCTCATACTTGTGCTCTGCCTTGCTCAGTGTGTGTCTCTAGGTTCTGCCTTTTATCCGTGTGAGGAGAGCTAATTGGTATCAGGTGTATGCACTTAAAGTCAAGTGCCTGACTTTGCCTGACACGATTAACGGGACATGTCCAGTACAATGTATTAGAGTTAGTCTTATTACCCTCAGTCACCCTCTTCCCCAGCCCAGTGTTTGTGTAAAAATGGGGAGGGAGAGTTGTGTCTTTGATAATAAGTAGGGGCTGTTCTCATCTCAGGACTACACTTTTGTGCATGATAAAGGTGTGGTGTTCCTACCTTCCTTTGATGGGGAGTATCAGGTAATGGAAATTAGAGGGTAGTTGTTCCTGTCTTAGTAAATTATTTGGGAAAGACAGTCAGGACTGAAAGGAAAGGTTTGTTTTACCCTTAGCCGTAGATTTCTTTATCTTCCTTCCTTTTGAAGGGAAGTCAAGGGGTAAGACGGGGTCTGGATGACAATACTCCAGAGAAGCCTTGCTTCTCGAGACGTGGGGATACCATGTCTGACCCAGGACACACTCCTTGATGCAACCCCAGATTCCCCTACCCAGGTGATCCTCCCACACTGGTCCACCATCGGGGTCTGGATCCAAAGGCGATGTCCGTGCCCTGGCCAACTGAATAGAGGAATCTTGGTGTCCGCATGGGAGAATACCCCTAGGTTTTTCACATTGCACACAATGAATTTATATGTATTGTTTAGTTGTAATAATTACTATGTCACATATTTGCAGACATACTAACATAGCTGAAGTATGTTTTTATTAACATTTTTCAAAATAAAAGTTTTGTAATACATTAGAATTATTTTAAAAAAGAAGTCCCAAAATAAAATATCGTAAACATTTGTTACTTTCAAATAAGAACAGTATAAACATTTGCAAAAGTACAAAAATCAGTAAATTATTGAAAGGGTTAATGAATGAGTTAGTAACATTCATTGTTTTCTTAGTTTTAGGATTTTTTTCATCCAAATTTAATGTGCTGCCAAGCATGAAAACACAATTTTAGTTTTAGGAAACAATCCTGCTAGGCGTACAAAGCCATTTTTTATTTTAATGCATTTTTCATTTTAATCCAAGGATTTCATAATTATATTATTGCTAATTTATTTTTGTGATATAACACAATTTGTTTCGAGAAACATACAGTCAACACTAAACATGTAAGTTTAACGTTTAATCCGTATGCTTCTAACTAACGTATACATATTTACTTTTTTAAGTAGAGGTTCCATGCAGTTCAAATAATTTTATTGGAACAAATTTATTTGTAGAAAAACTATGAAACAAATATAGGTGAAGTATGTTTTTTATTAAACTTTGTAAAAATAAAAGTGTTAAACATTACAAACTTTTAAAAGAAAGTAGTAACAAAATAACATTGTAAACGTATGTAACTTTTACATAAGAGCATTTTACAAAATGTGCAACGGAACGAAAATCAGAAAATTATTTAAAGGGTAAATAAAAGGCTGCAACATAAATAGTTTTCTTTTTAAATAAAGATGCTGAAGTGTAAACATATTAATACACATATTTACATATTTATAGTATGCCCTATATGTAGCATATTACATTTTCAAAGTGTGTCGTAATTGGCAGTACTTTAATTTTGGGAGAGGAGTAGCAGCATTTGTTTCTCCTACTGCAATAATAGTTCCACATTGTAAACATCCTAAAAAACAAACCAGATACTCTGCATACAATCACCAAATCACCAATTTGATAAGTTTCATGAATTTTTGAAGATAGAGATTTTTGACATTTTTGTACTGTTTCTTTTCCTACATGTTTCCTTTTTCTAGTAGTTTTTACTTTTACTGCCTTGATTTGTTTTATTTTCCTAAACTTTTTTGAAATATATGTGCCCATGCCTATTACACATATGTGAAAGAATTAAAGAATTTCCCAAATTATACTTTTGGGGATTACCTCTTTTTAAATGAGATTTGTAGACGGTGCAGATTAATTCAGTTATGTTTCAGACATCATCCGGGTGAGGAGTCTCAAAGTAGTCCCAAACCCAGAAATGTAGGTTTTCAAATGACATTGTGCCAGAGGTTGGTGTATATATATATATATATAGTGTTACTCGTAGTAATGGCACCATTTGAAATAGACATGTAGAAAGAGAAAAAGTACTAGTAATTGTTTTTTTTCTTTTTTTTAAAAAACTTTTTTTTCAACACAGTGAAAGACATACATTCTCGGACATAGTTTACAGCTTGAATTGCAGTTTATGGATCACTTTTGGGATTCAGTGCCCACACCCATTAGCATCTCATGGACAACACTTAGATACCTTCACTTTTATACATCAGTAGCTAGTCAGTGCCATGTGCTCGTAAGTATTCACGAAACGGTTGCCAAATGTCTTTCGGTCTGCAACTCGATGTTACCAATGCTACATAGGACTCCTCACATTCATTAACATATGTCATTTTGCGTACCCACATAGTAATGTCAAATAGAATGCACTTTTTGGCCAGTAAGAAGCCAATGTTGAAAAAGTCATCTCAGCTTAACCGAAACCTTGCCAATGTCCCCAAACAAGTATTTGGGCAGTGTTAAGGATGGTGGGACTCCCGTACATACATGCAATATATCTGCGACCTCCTGCCAACATTGTGCAACGCAAGGACTTCCCCAATACATGAGTTGTGCATCGCCCTTGACCGCATTACATTTAATACAACAATCATTCGACAGAGTGGCGAATTTGCAGAGGGGTATAGCGTAGCCTATTGAGTACTTTAAATTGAATGAGTCTGTGTCTGGCATTCAGGGACACCTCCTTGGTAAGGCAGCACCATCATGTCCATTGAGTTTCATCCAGTGGGGCGCCCAGATCTTCCTCCCACTTCCCTCTGGCCTTCTGCGGTTGCATTTGTATATCTTGACATTTCATATATAATTTGGATACTAAACCTCAGTGCGTCCCTCCCGCCGTTACAACTTCCAGTATTTCGCTCACCTCAGGTTTGTTGGGGAAGGACGACCATCGCGCCCTGACAGCCGCTCTTATTCTGTAGTATTGTAGTGTTTTAGTGGGACCAGTGCTCAGCTTCTCTGAAAAGTCTGTTAGAGTTACAAAAGAGCCCTCAGGGAAGAGGTTGTGTAAAGTCAGTGTGCTGGTCGGGTCCCATCCGTGTTTGCTATCCTTATCATATGTAGGGGGTAGCCCAGGACAACACCAGAGCGGATAGCACCCGAGTATGGCTCTGTAATATGCAGCCTCTTGAATATTCTGGACCAGGCATTGACAGTCATGCAGACTGGATCGAACGTGCAGGTGTCAGGGTGTCGGTTGGCTAGAACTATTGTGCGTAGATCTGATGGGGATGCACTGTATTCCTCCAGGCCTGCGTGTAGTGGTTGTCCCCACGTAGAGTACCAGTACCTGGCGAAGTGCGCCTGTGCCACTTCATAATATAGCTCAAAGTCAGGGGCTTGAAGCCCCCCCTGATCATATGGTTTGGTCATAGCCTTCCATTTCATCCGCGGCGTGTCAGCACCCCATGTGCCATTGACCTAAGTTTATCAAAGTATATACGCCCCGGCCAGACCGGGACATTGGAAAAATAATACAATAGTTTAGGGACAAGTATCATCTTCAGAAGGGATAGCCTATCGTAAAGAGAGATCGGGAGTCTAGCCCATAGGTTCAGTTTATGTCGGAGTATGTGGGTATATTTTTCATGGTTTTCAAGTAGCAGAGTGTGGTGTTGCCATGTGACCACAATGCCCAGGTATTTCATCTTATCCTGAGCCCTTCTAAAGCCTTCCAGGTTAGGGGGAAGGGCTGTCGCTTCATTTAGAGGGAACAGTTCCGATTTGGCCTCATTAATGCGGTAACCTGAATAGGTAGTGAATTTGCGGACCTCTTCCAGAATTGGGGCCAGGTTCGCGGCAGGGTCCCTAATGTACAACAGCGAGTCATCTGCGTATAATGAAATAATGTGTGCTCGGCCAGTCATGGCTAACCCCGATGTGTGTGTCTGTGTCGTATGATACACGCCAGAGGATCTATCGTGAGGGCGAAAAGGAGTGGTGACAGTCAGCATCCCTGTCGCATCCCACATTCAAGCTGAAACATTGGGGACAGTGTAGCCCCGGTTCTGACCCTAGCCACCGGAGAGGAGTACAGCAAGCGAACACACTGGATGAAGAATTCTCCCAGTCCCATCCAGCGGAGGAACGAGAACAGGAACCGCCAGGAGACCGAGTCGAAGGGCTTCTCTGCATCCAAGGAAGCCGCAACCGCCTCCACCTTCGGGTTGACCTGCAAAATGATCCCGAAGAGCCTACGCAAGTTGAAGGCAGTCGTCCGCCTGGGGATGAACCCCAATTGCTCAGAGTGCACCAGGTCAGACATGTACGGGAGTAGTCTGGTGGCTAAAAGTTTAGCAAGGATCTTCGTATCAGAATTAATTAAGAACAGTGGCCTATACGAACCTATATCTGAAGGGGATCTGTTGGGTTTCAACAATACTGTGATTACTGCCTCTGTCTTTGAAGGGGGAAGTCTACCGGTATGGAGTGACTCTTACCAAGTCCTCAACAAGTTGGGGGCAAGGACGAAACTAAGCTCTTTGTAGAGCTCAATCCCCAGTCCATCAGGGCCCGGTGCCTTACCCGAGGGGAGGGATTGGGGTAAATGTATAGCCACTCAGGCCTCATCCGAGATAGCTGACAGCGGTATACCATCTAGATATGACTCAAGTTCAGCAGGCGTGCAGTTATCAGAGTTAGCATACAGGGATTTATAAAATCTGTAGAATTCAGAGTTAACCTCCTCAAGGGTGTTTAGGGTACAACCCGGGGAATCAAGAATCCCAGTAATGTGTTGCATTCCGGCTTCACCTTTACCCGCGTTCGCCAGCTGGCGACCCGGTCTATCGGCATCACTGTATCTCCTGGCATGCACAGGATTATATAGCAGACGGACCTCCCCATCAGCGAGCTCCCTAAACCTCTGTAAATTACCTTTTATGCAGACCAGGAGTGCCCGGTTATGGGTATTGCCATATTCGTCCTCCAGTTTTTTAAGGTCAGTTTCCACCCCACGTATTTCTTTATTTGTTTTAAGTAGAGTCCCAGAGGCCATGGAGATGATCTCCCCCCTAACCCACACTTTAAAGGTTTCCCATACCGTGCTATGGCTTTGTACCGTCCCTTCGTTCCTCTGGAAGAATTCAACCGTCCCAATGTGCAGTCCCTCAAGAAATATCGGGTCCGCCAAGCAGGAGGGGGGCATGCGCCAGAGTGGACGTGCAGTGGCTCGTGCACTCCCCTCCAGGGTTAGTGTGATGGGGGAATGATCCGAGATCGTGTGAGAGAGAATCTTGGATTCTACCACACGTGGCATCAGTGTGGCGGGTATTAACCAGAAGTCAATTCTGGAGTAGGCATCGTGTACGGTGGAGTAGAATGTGTATTCCCGACTATTTGGGTTCCAACCATGCCATGCATATGTCAATCCCAAGTGTTTCATGACATTCACCAACATATGTCCCGCAGCGGATAGTTCCCTTTGTGTGGCCCTAGATCTGTCCACAACGCAGTCTAAGATCAGATTGAAGTCCCCCCCCCACAAATAATGTGTGAGCAGGGGCTTTCAAGTAGTATATCCAAAATCGGACCACAGAAATGTGGTTCATCAATGTTGGGATGGTACATGTTTATTAATGTCGTAGTGACACCCGCCAACTCACCCCATAGGATAACGTGTCTACCCAGCGGATCTATGCTATGTTTAGTTTCTTGAATTGGTATGGAGCAATGTATTAACGTCAGTACTCTCCGGGACTGGGTCGAGTAATTGGTGTAACCTCGTTGAGGGCCCCATCGCTTTGCAAACGTATCATTGGTGATCCCCTAGGCATGCGTCTCCAGCAGCATAACCACCCTGGCGGCATGCCTATTTATATAGGTGGCATTTGATGGGGTGGTTGAGTCCCTGCACATTCCATGATAGAAACGTTATGTTAGTGTTCGACATAGGTGTGGTGACTTAGGGCTATGTCTAAGATGCTATTATATATTGTGTCCAAGGCGTTGTCTTCACTGTATTTCCATTTACACACACAAACTCCTAACTGTTGGCCAACAAAACGTAAACTTTCACAACACGGTGTAACAATCCAGTCTAAACAGTTGCTGTTGCAATCTTCCCCATCCCACCTCTTTATTAGTATTAGGGGTAAACCTTTACTTTTGAAGGTAAGAGAATTTGGCATACTTCAAATATGACTTAGTGGTAGAATTTCATTTTCAATTTTTCCAGAATGAAAGTACTTGCCACAGTTGGAATGGTACTAGTAGTAGTAAATAACTACGTATAGCATTTATGTTTGTGATATTAAAAGTTGGCACATTTGACATAATGCTACTAACAATAATACAGCAGGTATTTGTTTCATTTTCCAAAATAGTTGGACTTTGCACAGTTGGAATAGTAATAACGGCAGTACCAGGTGACTACTTTTTAGTAATTTTATTTAGTTTAGTTTAGGTGTTTGGGATAGCAAATTAAATTGATGAGGTGTGGTACATGCAACTTGAGATATAACATTCGCAGTATTTAGCAGTATATCTGGATGTTGTCTATTAAATCTTTTAAAGGAGTTGTGGAGACTGAAGGGAAGACTTCACCAGCAGTCTCTGTACCCAAAATAAATATTTATGAAAAGAATGAATGAATAGTTATTTATGTTAAATTACTAACTCCTTCATGTGTTTACTGACCAAATGTAACGCTCACCTGGTATCCACGGGGACGTCACTCACCCTGTTCTGACCTCTTACGACCTCAAACCCTTCCCTGGAGGCTATTCGACTGCAGACTGGGCCTGAAACAGAGGATTGGTAGAGTTTAACTCCCTATTGTCCCTGTGTGCTTGAACCCCTTCTTCCCCGGGGTCCAACCCTTCCTTTTGATCCACAGCTCACCTTGTTTTCTTGGATAGTGTGCTCTCTGTCCTGCCTTCAGTGCAGGGGCGCGTTGATTGATGCGGGCTCGTTGCTGCCTAGTTACTTCACTGGCAAGAATCCGACAGGTAAGTATACTGAGTCTTTTGAACAGTTCCCTAACTTCGTTCCTTTCCTTCCTTAGATGATGGCCGATGTCCAGGGATGGCAACATGCTGCTGAGATGAGTACCGCTGAAGGTGAGCGAGAGCACGAAGCGCGATGCACCCCTTTCGTATTTGCATTGAACCGAGTTCTTTTTCTGTGTCTTTTAGGTGCCGCACAGTTTTCAGCGTGGATGCCGGTTATGAAGAACAAATGCAGTGGGTAAGCGCGGTATGCAGCACCTCTAGATGTTTCCACGCTAACCTGGAGTGTCTTTTCCCTCT
The DNA here is from genome assembly GCF_040938575.1 of Ambystoma mexicanum. Classification (NCBI taxonomy): domain Eukaryota; kingdom Metazoa; phylum Chordata; class Amphibia; order Caudata; family Ambystomatidae; genus Ambystoma; species Ambystoma mexicanum. Next base: position 530,622,569 of record NC_090930.1, read on the forward strand.
TGCAGATGGATGAGAAGTTCCGGAGACAGAGTTCCCCCAGAGCGGCTGAGATTCAGGTAAGCGTTTGAAGCTCGTACAGTATTTAAAAATAAGCAAAGATTTGCGGAATGCTTACTAATGCCTTTTTTTGTTCTTTTCCCTTTTCCTTAGGAAGCGGCGTGCCGGGATGGGAATGACACCGCCGAAGATGCCTGCAGAACAGAAGGAGCGATGACTGATGGGCAGAAGCGCCGCAAGGTAAGGCTGTTCCTAACGGTGTTCTTGTTCTTGCAGGAGCTGAGCGCAGAAGAAAGATGCAGGCCTACTGGAGACCGTTCCGAACACGGTGAGTGTCACGCTGCAGGTGCAGAAAACGCAAAGCATGTTTCTCAGCCTGGGTGTGGCTTAAATAGTCTCTGGGTATCCAAGGTGCGTCTGGGCTGAACCACACCCAAAAGAATAGACCGCGCATGCAGTTCTGGGAACCGAAATATGTGGGGGCATCCACCTTGTCCCCATCAATGCACTACAAGTCCAATCCCCAATGTTATCCTATGGGAGTGAGTGAGTTTGGTGCCACAAGCGCCAAGTCTGACTCCAAGTGGGTCTTTGGAGGGATGGAGAGGCCCTTGAGGGCCATATAGGTGATTGTGGCCTGGCTCCAGCCTGACATCTTGGAGGGCTGGGGACATGAGGGGCAGGAATCATGACACCAAATTATACAGTTCAAACAGTGCATGCTGTAATTATTTGTTTTTAAGCTTGGGAGCCATCACGTTTTAAATCTAAACTACTAACCGAATCGTTTTGTATTTGTTATATGGGATACATTACTCACCGTAATCGTATTTCTGATGCTTGTATCTGCTTAGATTCACATGCTGTGCATAGGCCGACATCTAGTGGAAGCTGCGGAGTATTACAGTTTGTTTTTCGAAACTCGAAAATGGGCGTCGACACAGGCGTGCCAGTAATACTATCCCTAGTGTGACGTCCACTGTACCCAAGATCCCTCACGCGTCTAGGATCCTCAGATTGTATTTTTTCTGACATGAGGAAGCATGAGGAGTAGCGTGAGTACAGATAATCCAAGCAGATAGACAGAAAGGTAAGACTACAAGCAATCATGCGCCTTCTCTCGGAGGGGAGGAAGGGTGGGTCGCATGTGAATCTAAGCAGATACAAGCATCAGAAATACGATTACGGTGAGTAATGTATCCCTTCTGAGGCTTGTGGAATCTGCTTAAATCACATGCTGTGCATAGATTAGCGAGCAGTACCAGAAGAAGGAGGTGGGATGTGAGAAGGGTCATGAGCAAACAGGTGTCTTAGAACCGCTTGTCCCACTTGTGTATCTGTCTTGGAATGAGTGTCAATGCAGTAATGCTGAGTAAAAGTGTGAATAGAGCTCCAAGTAGCTGCTTTGCAAATGGTGTCGAGGGGAACATTTGCAATGAAAGCCAGAGTGGCCCCAATGCCTCTAGTAGAATGGGCCCTTGGCGTAAAAGGCAGAGTTTTTTCAGAAAGAGAGTAACACAGCTGTATACAGTTGATAATCCACTTCGAGATCGCGCCTTTAGAGACGCGATCCCCCTCTCTGCCTGTAGCTACGGAGACAAACAGTTGATCTGTTTTCCTTAGCGGTCTGGTTTTATTTACATAGTAGAGGACCGCCCTACGCACATCAAGGGTGTGTAGTTTCACCTCAGCCGAGCTTTGCGGGTTCTGGAAGAAAGCCGGAAGCTCGATGGACTGGTTTACATGGAACTTAGATATAAATTTAGGTGAGAACCTAGGGTGTGTGCGTAAAACCAGTTTGTCCTTGTGGATAGTAAAGAAAGGATCCTGCACTGACGGAGCCTGAATTTCACTGACCCTTCTTATAAAGGTAATGGCTACTAAGAAGGCCGTTTTATAAGTCAGGTGTTTGAGACTACTTTTATGCATGGGTTCGAAAGGGGGGCCCATGAGCTTAGCTAGCACCACATTGAGGTCCCATCCTGGCGGTGGGTTCGAAATAGGAGGGTGAAGTTTCTTTACTCCTTCCATGAAGGCTTTAACTACTGGTACTTTCCACCACGATACTTTGTTATGGGATGTGGTGTAAGCCGAGAGGGCTGCCAGGTGTACCTTCAGAGAGTTAAAAACCAAACCTGCGTCCAGCAAGTGGAGCATGTATGTTACAACGTTGGAAGGAGTGCAATCAACTGGGTTGATTTGTTTATTCTGGCACCAAATAACGAATCTCTTCCACTTGTCAAAGTAACAGTGCCTTGTGTTTGGTTTCCTGGATTCTTTTAGGATGTCCATACACCTCTGTGGTAAATTGAGATGGCCAAACTCTATGACCTCAGGAGCCATGCTGCCAGGTTCATTGAGTTGGGTTCCTGGTGCACTGTTTGACCTTGTTGCTGGGACAGTAGGTTGTACCAGGCTGGGAGTTTGATGGACTCGCACACCGCCATCCTGCGTAGGTGTGGAAACCATGGTTGTCTCGCCCACATGGGAGCAACTAGGATGAGCGTCATCGATTCCTTGTTCATCTTGTACACCACCTTCCTGATGAGAGGAGTTGGTGGAAAAGCGTACGCAAACATCCCTGATCAGTTCATCCACAGGGCGTTCCCTTGGGAGTCTGGCTGGGGGAACCTGGATGCAAATCCTGGGCATTGTTTGTTTTCGCTTGTGGCGAATAGGTCTATAGTGGGGAAACCCCACTGAGAGAAGAGATCTTCTACGATGTCTCTGTGAAGGACCCATTCGTGTTCTTCTGGGAGGGAGTCTCTGCTTAGGGCATCCGCTAGGGAATTGAGCTCCCCTGGAACATGTTGTGATGACAGGAAGATGTTCCGTCTGAGTGCCCATATCCAGATTTTCTGGGCAAGCTTGGACAGATTTGGCGAACGAGTCCCTCCTTGTTTGTTCAGATAGAGCATGGCTGTCGTGCTGTCCGTCCGGATTTGCACCGACAAGTTTAGCAGATGGGGCTCGAACGCCCGAAGCGCTCGGAATACTGCCAGAAGCTCTAGCAGGTTGATGTGGTTCTTAGCTACTGAGTGAGACCAGAGACCCTGAGCTGTGTGGTGGAGATGGTGAGCTCCCCACCCAGTCAGGCATGCATCTGTAGTCACCACTGCCTGTACCTCGGGATCGTAAAAGGGTTTTCCCCTTGCGAGATTCTCTCTTGTCCACCAGTGTAAGCTCTGTACGAGTGTTGGCGAAACGACCACTAGATCGTCCCACTGACCACTTGCCTGAGACCACTGTTTCGCCAACCATTCCTGCATGGGACGCATGCGCAGATGCGCGTGGGGGACCAGGTAAATGCATGACGCCATCATGCCCAGTAACCGCATTGCTTTGCGTACCGTTATTTGTTGACCTGACTGATAATGTGGAATTTGCAGTAGTATATTCCGAATTCTCTCTTCCGAAGGGAAGGTCAACCCTTTCTGAGTATCTAGGATTGCTCCTATGAACTGTTTTGAGGTGCTTGGCACCAGACTTGACTTTTTCTCGTTGATAGAGAAGCCTAATTCGTGGAGGAGGTCGATAGTCCTCTGAATGTTTGACCTGCAAATTCCTGGGGTTTCCCCCGTTATGAGCCAGTCGTCCAGATAAGGGTACACTGGGATTGCCTCCCTGCGTAGGTGTGCAGCTGCCACCGCCAGTACCTTGGTGAATACCCTTGGTGCTGAAGCTATCCCGAAGGGCAGTACCTTGAATTGGTAGTGGCGACTGTCCACCTTGAAGCGCAAGTATTTTCTGTGCGCTGGGAGCATGGATATATGAAAATAAGCATCTTTCATATCCAAGGTTGCCATGTAATCCCCCTTTTTTAGTAGGGGGATTACCTCTTGTAGCGTGGTCATACGGAATTTTCGGGGCTTGACATACTTGTTGGCAGGCCGTAGGTCCAATACTGGGCGCATTGTCAAATCTTTCTTTGGCACAAGGAAGTAAGTTGAATAGATACCCTTGTTTACCTGGTGTCCTGGGACGAGTTCTATCGCGTCCTTTTCTAGCAGAATGGCGATCTCCTCGAGAAGGATCTTCTGATGTTCTAAGGAGTGTATTCTTTGTCGTGGAGGGTGGTTCCGGGGACGCTGCAGTAATTCTATACAATATCCTGTGGACACTGTTGACAGCACCCATCTGTCTGAGGTGATCCCTTCCCAAGCCTGGGTGAAGTTGGAAATGCGTCCCCCTACTGGGGTTGCGTGAGAAGGGACCCTGAACTGAGCGTCACTGCTTTGGTGGAGGCGTGCCACCTCCCTTGTTGGGGCTGCCTCTGCCTCTTCCACGACCTCTCTTGTTACCCCTGCCGTAACTTTGGGTAGACTGCTGGTTGTTGTTCCATTGTGTACCCTGTCCTTGGGCATAGTTGCCTCTTTGTGAATTTTGGCCGCGTGGGCGACGAAAATTACTGTTCCCCCTCTGGTTAGGGGGTTTGTTGGTAAGCTGGCCAAGGGATTTGAGAGTCTCGTATTCGTCCTTGGCATTCTTAAGTGCGTCTTCGACCGCTTTCCCAAACAATAGATCGGGTTCCACCGGCTTGTCTATTAATGAAGCCTGGGTTTCTGTTTTGAACCCCGACTGCCGTAACCACGCATGTCTCTTGATAACAGTACCTTCTGCTATCAATCTTCCTGCGTTGTCAGCGGCGTCGAAAGTTGCTTTTAATATGCAACCAGACACGGCTCTCCCTTCTGCCGAGATCCGAGCCAACTGGCCCTTTAACGGTTCAGGAGCAGAGGCTATGAGCGCCGCGACCTCTTCCCATTGATGGCAGTTGTAACTTGCCAACAGGGTGGTGGAGTTTGCAATCCTTGCTTGGTAGGCGGACGTTGAGGCTACCTTCCTGCCAAACCCGTACAGTTTTTTGCTCTTCTTGTCGGGAGGAGCTTCTGACGACGATAAGGGTGTCCCAGCCCTCTTCCTAGTGTTGGTAACCACTAGGGAGTCTGGTTTAAGATGTCCTCTTATATAAAGAGGGTCAGACTGGGCTGCCCGAAAAAGTTTTTCGACTCTGGGGTTGACGGCTCTGGTGAGGTTAGGATTCACCAGGGATGGATCTATTCTACGTTGGATGGATTTAAGGATAGGGATGGTCTGAGCGACCGGCCTCCTCTCTCCCACCAACTCTTCTGCGAAGTCCCTTTCCTCCTGTACACCGTGGGTGTCGATGTGAAAATGTTCTGCTGCGCGAGCGAGAACTTCATTAAGGAGGGGCTGGTTATCAACTGGCGAGTCGGTAACTGGGGCTTCGCTCTCTACCGGGGAATCTACTCTGTAAATTTCCTGCTCATCTTCTACCTCCTCCAGGTCCTCATCATCCGCATAGTATTCAGTTCCGGTTTGTTCCTCCATAATTGTAAACTCCTGGTCCCCTTCAGGGAAAGGCTGTCCTTGGTATCTGGGGTGTGGAGTAGAGTATGGAGTAGAGTAAGGCTGCACCTCGAAGGGTTCAGTTCTTTCGAACCGGGCCTTTTTACTTAGGGGGATAGGATCAGAGGAGCCTGAGGGTGTGGCCCCTTGAGGGTCATACGAAAGGAAATGTTCTGGGTTTTTGTCATAAAAATCAGCTAAGGAAGACATCCTTGACATGACCCTGTCTATGTCTTCACTGGACCATTCTTTGGAACAGGGTATGACTTTAGTAGTCAACTTAGAGGACTTATCAAGGGTACCCTTGCTGGATGTTGATGTCCCAGTAGATTTGTGTTTGTCTGTCTGCTTAGGGTGGAAGGATGGTCTTACAGGAGTGGAAGGCTGTGCTTTCCGATGTTTCCCCAATGTTTTCCCTGCCCCTTGGAGGCCCCAGAGACTTTCGACGGCTGGCGTCGAGGGTCGGGAGAGGTATCTGTGTGTTTCGAGCGTGGGGCCTCGCTGGTGTTAACTGCGGCCTCGGTCTCCTGGAGCGCGGCCTGGGGGTGGAAGTCGTCTTCGTCTTCCGACGATCGAACTTCCGTTAATCTAGGGAGCGAGGCACTCTTGGCAAGAGTGGATGATTGCCTTGCGCCATGAGGCGATCTCGATCGAGAGCGCCCAGAGGACATCGAGTCGGACCGTTCTATCTGTGCCTCTTTCCGAGAAGTCGACGTCGTCGAGGTTCGGTTGGACTTAGTGTGCTTAGTGTGTGTAGGGTGTGTAGCGCTTGCGTCGCCGGGGGTCTTCCCCATAGCCGCCCTGCCGGACAACCTTCCGAGGTCGGGGACCTGCGCTCGGCAGTCTTTCGACGCCGTAATGCCCTCGCCGTCCGAAAGTACGGCGTCGCTGCCATCGCTGAAGGCGCCCTCCGCTGCCATGGCCGCCTGCCTGGCGTGGTGGGCCCAACGCTTTGTCGAACGGTCCTTAAGTGTCTTAGGCTTAAACCTACTACACGCTCTGCAGTTCGCTTCGGGGTGGTCCCTCGGCAAGCAGAGATTGCACGTGGCGTGCCTGTCGACCCAAGGGTATTTGCGGTTGCACTTGGGGCAGAATTGGAAAGGGGTACCCTCCATACGCACCTTGAGGCAGCGGGCTGGTAAGTGTAGGAAACATATAAGGTGTACCTATATACCAAGAGTGAAGAGTCTGTACCACCCCCCACTCTCCCTACTTGCAGGGCCGAGGCCAGCGGCCTACTAGGCCCGGGCCGAGGCCAGCGGCCTTCCGAGGCCCAGATCCGTCGTGCAGCAGCCGACGGTCGATGTCTTCTCCAGCCGTCATCGAGTGTCGAGGGTCGACGTTGGTGTGGGGAAGGATGTCAATAAATAATTTTAAACTTCAATAATTAGCAAAAGTATGGCTAAGGCCAGGGGACTCCGCAAGATGCTTCCGACCAGTATGGCGGAAAAAAACAATCTGAGGATCCTAGATGCGTGAGGGATCTTGGGTACAGTGGACGTCACACTAGGGATAGTATTACTGGCACGCCTGTGTCGACGCCCATTTTCGAGTTTCGAAAAACAAACTGTAATACTCCGCAGCTTCCACTAGATGTAGGCCTATGCACAGCATGTGATCTAAGCAGATTCCACAAGCCTCAGAAATTAAGATACACTAATCATGTTGTACTTCTTTTTGAAAAGAAAAGTGGCTATCTTTTAATTCCACTGTCATAGTTTGTTTGGCAAGTTCCTTATGTTGGTCTTCCTCAGGAGGTACATTGATTTCTATAATGTCTGCAGTTGCTTCACTTGCATTAATCAAGTCATCAGGAATGATGTCTCTGCGTCTCTTGTTTTTTTTAGTCCTTTGTAAAGCAATGTTTGTGTTATTTTTGGTGACAATGTTTTTTTTGTTTTGCAGCTTTTTTCATGCTTGTGCTTTCCAGCTCAAATTAAATCACAAAAGACACTTTTATCCTACTTTTTTTTTAAAAAAGGGACTTATGTTTTTAAAGACAGTGCTTATTTAACTTTTTGGGGACTGTTAACTTGAAAGAAAGGACAGTTTATTTGTGGAAAAAATATTTGTTTTACTTGTGTTCACTAAAAAGTGTTGTTATATAGGTTTTTAATATGACAGTAAAATGTGCTCACAAGATTTATGATGATGTTCATGTGCATTTATGTTGATGTGGTACTTATAAAAAGAAATAAGGCATGTTTTCATTATAGTTAAATCATGTGTCTGTTAATGACGATATGTACATTTTGATTAAGATGTTCTTTAAATGAAATCTTTTCTTTAAAACTTCAGTATTTTCTTGTGTACAAAACATATATAATACGCATAGCCATATCTTAATATGCTTAGTTGATATCAATGAGAAAGCTTATTAATATGATCAATTCACACGAAAGGACATACGTGTGTTTTATGTTTATGATGGAATGTGTGAAAGGTATGCACATAAGTACATTCGTATGTTTTGTTGGTGCCAACCCTTCTTGCATTGTATAATTAATAGTGATACAAACATACATGCACTAGTAGTATAAGTTCATACTAGACGTTTCAGCATTGCACAGAAACAGTTTCTTAATGTGTGAATAGTACACACACACACATCGGACCTATAAGTGTTGTTGGATGTATAAATACAACACAAAAACATACATTTATATGCTCACATCACATTAATGGAAAGGGTTATACGTAAGAACATTAATAGTTATGAAAACAGCTATTCCTTCTGTGAAAAGCAAACATAGACATACATTGTTTAAAGATGTGAAGGCAGGCGCTCTGTTACCAGTCTTTAGCTACTCCTCCTAACGCACGTTTTCATGACTTCATCAATCTTCAGGGAGGCTGAGTTTCTTTGTTTTTTGAGGCGGGTCTGCATTTCGGTTTCAGGTGTGGCAAGTTAATTAGCTCTGAGGATTCTGGTACTTGTATTTTTCGCACTGGATTTTGCTGGCAGGTGACTGGAAACAACTCCCTCCATAGCACAAATCTTCCCCTTGATGGGGGGAGGGGGAAAGCCATGGTTGTGGCTCTCCAATGTAAGGCATGATGGCCCTGCTGCACTGCCTTGTGAGCCCGGGACTCCTGGAACAATGTTTAAAGATGTGAAGGCAGGCGGTCTGTTACCAGTCTTTAGCTACTCCTCCTAACGCAAGAGAAGCTAAAGACTGGTAACAGAGCGCCTGCCTTCACATCTTTAAACATTGTTCCAGGAGTCCCGGGCTCACAAGGCAGTGCAGCAGGGCCATCATGCCTTACATTGGAGAGCCACAACCATGGCTTTCCCCCTGCCCCCATCAAGGGGAAGATTTGTGCTATGGAGGGAGTTGTTTCCAGTCACCTGCCAGCAAAATCCAGGTCGAAAGATACAAGTACCAGAATCCTCAGAGCTAATTAACTTGTCACACCTGAAACAGAAATGCAGACCCGCCTGAAAAAACAAAGAAACTCAGCCTCCCTGAAGATTGATGAAGTCATGAAAACGTGCGTTAGGAGAAGAAGCTAAAGGCTGGTAACAGAGCGCCTGCCTTCACATCTTTAAACATTGTTCCAGGAGTCCCGGGCTCACAAGGCAGTGCAGCAGGGCCATCATGCCTTACATTGGAGAGCCACAACCATGGCTTTCCCCCTCCCCCCATCAAGGGTAAGATTTGTGCTATGGAGGGAGTTGTTTCCAGTCACCTGCCAGCAAAATCCAGTGCGAAAAATACAAGTACCAGAATCCTCAGAGCTAATTAACTTGTCACACCTGAAACAGAAATGCAGACCTGCCTGAAAAAACAAAGAAACTCAGCCTCCCTGAAGATTGATGAAGTCATGAAAATTTGCGTTAGGAGGAGAAGCTAAAGACTGGTAACAGAGCGCCTGCCTTCACATCTTTAAACATAGACATACATTGGTATGCTTTGTTTAGAACTGCAAGGGTTTCTTAATATCCAACTAGTATGGACAAAACATACAGTAGGTTAGGTTAATACTAGCGCTTTTGGAATAAATATGACACGGATTGAAGTACAATTAAAGTACTACGCTGGAATATTACTTTATATGCTGATTTTATATGAATGGAAACTGTTATTTGCTTTTAGATGTGCACATGCTACCTACAATGACACATTCACAAGCTCCCTTAATATTGGTAGAAAAGTTATTTTTGTCAAGAAAACGCATGCACACACAGTTGATATACTACAAAGGAACATTCATTTGTATGCTGATTTTACATTTATAATAACAGGTATTTCTGCTGTGGTGAGTAAGTATGCACATACTTTGGCATGTTAACATTATATTTTCTTTTTTTATGGATTACTAGTCGGTACATGCACACATTAATATTTTTTGTTTGTATGAATCGCAATTTGTTATTACAAAATATACAGTAAGTGTAAGTAGCTAATTTTTAACATTTGTAAGATCAAAGCAATTATTGTATCAATTAGTAAATGTATCATTAACACTACATGTTCTTTATTAAAAGTGTTTTGCAGTTTACAAGAAACGTTTACACTAACACAATAAGAACAATTACAACAAAATAAACACAGCAACATATACACACCGTTACATCGACTTTGTGCACAAACCATTAATCAAATGTCTTCAATGTGTTTTTACCCATTATAGGCATATGACTAGTCAGAAATCTCTCTCCATGCTGCTTCCCCCTCAGACATTCTGTTCTTCAAACCCTGGGGAATTTCCTCTAGAATTTATGTAAATGCAATATTAAAGCCTGATTAGAGGTTAACATTAGCCTCTCTAATAGGTTTTTAGTCAGGACCAGGGCGGTCGTGAGAAGCCCCCCAAAAGGCAAATTCTCTTGTCCAAGAAAAAGGGGCACTCTGGTACCAAGTGGGCCAATTATTCAATTGAGTCTAAGCTGCATATCCAGCACCCACGCATATCTCTGGGTATGTCCAATTCAGGCCCCAAAGCCTCTAAGGTAGGCAAGGCGTTTAGGCGGAATTTAAAGTAAAGATCTCAGTGTTTTTTTAATAGGAATCACTGTCTGAGGAGTCCAACGAGATCTTACTTGTGAAATTCTCACATCTCTTAGGGAACCCGAGCAGAAACGAAGACTGAACCAAACTACCCTGTAGAAGGTCTTTCATTTAGGAGCAAAGGGAATTTCCATCAGCCTCCATGATTTTAGAATGCAAAGACAAGCATCTTTTTATACAGAATGCAAAGACAAGCATCTTTTTATATAGAATGCAAAGACAAGCATCTTTTTTTACTACATTTTATTTACCTCCCTCCATCGAGAACCCGTTTACAGGTGTTCCCATTTGAGAATTTTTAAAAGCAATGAAGCATACATTTACTTTTACAATTTTATTAATTGTATAGTGAATGTATTTGTAAAATTATTTTAAAAGCTTGTAAAGGACACTTTGCATCCGCAATGATCACTGTCTTGAAATGAAACGTTAATTATTGGAAAGGTTGCACGTTTGGGTGTGGTAAAAGCATTTCCGACACACACGTTTGTTGTGCACCAAGTTCGGCAGAGTTTTTATGTCTTTTTTTGGCTATCAACATTGCTGTAGTTTACATGGCGAATGCGCACTTCCTTATTGTTGGCAAGTGTATATTTCAATGAAAAAGTCCTACAGTAGTATGTGTAATGTAAAAGCAAATGTGTAGTGGATGTATTATTAGCCGTGCCGTATTGTTTGTTTTTCATTACAATTGGGTTTTTAACCAGTTTTACAGTAATTATATGCATCTGCAACATATGTGGAATGGACATTACGCATGCGCTTGTAGTTTGTATGTCCAGTGAACATACATACATCATTTTTGTAACATTACTCATGCGCTTGTTGCGTAATGTAAAAGCAAATGTGTACTGAAAATATTATTACTCGTGGCTTATTGTTTGTTTTTCATTATGATTTTATTAACCTGTTTTTGTTAATCATATGCCATCGCAACATGGGTTGACTGAACACTATGCATGCAGTTGTAGTTTATATCTCCTTCTATGGGGCAGCGTAAGGGAATAGTTTCTTACCTGTAACTCCATTTCTCCAGCATTGGTATCTTTCATGGATTAACATGCTTAGAATATTCCCCGTCGTCAGGCTGGGAACCCTCGGTATATTTATAAAGACATTTTCCATAGGAAAAATTTCGACACTTCTGTGTTCTATCTACGTCGTTTTGGGCCGCTTACGCCTGCGCCAATAGGACCTAGTGGTATAAATAGCCCCGCCTCCGTGGCTCCCTTCAGATTTTAACCCCCAAAATAGTATGTGGTATATCTGGTTTGCATGCAGGGGAGGCCGGCGGGCGCATGTGAATCTATACTATTCCCTTCTCCAGCATTGGATCTTTCATGGATTCACATGTTTAGAATAGATTGTATAGCAGTACTCCTAATTTTGGAGGTGTGTATGCAAACCAATATCATCATAGCCACACGTGCATTTTGCAATGGAAAAAACTTCCAGTCATAGTACATGTAAATGTATGTGGCACTGACCAGGATGCCGCTTGACAAATATCTCCCAGCGGAATTCCGGACCACAATGCCGCCGATGACTAAGTGGATCTCGTCAAATGGGCTCTTGGACGCTTTTCCAGCGGCTTCCCTGCTTTTGAGTGGCAAAAAGCAATCATGGACGATACCCAGCGGGCAAGTCCTTGCTTTGAGATCGCCTTTTCCTTTGCCGAAGGGCCATAGTTGTCTTGTACCTCTAAGATCTTGAGTACGATGGAGGTAAAACTTTAGAGCTCTTTTCACATCCAATGTATGGAGAGCTTTTTCCGCGACAGATGAAGGTGTTACGAAGAATGTTGGCAGTATAATAGAAGAATGCTTGTGGAATATAGTTGGAACCTTTGGTATGAAATGAGGGTTGATTGCCAATACCATTTTGTCTTTGAAAAATCTCAAGTATGGTGGATCAATAACTAACGCCTGAAGTTCCGAAAGTCGTCGTGCCGAAGTAATAGCCACCAAAAAGGCTAATTTCCACGATAAGAATTTTAAAGATGACGAGGACATAGCCTCGAAAGGAGCCTTCATTAGTGCTGCCAGTACCAGGTTAAGACTCCAGTTCGGAGGAAACTTTTTAGTTGGAGGAAAAGTTCGAAATAAGCCTTTCAGGAAATGCTTAACTAACAGATCACTAAACAGTAGTGTAGAGTTTCTGTTCCGAGTGAATCTCGAAATGGCTGCCAGATGAACTTTTATCAAAGAAAAAGATAAACCCCTTTCTGCTAAGTGCAGCAAGTATGGAAGAAGCTGTTCTGGCATGATATTCAGGGGTTCCAATTTGGTTGATCCTTGCACCACATGCAGAATCTCCTCCACTTATATGCATACGAAGTATTCCAGGACGGAGCCCGTGCAGCTTGTAAAATACGGCGGCAGTCTGATGAAATGGTTAGGGCCCCAAATTCGGAGAAGTCAGGAGCCAGGCTGTCAGGCTGAGGCTGTCCGGATCGTGATGCCAAACTGCTCCCTTGTCCTGAGATAGAAGGTTTGGGATCTTCTGGAACCTCATTGTAGGGTGCGACGGATGAGTGGAAACGGAGGAAACGCATATCGAAACTTGCCCGTCCACGGGAAGCAGAATTCTTCCTCTAGTGAGTTGGGTTGTGGCCACCTGCTCGCGTACTGTGAGCACTTCTTGTTCTCTCTCGTCGCAAAGAGATCCAGGGAAGGATGGCCCCATTTTCTGAAAACATTCTCTGGTTGTTGGTCGTTCAATTCCCATTCGTGCAGTTCATTTATCTCTCTGCTGAGAGAGCCCGCCTGTACAGTTTTTACTCCTGGCAGGTGTACTTATCTTCTGTTCGAGAGCCCAATGCCATATTTCTTGAGCTTCGGTCGAGAGGGTTCTGGAGCGAGTACCTCCCTGCTTTCTCAGGTAGAACATTGTTGTTGTATTGTCCGTCAGTGTCCTTATGACCAATCCCTTTATAGAAAAACCCCCATTCATCAGACTAGCTGTCAATCACACATGCTAAGTGGTGAACCGGGCGGCTCACCACTGGGCCAATCAGAGTAGAGCGCGACTTGGGTTGACGAGGCAACGCAGTCCAGGGTGCCAATTCCCCCCTCTGCCCTTCCTGTGGAACCCAGAGAGAGTGGCACCATTTGTAGGGCTTCTATGGAGAAGCCCGCCAAAAAGTGGAACAAATGGCTCGACCTTGGTCAGAGTTACAGAGACGGACACGAACGCCATTTTAGAAAAGAGTTCTGGTAAAAAGACCCAACCGTTAATTTAATATTAAATAAATTAACCGGCAGTATCTTTAACATTGCACCAAAAAGTGGTGTGTTTAAAATCAATGGGAAAATCCCATAGAGAATATTCCGGTGGAATATTTTGCGTGGTAACCACTGCCACCAGCCAGAAACTCGACAAGGGAGGACTGGACAGTGCCCCCTTGAAAACAGACCCAGGGGCAATATAATTAACCCCTTCCAGTACTTTCACAATAAGATGGTTTGTACTGGTTCTGTTCACAATTTAGGACTAGTAAAGTCAATGGTGACGTTACATGCCCTGGGAGACAGTAGTCAGTCCCAAAGTATGGAGTCTATGTTTGGGGGTCACTATGACACCCCTGTGTTACTGCACTGAGGGTGCTGTGTAACACACACATAAAAAATAGATGATACCCTATGGAGTAAAAAGAAAACCCTATAGCCCATAAGCACACAAAAAGTCAAAGACATACCTCAAATCATGCCTAAGAGTGGGAGGAAAAGAGTCTCACTCTTAGCAGGAGAAAAAAACAAACCCCAAGAATTCTCCCTAACACCCTATTAGGGACATGTATTTCCTTATTGACACTCTGGTGTTGGCTTTCCACTCCTTTGCCTTGTGCCGGAACTTGAGAACTCTCTCCACGGATGGTTTCACCAATCCTGACTGCGTCTGGAACTCCACACCCAGAAATACCAAGTACCCTGAGGGAGTTAGGAGGACTTTTCGAAGTTGATCGCAAAGTCTAACCGCTGCAGAAGTTGCATGGTGGCCTTTAGACTTGCTTGTGCTATTATCGGAGACGATCCCCTTACCAACCAATTGTCCAGATAAGGGTAAACATGATGACCTTCTCTTCTTAGCCAAGCTGCTACTGGAGCCAAACATTTTGTGAACGCCCTGGGAGATGACTTTAGTCCGAATGGGAGTACTTTGAATTGACAGTGGGTTCGTCCGACTTCGAACCTCAGACATTTTCTGTGTCGTCGACGCATTGGTATATGAAAATATGCGTCTTGCAGGTCCAACGATGCCAGAAAATCCCTCGGCTGTATAGATCGGATAACCTCCTGAAGGGTAAGCATCTTGAACTTCAGATTTTTTAGTGTCTTGTTGAGGTCGCAAAGATCTAGAATGGGTCGCCACTTGCTGTTGGGTTTTTTGACAACGAAGTAACAGGAGTAAACTCCCTGACCTCTCTCGGCCACCGGGACCAGTTCTATAGCCCCTTTTTCCAGCATGAGCACCACCTCTTGTTGTAATACTTGAAAATGGGGTTGGGCCGAAAACACAGGTGGAATGTGTGGTGGCACGTCCTTGAATTGTAAAGAGTGGCCCGGATTTACTATGTCCCGGATTTACTATGTCTAACACCCACCGGTCTGATGTTATTTGCTCCCACTCGTCGACGCGGCGAGACACTCTTCCTCCCAGGACGTTCTGAAGCTTCCCTCGTAGAATGTTTCTCAGAGGAATGTTTTTCCATCAAACGTGGCTTCTTCAGTGGCGGCTCTGCAGATACAGAGCGGCGGGGGGCTACCGGAGATTTTGATCTCGAGGCCAAACTGTGTGTAGAGCCTACCTCCGACGGAGGATCTCCCGCGCTGTCGTTTAGCCACGTCACCAGACGTCTATTTTGGTCCATCAGGGTCTTCTGTGAGAAGCCTTTACAAATCTCACAACTGTCGGCTGAATGGTGAGGATGAAGACAATACAGGCAATCCATATGCCCATCTCCTTCGTAAACCTTTTTTAAACCGCATGTAGCACACGGACGGAACAACGCCTTCCCAGACAATGGGAAAGAAACAAAATCAACCTTGTAAAATAGCAGATAACACGAGGTGATCCCACTACTTTGGTAGACGGTTGAAATCTGAAGGGAGCCGGAGAGGCGTGGCTATTTATACCATTACGTCCTATTGGCACAGGTGTAAGCGGCTTAAAACAACGTAGATAGGACACAGAAGTGTCGAAATCTTTCCTATGGAAAACGTCTTTATAAATATACCGAGGGTTCCCAGCCTGACGACGGGGAATATTCTAAGCATGTGAATCCATGAAAGATACAATGCTGGAGAATGATAGTAAACACGCGTGTAATGTATTTCGAGTTACGTTTCGCATTCACATATGTATAGTGTTATGTACGTGTTTTGCAGTACGTATACTTTTCTTTTCCCAATGCATATGGTGATTTGAATTGTTAAAGTTAGGAATGTTTCGGTTCGAGTTAATACTTGAAATGGAATACGAATTTGGTGTTGTAAGCTTGGATGTGTATGTGGCACATATGGTTTCACATGTGAAGTACGTTAAAGGTATTCATACTTTTTCTGTTTTAATGTAGTGAAAGACTGTTAATAATGGGAGTTTCCTGGATTTGTTGGCTCGAACATTATGTGAGACGAGTGCGACTCTCCTACCATTTGCAAATTTTAATGTGGAATGGCATGGCTATCGTGGTGGAAAATGGAAAGACATAATGCAGAAATGTGTTGTGTATCATGATCTATGTTGGAGGAAACGATTGTGATTTCGAATAGTATCTGAATTATGTTTTCAAATGAAAGAAGGTATTGGTACATGAAATTCAACGAAAAATAAATTTTGTGTGAATAATGTAAACAGATGTATATATAAATTTGCAGGTGAACATGGCCTATATTATATTTTTCACTGCAAAATAAAAAGTCAAAATTAAAATATTTTTAGAATTGATTAAGTACATTTAACTAATGCCAATATTATTGTAGGCCTCCGTTATATATTGTAGCAATGGACTGCTTTACTTTTGCTAGTGTATACAGCATGGTTACGGTTTTTTGTTAATAAATTATGTCTTTCCTGGCTTGAGTGTATGTTTCTAATGTGTACGTAGTGGGGGCGAGTTCGTATGTTGTGTAAGGTCATGGGAGTTGTAGTTCAAAACATCTGGAGAGCCACAGGTTGCAGGCTGGATGACTAGCAATTCCCTCAAACAGCTGAAATCCCACCCACCCAAAAATGTTCTCCTGATCTTCGCTCTCTCCACTCATCTACCTATCTTGGGATTGTTTCCAATGGCATTTCCTTCATCACTGCAGTATTTGCAAAAGTGAGTCAGTCTTGTGTTAGATAATTTTCTGAAATATTAAATCCATTAGCTGCTCAAATCAGGCTGAACGCAGTTCCACAATCCATGACATCATGAATAGAATTCAGCAATGCCCAAGTTACTGCCATTTGCTACGCCTCTTCCCAAATTCCATCATCTGCGCAACTTATTTTGGGATCTAGGAGATTTTAACACAATCCCTTTGCTATACAATTTCCACTGGCTCTTTTTGCAGCCAATATTCAATTAAAGCACACGTGTATTGCCACCAAAAAGCTTACTCAAGCAAACAAGCTACTGTTCAACCATACATTCCATACATTCTATCCACAGAGGTCTTGCCTCTTCCTTATCAACCCATTCCTTAATTCTTTGGAACACTCTTACTATTAACAGCCATGCGCCCAGACACTTCTTTCTCTTAAGCTTTCCTGAAAACCAATTTACTCCCTTTACTCCAAATGGAGTGATCACAGCTCTAAGTTGACCAATCCTAGTCCCACTAGCAAGAAGGCTTTTCAGATTGGGCTAATTCTTTTCTATCACATGTTGGAGCTCTTTAATCTGTTTGTGTGGTTCTTTTATTGAGTGCAACGGGGAAACCGAGGGTTTGGTACATAACACACACCTTTCATTGCCACCATTGAAATGGTAAGCCATTAGTGAAGGTTTGTATATAACAGGATCCAAGACATGAAGAATGATTGAGTCCTTTGTGCTGCTCTGCGTCGTCTTCCTCCCAAGACTACTGCGTTGCCACTGAGCTATACTACCCGAAACAAGATAGTTTCCATGAGAGATCATATCAATATTTAGAGGTTGCATTAAACATCCATTATCAATACATTTTTCTCACCTATTTCTGTATCAGAGTATGGTGTAAATAACCTCTCTACAACAGGTTCCAGGTCTTCTTTGGCAGTTTTCACAGCAGGGCAGGTAAGATGAACCAAATCTGTTGATGAAAGAGCAAAAACTCAATTTAGTTTTTCAGAACACTACAATTTACTAATTCAAAAAATAAAACAATTGTATATTAGTTTCGGCAAATTTCAGGAGGCGTTTAACAAACTGGGGCTTTGCCTGGAAGAAATAGGCAGCTGGATGTCCAAGAATTATTTGCAACTCAATGCTACTAAAACTGAATTAATTCTATTTGGACCTAAAAACCGGTAGTCCGCAGCCAAGAAGCTGCCTATTCATTACTCTTGGGCAAGAGTCTTAAATTTGTATCCAAAGTAAAAAATCTGGGTTGTATGTGGCAAGAAGACCTGGGCTGTGAAGCTCAGGTGGGAGCCAAGATTAAAGCAGTACATTTTGTCCTCCGAATCCTACGTCAAGTACTCCCCTATATACCAACCAAAGATCATGCATCTGTGCTAGGAGTTTTAACTAGTGCCCACTTAGGCTATTGCAATAGTCAATTGTTGGGTATTCCTACAAAACAGCTTCAGCGGCTTCAGAGGGCACAAAATGCGGCTATCAGACTAATATTTAGGTTGAGGAAAACTGATAATGTTTCACCTTTTCGCCAGAAGCTGCATTGGCTATCAGTCGATGATCGTATCAAATTCAAGACAGCTTGTATTGTCTATAAATGTGTTAATGGTATTGCTCCGCTGTATTTACAAGAGCTAATACAGCTATATCAACCTATGAGACAATTGCGATCTTGTGACGGACATCTCCTTACTATCCCTCACTCGGTTTTTATAACCAGAGGTGACAGAAGATTCTCCGTCTTTGGTCCCAGGTTGTGGAATTCTCTGCTGGTATCATTAAGAACTATGAGCTCACTTCTTCAATTTCGGCAGGCACTGAAGAGTTTCCTTTTTAGATAGATGGTCCTATTTCATCTGGGATTTTTCTCTATTTTTTTTTATCTACCTTTAGTTGTGTCATCTGCGCCGATATACGGTTCATTTCGTTTGGTGCCCTTTATAAATGTAAAAAATCAAATCAAAATCATTAGTTTCACATCCTTCCTAACAAAGGACAGAAAAGGGAGTTGGGTCTACTTTACACATGTTGTTTCTCAAAATGCAGCAGTGAGTTTCCAATCAATACATAACTTCTAAATGGCATTGCAAGTTTGGGGTTCATAATATGAAGTGTACTCATTATATGGTAGACAGCTGGATATTTATACTGAAATTGGCATTAAGACATCCATAATAAGAAGAAACCCAACAGGATATCGAAATAATTAGTTTTCTAACAAGAACTAGTTATTTTTCTACATTTCATTTCAATAGATTTGTGTTTATGGTGCGGTGTTGGATGAGTTGAGTTTGCAAGTAATAACTGTAATAGTTGACAATTCATGAAAGCATTAAATACGAGGGGAAGAGGGGCACCTACCTCAGCCTGCAAATTCGGCTTCACAAAAACCCTCTAAAACTACTGCAATTATGTTACTTGGTATAAATATCGACTGAAACTCGGCATTGGGGTCCACCATTCTGCTCATATATCCCCGTTGTATTTGGTCAGTAAAAGAATAAGCCCATTGCCAAACTTTGCACTGCATCTACAACAGGAATCCCCAACCTTTTGTGGGCAACGAGCAACATGTGCTTATCAAATGAAATGGTGAGCAACATTCGCACCTCAAATGAACACAGTCCTCATTACGAGTCCCATGGTACAGCAATAAAGGGGCAGTAATTCCGTTGCTGCCACTTGTTTTTGTAGTAACGGATTTACTGCTGTTTTTACTGTACCTTCAAATTCCGAGTATGGAAGAACAGTGGAGGATTCACCTTCAGCAAAAAGCTGGTGTTGAATCCTCTACTTTTATCCTTCAGAAACTGGTAAAATCACTTTGACAAAATTACTGCTAGCTTTAATTATGCCAAAATCCCCATCAAGTCCTAAAGACTCATACATTTCCACCACTCTTAATCCTGTGGTAAACCCACATAATCGATGTGTGGTAACCGTAAATGGGTTTGCTGGTAATTCGCAGATTTACTGCCAAACTCGTAATGAGGACTATTGTCTTTCAGGTGATGGCAAAATAATTATAACAGTAATATATTGAATATTTTAAATGGAACCCATTAATGTCCAGCAATTAACAGTAAAAACTAGTTGAGGTGCAAATCTAGTCCTGGGAAATGTTTGCAATGGGTTTCAACTTAATTTGAGATTAAGTTGATGTTTAAAAATGAATGTAAGAGGCAAAAGTGCCATTTTTAAGCACATGAGAACATTATACAATGGTCTCTGAATGCTCCAATGTGTGACTAACATTAGTGGCCTAATGTGCTTACAAATGCATCATTTGCCACAACATTTCCCAACTATTACTTGAGGAATAAAGCCCCAGAAACGTGTTTTTACATCCTACATGTTTTGACCAGTGTTAGAGTGGTTTGTAAGTTATACCTTTAATATTTGGAGGAATGGATTTGCATTTCAATTAGAAATTATTAATAGTAAGCTCATGTGATTGTAATTAATTTAGGCAATTTATTTAATCATGCACTATTTGGCATGCATCTTGCTTATTTGCCCATTAACCAGATGCCAGATGGAAAAAGTTTTTACTAGGACACTGCAAAGAGTATAGAGCATTTCATTTCTGACAAATATACCTGATGGCATCAAAAAAACCTTGCATGTACGAATTAGGCAAATGCAGGTGATTTAATGATGGAAGTTTTGGCATGCATGAGACCTATTTCACAATTTCCACCAAATAGCTGCACAGATGAACAGAAGAGGACAACTGCTCATCAGAACACAAACATGGGTGTGTGGGTAATTTAATGTGTCCTTTGGAGTAGGAAACATTTCTAACAAATAATGTGAATGGTGGATATAAACACAAACCTTGCATGTACAAAGAAGCCAATTGGAACATATGTAAGTATGGACAATTTGGCATTCCAACCACTACTATGCACTTATCAAGCTTCTGTTAACAGCCCTATTACAACCTATTGGAGTGCAGAAGGGGAGGCCTACTTGATTACAATGGGTGCTGAACAGTTTTATACCCTCCACAACCAGTATTCCTACTCAAAGTGGTGCAAAGATTGTGGAGTGTTCTGCTGGGCCAGAAAATGCAAGTTCAACAATTGACTGCTTTAATGCTCATTACAGCAGCCGTAGCATTGTTTTTCCCAGGGCTTCACGGCTAACCCCATTTTTTGGCCCCCAGGTTCTCCTTAATAAAAGTATTGTTAGGTCAATATGCATTTCACATTGTTTGTATTGTTTATTTATTTATAGAGCGCGTCGGGCCGTTAGGCAACTGAACGTTTGTGGTCATCTTAGGTTACAGTTACATAAATATCTTACATTTCTTATGTTACAGATGCAGGTTAGTGTTGCATGAATATCTTACATTTCTAATCTTATATTTCTTATGTTACAGTTGTATTATTTATGTACAGTTGCAGGCATATCTTACAAGTTACATACAGGATATTAAGAAATATGTACAGTTAATGGAGGGAAAAAAGAAGGATAGGGAATGGCTTAAGGAAAGGGGAGAGGTGTCTAGGAAACCGGTTGTTCATAGGAGAGGAGTCAGCAGTCATTGGTGTGTAGCCAAAATGTAACATTAGTTGGAAGTGGAGGTGTAGAAGGGCCATGTTCCTTATGCAGTGCAGACCCATTTGTCCACCCTGCAATGACTCCTCCACTAAGTAATAGATACAGTCTCTCTAGATTTCTCAAACGCTCCTGGCTCAGTTTACACGGTCATTGCTGTTGCACCACACTAGAACCTCTTCTTTCCTGACCTCCAGACAGTGGCCTAGATCAACTGGTAAGCAACATTTTAGGTTGCTGTGAGCAAAATGTTGCTTCTGAGCTACACGTTGGGGATCACTGATCTAGAAGAAATACGATGCAGTTTAAAAGGTATAAATGTACATGGGAGCCAAAAGGCTCCCTTAAGGGGCCCTTGTGCAGGTTTTTAAAATCCACTTTCCACTTGCGTTTGCAGGGTCTAGTAACTGCTGCGTCTTCCCCGTGCATCTCACTTTGATGGTGAGACTGGAAGAGGAAACTCTAATCCAATGTGACAGGAATGCAAAATACTGGATGAGCAGGAGATATTGTAGCTGGAGCAGCTGAGTAAATAGCAGCAGACAGGAAGAAGGATATTCACTATTAAATAAAAAATTGTTATTTATGTTTGCACATATTCTCTCTTTTCTATTCTTTCCATGTCTATTTTACACTATAACTTCCCTGTCGCTTTCTGAGCATAAGAGAGTTTTGATGACTGCTACTGTTAAATACCTACATAGGATTGCGTCTTTAATTGGGGATATCTTTCAAAGATTTTCTGGAATTAATTTTTTGAAAATCTTAAATGACTAACAACATGGCCCATTTGTTCTCCTATTGGTGTAACCACACAATAAGGGACGAAAAGTCATGTCTATTTTACTTAAGCAAAAATCACATATCAATATTTCGTGTGAGCCAGACTTGATAGTTTCTAAACATTTGAAACATAATATTAAGTAGGTATGTAAGTAGGTATATTAAGATGGGGGTTGGAAGCAGTAGTGAAAATAGAAACTCAGACCTACATACACCCAGTACACAATGAATACAAACCCAACAAGAACAACAGTTATCTTTTTTGCACAACAAATGTTATTGTTATTATTTTCTCAAAACAACAGTAATTCACATAAAACTCGATTCAAGTCATTTCAAAGAAAAGTGAAACCCCAAAACGTTGCCAAATCCCCTCCGCCACCCCCCCCCCCCGGTCCCTCCACCACTGCCTGCCTAACTCAGCAACCGGATAGAAACAGTTACAAAGATTAACAATCAAAAGCCAAATAAGCACAAGGGACTTTAGTCTATGGGCACAGGTTAAATCTCTGTTTTTGGTAGGCAAAAATGTAATCAAAGGTTGCCAGACATCAAAGAGTTTAGTTTAAAGAGTCCTGCAAATAAGCTACCAGCCTTTCCATAGCCATCATGGCTCAAACCTCGTCCAGCCAGCCTGTCAAAGATGGCGGGTCTTTCTTTCCCCACATAACAGCAATGGAGAGTTTGGTTGGCAGGAGTAGTACTGTGATTAATTTCCCTACCAGGCTGGATATCGGGTGGACATCCTCCACCGGCAAGCCCATTATTAACACCCCAGGTTTTCAGGGAAAATCAACACTATCCCAATGTAGTTTAAGACCTCATGCCTGATATAATTACATCCAAGGCGGCCCCACCAAATATGTAACAGAGCACCTGCTTTGCCACATTCCCTCCATTACCGTTGGCAGGACTTGTCACTGATGCTATGCAACCTTTAGGGTGCTAAATGCTATTGGTGTACAATGTTTAGTGCAATCTCCTTGCACAGATAACAAGCAGAGGTGCAGCAGGCGCTTAACCACACAAACCTCCTTTTATCTTCAGACAAAGATCATCTAAGTCTTCCTCTCATCTTGCACAGTACCCAAAGCGTGGTCTGAAAGTAGAGGCCTCAAGTGCCATTTACAACCTAGGGATTACGCACATGGTGCCGGCAAAGCCCTTCAATGCCAAGTCAAATGCCTTTAGAGGCCTAGTACCAATTGCATTTTGTTGTAAAACCATATATGGAATAAAGGCAGAATAACCATATACTAATGACACGCCAATCGTGAGGTTCGTTTTCCAAACACGTCTGGTTTATTCATAGAGTATCTCAGTCGGCCGACCGTGTCTCAACGCCTCACGACGTGTGTTCCCAGACACCATGAGATGAGGGAGAGCGAGCAGCACTAAAGCAGTCATATATTTACAAAACGCATCATCATTCTACAATACTATTTGGCCCGTCCTTATACATGACATACAAGCTAGGGTTTGGTAATTGACAGTTATACATGTAACTTCATTCAGTCTAAACATTAGTATTCTAGCAGAGGCTGCAGAGACAGTTTTCTGTTATGGGGATCTGGCACAGGGAAGGACATCATTTTCTAGCAGGGAGACATTCCAACCAACGTTATCTGTTCGCTGCGCTCATGAGCTAAGGGTCCGACAGTTCTGAAGCAGAGAAAATACCAGCTTTCGTGAAGGAGCACCGTTAGTTGCATATAATTCACATTTAACTGCCTTTTACAACAGCGCTTGCAAGACAAACTAGCACCTGGGCAGTTGATTAATTGCGGCTCTTGCACAGCTTCAAGGCCTTACGAAGAAGAAAACAATGTATTTCTGCAGGGTTTTACATTCCTGTCTACGTTAGCATTCAGAGTTCAAGGTGTGGCCTTGCACTGTGTATGGATCTGAAGCGCAGAATATATTTCGAAAGTGTTACAGAAAAGAAAATGGCCGGCATTTACAAAATGGACTCCCAATGGTCACATTCAGGTTTCATGGTTTGCAATGTTTGTCACATGATGCGATTTGCTTCTGGCCAACATACTATTCATATTATTCGGGCTATGCGATTGCATTTACAGTTTAACAAACCCTCCTTTTGGCCTTAAGCTAATAGCATCATCATCCAAACATTGCGTCCTCATCAGACCAAGTGTCACTTTCCGAACTTCCCGTGTCGCTATCATAATCATCATCAGAAATATTGATTGCCATAAACTCTTTGATTATTTCATTTTCATGTTTGAGACCACCATTTATCATATGAGGTGTGGGCTTCACAATATTTGTACTAGTTGTCTGTACACATTCACTTGGAATTATGGAGCAATTGGCTGGCAAACATTGTTTGCAACAACAGCAGAATATGAGGACACTGAATATCATAACAAAAATTGCAATTAGTTTCCATCCTCGTGATCGTAACAGTCCCTAGAACCATGTACTTAAATTTAGATTCCAGCCACCTGTGGGAACATGGATTTCAGAACTTAGGACGTGCAATTTCTTAATTGCTTCAAATATTGTAGGGGAGGTGTCACTTACAAAAACACAGCACGCTCATCCCACTAATTTGCATACACCTCCATGGTCAGCCAAAATAATGTCAAGAACCATTCTATTTTGAAGTGCAACTAGCCTGATTGCTTTTTGTTCCAGTGTCATGTTGGAAAGTATGTCAGTGGTTCCATTAATTGTTTTTTTCTAACACCCTGGACAGTTTTCTGATATTACATGAGGTTATTGCCTGTCCCCAAAGAGGTGTAAAGGATTTTGCCATGTCCCCAAAAATTGTGCCCTGCAGTATCATCACGTTGTGGCCGAGATATGGATATTTTTGCTATTTCAGAAGTTGTGGCGAGAAATACACCAGGTAAAAGTATCCCCAAATAACAGGTACCTTCCCAGTTTCTAGGTAACCATGGATAAGCTTGCTCCCCACACACAAAATAGACAGAACCTCCTATATATAATGGTTTCTCTTCGTGCTCAAGTACAGCAGTATTCATGCATCTGGTAGATGTTCCCACCGGGTGGGAACCTTTTTTCCGCAAGCAAAACGGAACAGAATGTAGACTTTGATTAATAGCATAGGAGGGAGGCATGGCATCTTTGTTTCCAACCAGAGCCATTTTGAAAGTAATTAGGGACTGTTAAGGCCTACAGAGTCTTTCAATGGGACTGGTCGATACAGTGTTCATTTTGCTTCTATTTGTAAACACGGAACAACCCAGGGGTGTTAATACCAATCTTTCGAATTCATTTATGTTCGTTCCATCAAAGTTTCCAGTGGCATTAGCATCCCATCTCCCAAAAAATAGAGCTCTTAATGATGCATAAGAGGCAGTACTAAGGGATAGTGGATGTATATACTAACCCATTCCTCTTTCCCCATGCTAGGGTAAATGCGAACACACCCAGCAATTGGATCTATTTAGGATTGCATGTGTCATATTGATAATCAGTAATTAATCGTAACCTTTTGTGTGTTTCACATCTCGTGGCGGAAGAGTGTAAGAAAGCACATGAGCTGGGGTATTCATAGTGGGAGCATTGACAGTGGTCAATATGGTGTTCATGGGATGCATAGTTTCCAAGTACCAAAACATTGGAATTAATGTAGATACGATACAAATAGATATGATGAACAGGAGCAGGTTAGTCTTTGCAGACCAAGTCTTTCTCAGAGCAGATTCAATGTCAGTGTCCATAGTTCTATTGATGTCTTCATCAGCACAGGTGGCAGCAGGAGCGAATACAGGTATGATCTATAAAGCTTATTTCAAAAAGTTTCTCAGCGACCATCGAAAAAGTCCTCCACGGCAACACACGTTTAATCAGCAAAGTTCAAGCAAGTTTAGTTCAGCCTGCTTAAGATGGCAGCAAGCTGGTGTTTACCTCAAAGGCTCCAAAAGGCAGGAGCAAGTATCAATATCAATTTTTCACAGTGGCTGTACCTTTGCCCCCACTTGTTCACGCTAGGTTGCAAAGCCCCTCACTTTCAATGATAGCACCGGGAAATCACGTGTCAGAGCTCTCATCCGATACAGCTTATACGCTCCCTTCCCCTAGGCCCCCGTTTCCAGCTCTGTCCGTGAGCTAGAAACAAAGGCTGCTGATTACTTCCAATTTCGTGAACGCAGATTGTACCTTAAAGCTCCAGGTACAGTGTGAACGATGAACAATACACTGTCGTTGCTTGCAGCAGATACAAAAACAGTGCCAATCAGCGATGAAATCAGGGATGATGATGCAGCAGACAAGCAAAGTTGAGGTAAACCTGATGTTTCAATTCTCGTTGCAATGTCCCTAGGCCCCTTCTCAGGCTCAGAAAGTAGTTCCGGCTGAATTATGACGGTATCTTTGTGATCGATCAGGGCTGGTTTAGTCTGGACGTCAGGATTATCGGTCTGTTGCTCATGTGGCAAAGGAAACAGGATTCTTTTCGTGTGCGTTTCGGGGATCCAGTGCTTTCGACCATTTACTCGAACTGCAGTCTGCGTGGCCAGGAGTACCTGGTACGGTCCCTTCCAACGCGGTGCAAGCAAAGATTTTCTCTCAAAATGTTTCACTAGGGCCCATTCTCCTGGTTGTAGACAATGTCTTGAGCCCGTGTATCTGACAGGAAGAACCTCCTGTACCTGCTGATGAATCAAATGCAAGTTTTAGTCAACTGTTTACAGTATTCAGTAAGTAGCAGATATTCAATATCCTTCAATTTTTTGGGACGTGGCACATTACAAGCATTGGCTGGTCTCCCCATAACTATTTCATATGGGGAGAGACCAGTCCGTGCCTGCACAGATGTGCGCATGCACAATAAGGCTAGTGGTAATGCATGGGGCCATTTCAAATTACTTTTGGTGCATATTATCGCCAAATAATTTTTCAAGATACCGTTTTGGCGTTCTACAAGACCGGCACTCATCGGGTGTCTGGCTGAATGGAATCGTTAGGCCTGCACAAATCTGTAGTATCACGGCCATTGTCTGACCATATGACACGAGGTAGCCCAAATCTCGGAAAATATTCCTTTAACATGGATTTCGCTGTTGACATAGCTGAACAATCTTTCAGGCGATAGGCCTCCACCCATTTTCTAAATGCACAGACCACTACAAGGACATATTTAAAGTTGTGGCACCTCTCCATTTCTATGAAGTCAAAATGGATGGCCTCAAAAGGCATTGAGGGAGGACCCAAACTTCTTACTGGTGTCACTGTTCCTTTTCCAATGTTATGTTGTAAACAAGTCATGCAATTCTGAACCAATCTCTCAGCAGTTTTCGTAATGTTGTCATTGTACCATACAGAATCAAGGTGCTGAAAAATCTTTTTCGCACATATATGTGTTGGACCATGGGCCATGGTAACCATGGCCATAACATATGCATTCGGCAACATCCATCTATTATTTTCTTTGTCTACCCAACAACCCTGGGGATCTAATTCTGCTGGACCCTCGTTTTATTTCCTCAGGAGTGGCTTCTGCTTGTATCTCTTTAACATTCTGAATTCCATCCTCTATCATGCAGGACACTCTCTCTGTTGTTTCAATATACATTTTTGTGTGCAAATCAGTGGCAGTTTGTTTCGCGATTCTGTCTGCAAATGCGTTTCTCTTTCCTACGTTTATCTTTTTATGAGCATTGCATTTCATTATTGCTAATCGCTTGGGAAGCGCAAGTGCTG
Organism: Ambystoma mexicanum; assembly: GCF_040938575.1. Lineage (NCBI taxonomy): Eukaryota > Metazoa > Chordata > Amphibia > Caudata > Ambystomatidae > Ambystoma > Ambystoma mexicanum. The sequence continues at coordinate 530,650,307 of NC_090930.1, forward strand.
ACAACAGTCTCACTATTAAAGTGCTATGTTGAATCTTAGTTTCATGTGACGTCCGAAAGCCCCTTTCAGCCCATAATTGGCCAAAATTGTGGACCACCCCAAAAGCGTATCGACTGTCAGTGTATATGTTCACACTAAGGTTTCCAGAAATTTCATATGCTCTGGCTAACGCTATTATTTCTGCAGCTTGTGCTGAGTTATATGGGATTCGTTTGCTCTCTACAATAGTTTTCAGTGTAGTAATGGCATAAGCAGCAGTTGATATGCCATTTGGCAATTTAAAACAAGAGCCATCACAAAACAGTTCTCCATCTGGCTCTTTCAGGGGTGTATCAGCTAAATCAATTCTTCCTTTTGTCTCTTGCTCAGTAATAATTAAGCAATCATGTGTTAATTGTTTCTCACTCCCTTTTTCACTCAAAGGGGGCCATAACTCGGCCGGATTCAAAGCGCAACATCTCTTAATTTGAATATGCGGTGCAAATAGGATTAATTCATACCTTGTTAGTCGGGCAGATGTGAAATGTTGCATCTGCGTTCTATTTAAAAGAACGTCTACTGTATGGGGTACCATCACAGTTAAAGAGTGACCTAAAACCATCTCCTCAGTTTGTTTTACTGATGCGGCAGCTGCAGCAACAGCTCGCAAGCAACGTGGCAAAGCACATGCAACAGGATCCAACGTGGAAGAAAAATAACCACATGGTATATTTCTGCCTGCATGTTCCTGAGTCAAAACAGCCGAAGCAAATTCATCATTTTCATGTACAAATAACAAAAAACACTTCTCGTAATTTGGCGTGCCCAAAACCAGAGCTGAGCATAACACAGCTCTGAGCAGTTCAAAAGCTTTTTGACACTCCATGTTCCATGGCAAAGGTAAGGTAACATCCTTCCTTGTCAATGCCACTACGGGTTTCACAATCATTGAGAAATTAGCAATCCACTGCCTACAATATGAAGCCATGCCAATTAAAGCCCTGGCTTCCTTTTGCGTTTTTGGAATAGGCATATCAGAGACGCTTTCTATATGTTCTGGTGTCAATCTTCTTCCCTCCTTCGATTGGAGGTAGCCCAAATAGGCCACCTCCTCTCAACAATATTGGAATTTCTTCAATGAAGCCTTGTGACCGTGTGCCGCTAAATGTGTCAATAGTGCGACAGTGCTTTCTTTGCAAATGTCCTCTGAATCTGCTGCTAAAAGCAGATCATCAATATACTGCAATAATATACATCCAGTCTGTAATTCAAGCATATCTAGCTCAATGCTCTACTGTAAATACTTGGACTTTCAGTGTAACCTTTTGGAATATGTGTAAATGTGAATGAGCGCCCTCCTAATGTAAATGCAAACAAATATCTACTGTCTGGATGAACGGGAATACAAAAAAATTCATTTTTCAAATCAATAACGCTGAAGTGTGATGAAGAAGCTGGAATCATAGATAGAATTGTGGTGACATCGGGGAATAGTGGGAATTGGAGAGCAACAATTGTTTTGTTCGCTGTGTATAAAATAAATTATAAAATGGTAAGGGATTTCATTACCTCCTTACTTGTAAATTGGAAGAATCGGGCTATTGCAAATACTACCACAAATCTCCTCAATTGCATTTCTGGAAATTAAATCAGGCACAATGCATTTCAAAGCTCTTTCACCTTCACTCGAGATTTTGTATGCGGAATACGCGGTAATGTAATTCCTTCCTTCAAAATAATTTTTACTGGTTCTACTTTCAAACATCCTACATCATTATCGTTCACTGCCCATATACAAGTCGGCACTTCACTCAATTCAGTCGGTAATGGCAGAGATACAAATTGCGATACAAGGGTTTTTTGTGGCGAAATTGTCAAGTACACTCCATCAGGAGAACAATAAAAATTACTGCATTCAATTTCTTCAATTGATTTAATCCCAACTAATTTTTGCTGCAATTTGTCGTCAAAAGAAATGGACAAGATTCTGTGAATGGACTTAGTGCGATTGGCACTGGTTGTGAAACTGGACTAATTACTGGTGTACCTGAGAACCCTACTGAGACATTTCTATGCCCTGACAGTGGTAAATTTGGAACCCGCTAATGATCGATCGAACATTTCTGTGCACCTGTGTCCACTAGAAAAATGTGCTCCCTATTCCCAACCTTCATTTCTATATAGGGCCCTTTCTTGTCACAATCACACTAACTGGAAGGAAGAGAGATCGACACACTCCCCCGAACCACGGAAGCCGAATGAACTCAACCGTCCCACCGTGGTTGGCACAGGCGCCTGAGTTAGGAAACAGGTTGCCACGTGGCAGCCAATCGGGGGAAGAGGGGTTATGGAGAGATTGTGGATAGGGAGGGGAAATTAGGAACACCGGAAAGAGGGTAAGGAAACTCCTAAGGTGGATGGGACTGGGGAAACACCAGGAAAAAACCCTACTCTAACTCACATAGAATGAACAGAAGAACAAGTTACTTACCAACTGTAACGTTCTTTCAACTGGATGTTCATCCCACGTATTCCTCATCTTGTGATAAATCGTTATCTCCAGCTTCGCTGCTTCGGAAAAAAAAATTCTCAGCAGAGGGCGCTGTGCTCGAGGTCGTGGCGTCGATTGTCCCTCTACGTACTCCGTACTCTGTCGACGTCACCGATGGTATAAGTAGCTTGAGCCGCGCCCATTGCTTCAGTTCTGTTTTTTCGATGAAATATATATAGGAGGAACACCCAGGCGTGTCCCATGACCGATACCTTCTTCGTGAGAGGAAAGTGTAAGAAAACGTAAACTGTACTGTGGGGTTGGATGGGAGGGTCGATGAGGAATACGTGGGAGGAACATCCAGTCGAAAGAACGTTACAGTTGGTAAGTAACTTGTTCTTCGAATGGATTGTGTCCTCCCACGTATTCCTCATCTTGTGATAGGCTCCCATAGCAGTATCAATTTTTGGAGGTGGGAGTACCATTTCAGTTTTCGTGGACAGAATGCAGAACTGCCTTTGCAAATAAACCCTCGTTAGAGGAGGCAGTGTCCAAACAATAATGTTTAACAAAGGTATGTATTGTTTTCCAGGTTGCAGCTGCACAAATGTCTGCTGCCGGGACTCCCCTCTTTAGAGCCGCAGAAGTAGCCATTCCCCTTGTAGAATGGGCACGAAGCCCATCTGGTGGATCTTTTCCCGCTAATCTGTAGCATTCAACTATGGCTAACATGATCCAGCGGGAAATGGTCTGTTTTGTTACAGATAAGCCTAATTTTTGACCAGTGTAACCCACAAACAGTTGGTCATCTTGTCTCAATTTAGCCATCCTAGAGATGTAAAAACTAAGAGCCCTCTTAGGATCTAATCTATGTAATTTCTCCTCTTCTTTGCCCAGGTGAGGAGGATAAAACGTTGGAAGTACTATTTTTTGTGACAAATGGAAGTCCGAGACTACTTTTGGCAAAAATTAAGGTTTAACCTTAAGGACTACCTTATCTTTATAAAAAATAGTATATGGTGGTTTGCATGAGAGAGGCTGAAGTTCGCTAACCCTGCGGGCTGATGATAGGGCCACAAGGAGGACAGTTTTTAGAGTTAAAAGCCTCAATGGACATGAGTGCAGAGGCTCAAAAGGTATGCAAGTCAAGAATTTTGATACTAAATTTAAGTCCCAGGTTGGTACATGAAAAGGTACTGGAGGGTATACATTAGGGAGCCCCTTTAAGAATTGAATTATTAACGGTATTTTGAAGTATGAAACCTCTTCCGAGGAGCGCTTGAAAATGGACAGCGCAGCAAGGTATCCTTTTATTGTTCCTATCTGGAGCCCCAGATTAGCTAGATGTAGCAGAAAAGAAAGCACCATTGGGGTGCCACACTGAAAAGGGTCCACATCCTTGTCTTTGCACCAGTTACTAAACCTATTCCAGCGACATCGGTACAAAGACTTTGTTGCTGGTCTTCTGGCCGAAAGCAAGATTTCCATTACATCATCCGGAAGATCCCAATCCTTGTATCTCAACCTCTCAGAAACCATGCGTGAAGGTTGAGTGTCTTGACCTCTGGATGGTGAACCCGACCTTCCTCTTGCGAGAGAAGATCCTCTCTTTGCGGAAGACGTATTGGAGGGCAGATGGACATGTCTAGAAGGTCCAGGTACCACGTCCTCCTGGCCCAATCCGGGGCAATTAGGATCATGGTTTTCCTGAACTTTCTCAACCTCCTGATTACTTGAGGAATCACAGGGACTGGGGGAAACGCATACAGCAGTGGAAACTTCCACTCCACTACGAATGCGTCTCCCAGAGCTCCTCTTTGAGGAAATTCCCTTGAGCAGTACTGATAGCACTTCTGGTTGATCGCAGTGGCGAACAGATCCACTTGAGGGGTTCCCCAAAGGGCGAAGATCTCCAGAAGGACTTCCTGAGCCAGCTCCCACTCGTGAGAGACCATGCTCTGCCTGCTCAGAGCGTCTGCCGCCGTGTTCTTCTCTCCGGCTAGGTGAATTGCCGACAGAGAGATTCCTTCTCGTATTGCCCAGAACCAGAGCTGCATTGCCTCTCTGCACAGTGGCAGTGAACCTACACCTCCTCTCTTGTTGAGATAGTACATGGCCACTGTGTTGTCCGTCATTATCAGAACATTCTTTCCCTGTACAGAGGGCAGAAAGGCCTTCAGAGCTAGTCTGATTGCCCTCAGCTCTAATAGGTTGATGTGTAGTTTGGACTCCGATGGAGACCAACGACCGCTGATTGTCAGATCGTTGGTGTGTGCCCCCCACCCCGTGAGTAAGGCGTCCGTCACTACCATTATCTCCGGCCATGGTTGCCAAAAAGACTCTCCCTTGAGAATGTTGTCGTTGCAAGCCCACCATAGAAGATCCTGAGCAACTGCGCTCGGGACTTACAGAAGATCCGACATATTCCCTGAGAACTGGGACCACTGAGTTCTGAGTGCCCATTGAAGGGATCTCATTCTCAACCTGGCCTCTGGTACTAGAAAAATGCAGGATGCCATGAGGCCGAGCAACCTGAGAAAATCAAAGGCCGGTAGACGTTGGGCATTCTGGAATTTTGTTACCATCTGCTGGATGTGGAGAGCTCTCACTTTGGGAGGCGAGGCTTTTCCCGATGAAGTGTCCAAGACTGCTCCGATAAACTGGAGTTTCTGGGCTGGTATCATGTGGGACTTCTTGAAATTGAGGGAGAAGCCCAGTTTGTGGAGGAAGTGGCAGGTGATCGAAATATGTTCCTGAGCTTGTTCTGGAGAACTTTCTCTGATCAACCAGTCGTCCAGGTAGGGATATATGTGAATACCTCCTTTCCTGAGACTTGCTGCCACAACCGCCAACAGTTTGGTGAAAACCCTCGGGGCGGAGTCAACCCGAATGGCAGAACTCGAAACGGATAATGAGAATTGCCAATCGCGAACCTCAGGTACTTTCTGTGCTTTGGATGGATTGGCACATGAAAGTAAGCATCCTGAAGGTCCAATGATACCGACCAATCTTGGAGCTGGAGAGCCTGAAGGATCTGAGAAAGAGTCACCATCTTGAACTTGTCCTTCCTGAGGAACTTGTTCAAGTTTCTCAAGTCCAAGATGGGTCTCAGTCCTCTGTCCTTTTTTGGGATGAGAAAATATGGGGAGTACCAACCCCTGTTCCTCTCCGCTACAGGTACCAGTTCTATGGCACCTTTCTCTAGCAGGGTTAAAATTTCCTGCAACAGGAGCGGATCCGGAATTTTGACGGAGTTGGCTCCCGGTGGATGATTCTGAGGCCTTTTTAGAAAGGGGAGACAGTAACCTTGGGCTACTGTTTCCAGTGCCCAAGTATCTGAAGTAATGCCCCGCCATTCCTTCAGATGTTGAGAGATCCTGCCTCCCACTGGTGTTTTGTGTAACAAGGTCTCAGAGGGATTTGGAGGCGGCTGCAGGAGTGGCTGAGGGTACAGATGCCGCTCCTGAGGCTGATTTTGCACCTCTTCCCCGTGTTCCACGAGGGAAGTTCCTTTTGTCCCTTTGAGACGCCTGTCATCTTCCTCTACCAAAAGAGGAGTAGTATCGAAAAGAATGACTCCTCCAGGAAGATGAGCCGGAATAGGGTTTTATAGGCTGGCGCAAAGAGGCGCTAAGTGATTTAGCTGCCGCTTTCGAGGTCTGAAGTTTTTCAAGGCTTTCATCAGCCTTTCTGCCAAAGAGCCTCGAGCCATCAAAGGGCATGTTGAGGAGTCTAGCTTGCACGTCCGGTGCAAATCCCGACTTCCCCAACCACGCAAATCTGCATAGCACAACGCTTGATACTATCAGCAGTATCCAGTCCAGACTGAAGACATTCCCCCATTGCCTCCTTCCCGTCCTTGACTATATTCAGGAAGCCTTCCCTTTCCTCGACTTCCGGAATATGATCAGCCGCCACAGGGTATGGGTAAACCTGGCTAGGGTACAGGTGACATTTGCCGACTTAAGTGCCATACTGCCTGACGTGAAAACTTTACATGCCCAGCCGTCAATTTTTTTATCCTCTCTATCTGGATGGATAGTTGGATAAGCAGTTTGTTTTGAAGTGGATGCTGCTTGAATGACTAAACTCTCTGGAGTCGGATGTTTATTCAAATATTCAGGATCCGATCCAGCTGGTCTATATTTTCTTGGAAAAGTGCTGTCTGCAGCAGCAATGGTTTCTGGTTTCTCCCAGTTTTTCTCCACAGTCCTTTGAAGGGCCCTGTGAAAAGGGAGAACAGGATCCTTCTGAGGTCCCTTGACGATAATATCCGTCATGTCATCTTGTTCAAAAATGGGTGAAGTATTACCCCAACCCATGTATTCAACTACCCTGGTCATAAGACCCCTGTACCCAGCATCTGCATGCTCTGCAGGATCAGTTTTGGCGAACTCTAATTCTGGGGATGTGTCAACTCCACTGGCAGAATGTAGAGTATCACTCAGGTCTCTCATTCTAGATTCCTGGTCAATAAGTTCTTCAGGAACTTGTCTTGTACCATAAGTAACTCCCAAAGGAGTAACTTCGTCTTCTTCTTCTGAAGCAGACTCTTCATAGATTGCAGACATAGATTTGAAAAAGTCTGATCTGGGCAAAGGAGTGTATCTCCTTTCTTCCTCTTCCATCTGCTTCAAAGGAAATGGGAAATCCCTCGAAGTTTTCGAGGGTGTCTTCGAAGTCTTCGAAGTTTTCGAAGATGACTTCGATAATGGCGTTGATGACGCATTTGGCTTTGGTGTCGAAATTATCGACGTCGAGGGCGTCGACGAAGTTATCGAAGTCTTCGACGATTTGTGTTTCTTGGCCGGCACTGGAGAGGTGCTCGACTCTCGAAGTTTCTTCGACGGTTTTACGTCGACTCAAGGTTTTTTGTATTCCTCGACGCTACTGGTCTTAGCCATAGTAGCCTTGGACTTCCCTTTGTCGTCCAATGGAGCGACCTTAGGGGTATGGGTTTTTCGAGGTTCTTTCGAGGGGGTCGAGGCCGCATTCTCGAAAACCTCCATCATCTTTTTGCGGAATTCTTCCCACTTACTGGGAGAATCCGATTTAGTCGGACAACGAATTTCTTCGGTCGACTCTGAAGAAGAAGATGATGGAGATCTATGTCTCCTCTTCATTTTTTTCGATGACGACGAAGAATGTCTCGATCTACTTCTAGATCGAGATCTCTTCGAGTGCCTATGGCTATGCGATCCCTTATGTTTTTTTGACGAAACCTTTTTTGAGGCCTCCCTCCCCACCGACAGTTTACCTCTCCTCTCACGAAGAGCTTTTTCGGTCATCGATTGGCAGGAGCTGCAGTCGTCGGTTCGGTGACTGGAACCGAGACACCAGAGACAAATCCGGTGGGGATCGGTAATCAACATCTTAGACCCACAATCTGCACACTTTTTAAAACCAGTTCTGGGTGTCTAAGGTGTCGAAGATGATGACATTTTCTTCACAGAAAATAGAAGCGTGCCGTTCTCGATAGCGAAGCGATCGGAAAAACGGAACTGAAGCAACGGGCGCGGCTCGAGCTACTTATACCATCGGTGACATCGACAGAGTACGCCGAGGGACAATCGACGCCACGACCTCGAGCACAGCGCCCTCTGCCGAGAATTTCTTTTCCGAAGCAGCGAAGCTGGAGATAACAATTTATCACAAGATGAGGAATACGTGGGAGGACACAATCCATTCGAAATATCACCTGCACTATTAACATGTGCCTGATTCCTGAATAGCACACCTTAATACGTGTACTGTATCCTGCTCTGAAATATCATTATCTTACAACACATAAGCAAGGAATATGATCACACATAAGGGAAAGCTTCCCAAAATGATTAGACAATACACATGGCCCTTCCGGCAGCGTTAGCAACATACAACATAAATGCATTTCCTTTAGTTCCTGGCACTAGCGAAATGTTGTTGTCCATGTGCAGTACTTCCTGCATTAACCCACACAGATTGGCAAAGTTCTTGAATTATACGAGTAACAAGCACACTTTAGTTTTCACACCGATTGAATTCAAAGAGAATAGGGCGTTACTTATCTCAGGTCTGGGGAGCCCGCGGGACTTCCCAGACAAATATTGAAACAGCGGTAAATCATTCCAAGCAGTTCAGAAATATATTTCCCCCACGAGTACTTATCTTGAGTCTGGGGAGCCCGTGGGACTTCCCAGACGAAGAACAGCAAGCGTCGTCTGTGCCGGCTACTCAGCACCCCTCCTGCTCCTACCACACCGTGAACGCGTGCGATCAAGCGTTTCTCCCCTGCATCTCGTTTCGTCACACGCGGACGCCTTCCTCCTGTTGCCAAACGTGGCAGCCTGCCTCCTGCTCCAAATCAACAATAAGCCAACAATAAGCCACACCTGCCCACTGCCGTTGCCTGCCTTTAAGCTGCCTTGATTCTTGATGCAGTACAGCTGGCAAGGCGCGCACGGGCCAAACTACAAAATAACACAAAGGATGCTGGGAACTGAAGTTTCCTTGTCCTTCCAGCACATAATGTCTCACTAGGCGTATTTTAGCACTCCACGCCTGTGCCAACCCTGATTCCTGACATTTCTGGTCAACAGGAATAGGCACTGGTTCCAAACCCTGCTTCGGACTCTACTAGTGAAACAGTACATCATCAGATGTAAAGTCTCCAGAGTAATATGCATTGGAGGGATTATTATAAACATTTCCACCATTCATGGTGTTCTGTGGTTGATTCTGATTAACCTGATTATCCTGACATTGTGGCTGCATCTGACTTCGGTTCTGTCCCGCTATTCCTGGACGACCTCTAAATGGTCTTCTCGAAATTGTCCCATTCATCCTCTGTAATTTCGGGCACTGTTTTCGCCAATGGCCTTCTTGTCTGCAATGCTGTCATGGTCATGAAGTCAGGGGCACAGGCATGCAGGGGTTGCATGCACAGGAGACCTGAGTGGACACTGTCCTGGCGCCTTTGGCGCCAGGCTCATGAACAAAAGTAAACAAGAACATTCATTTAACACTAAAAAGCTTTTATTATGGACATAGCACTTCAGATGCATTAACCTTGAACATTCCATCCATTAAGCAGGATGCATTAACCTTGAACATTCCATTCATTAAGCAGCCCCAAGTGTATTCTTGGGTGTGGCTGCTAATGGATTGCCTTCGCACATGCTCACTCTCTAGGAGTGGCAGGGTGTGGCTGGTAAACCGGCCCTAATGGGCGTGCCCACGATCTCGGCTATATAAGCTGCCCCGATCCTCAAGACAGGCGCTCTGCGTTATTTTGCACTTGCAAGCAGCGTAACGGTCACCGTCGCCTGAGGTCAGACTTACCGTTGAAGATCCTGCTTCCTGGACATCCTGCTTCCTGCCAGCATACTTACCAACTGGGGGAGGCTGTTCTTACCTTTATAGCTCTTCGGCGAACCAAGTACTCATCTTTACACTTTCCGGAACACCGAAATCTTCATCTCTGCACCACAGAACGACACGCTGCATCGACGACAGCAGCGCCTGCGAGGAAAAACAGAAGACAAGGTTAGACATTGAAAAAACAGTCAGTTTAAGGTTGCGCTTCGCCATACTTCACACATTTCCTTAAACCATCACTTACCTGCTGTCGAACATTGCGGTAGCATCCATCTTCCATCCGTCTGCGTCTCGTGTCTCACAGCTGCATTGAGGCCCGCATTTCCATCTAAGGGAAGAAAACAGAAGCAAGACATTATTGTGGGCATAAATAGGAGAAACATATAAAAGACATTAAACAGAACGAACAGTATCACAAGAGCTCAAGAAAGACTTACCAATCATAAGGAGAAGCATAGTCGCAGCTGGACTGGATTAATCCTCATCAGGGATCAGTGAAGGAACTAGATCCCATTCGACGCACCCCTGCCAGAAGTAGAAGGACGGAGAGCTTATCTTCCATAATTCACAGGTGAGCTTTATGGGGCGGCGTATGCTTACAGAAACCGTACTTTGGGGTGAAGGGTTCGAGAGGTACAACCATCACAGATTGGCGCACTCACACACTGTTACCTCCACGCAGGAGCAGTATCAGCACGTACCACTGCTCACAGCTTTTCTACTGAGCGAGAGGCCTAAAGGGGGTGATTCAAGTTCAGTGAGGGCTGCAACCATGCCCCAACTCCTCCGCAGAGACCAGGTGAGCATAACAAATAGCGACATTGATTTATACCTATCGGACCCCCTTGCATGTTGGATGATAATGCAAATTGGACTCTAGACGGTGCGTTCCCGCCACCTCTATTATTTTTGGCTACCTGCTGCAGTAACACTTTTGTTTTCAAATCTCCTTTCTTCCTTATTTCCTTATCCTTTTCTGAATTTACTCAGTTCTCATAATATTGGGCCATATGTAATACTTTGCTTCGTGATTTTGCTTGCCATGCACTTTCAGATGTCATTATTAATGTCTGAATTTACGGTAACAATCCTCGCACAAACTTATCAACAAATAATCTCTTCCCAGGTTCGGTACTTAGATCTTGACCACTAAAATCTGCAAATACATCTTCAAACCGGTTAAAAAAATTGTTGCTCATTCCGATTTGCCTTGTAGACCAGCAGTCAATTTATCCCAAACTATTCTCTTCTCAGGGACTAAAGTCTTCAATTTCGCTACTATTCGTGAGGACAAAGTTAAAATTACTTGCTGAGGTTTTTCCCCAGCCTTTCTCTCACTATCAACTGTGATCAAAGTTTCCCATGTGTCCCCTAACATCGGCGCATCATTTATAATTCTAATTTGTTTCCATATGTCAGCAGGAAGAATCACAAGGAACAATAAATAAATATATCAGGGTTTTATAGTGTTCACTTCTTGCCTCGAAAAAGGAACATGTACAAACTGTGCGATATAATGGGCTTCTATCGTTCGCGCTGGAGCTCCTCCTTCGGCAGCAACTTCTACTTTCGGGACAAACGTGGGAGGCACCTCCCTCATAGGTAATTGTGAAGTAGGGGATTCTACATCTGTGCGTCTATTAAGCAACAAAGCCAGATCAAGGGGAAAAAGCAGTCAATCCGGTGTCAGGCGAAAATGCTCTTTTATAAATCATCATCAAATCAGCAGGACAACAAATATTCTTCTTCGTGCATTCATCCTGTAATTATTCCACCATAACCTGTAACACTTTTCTCTGCATTTCTGGTGTGTATTGACTTAACATATCATGCACTTCAATCGAGGAAATGGCAGCATCCGTAATCCATCTAAGCGCATCTCACGTACAAATTCGCATCTCTTCACTAACAGGTTTCAACGGCGGAAGAAATAGTTTCTGGACATATGACATATGCGGTTCACGCTTACTCATTATCTCTTTATGCAATCGATCAAGTTCTCGCTTAAACACAAATGTTCCCCCTACATGTTCTCGTATTTTTGCCGCATTATCTTGCGAATTGTAAAGAACAATCAAATCACGCAACTCCTGCGGTACCACTGTATTGGTTAAGTCACTCCATACCTTAACAAGATAATCTCCCATACATTTTAACAATACCTGCTGTTCACCAAGGCCTCTATGATCACATATGGAACTTTGCACCACAGCCACTTCATTGACATCATCAATATACGTCTCAGCCAACTGTTTTAGCTCGTCTTTTCGTTCCTTGCTAGTCAGTCTAATACTTCCTTTTTCAGGCCCCACTGATGCAGAACTGCCAGCTAAAGTGTATAACTCATGCTCTGTAGGAGGTAGAGGAAATGAAGTCATGGGCGCAACAGGACGGCTACAGCAGGTGCAGATGGAAGCGTGGGAATAGCAACAGGAGGAGATACATAGGGAGGCGGTGCAACTGGGTCAATACTTGGATGATAATTTCTTCACTCATTTAGTATCTTATTTATCAATTTGCCTGATGTATGCAAATCTTGTGAAGGATATATTTTCTGTATATCTAATTGGAAGCCCTATCCATGTTCCTAATGGCTTCTGTCTGCTTCTGCTCATCATGCTCTAGCGCTTTCTCTATGTTTGACATGTGTCTACGTGCGTGTTTCTCTCTACTTTTCAAGCGTTGATTCGCTTCCTTCCTCCAGTCCCTTACAACGTCGAACGCTGCAGGTCTGGCTTTTTTCTGTAGCAAAACTGATTCCAAATGTTCTATACGCGCTAGTTCGAAGCTCCCATTATTCGGCCACTGAAGGTCTGATACACGTCTGGTCTGTCTATGCCAAACCGCATTAAACACTATTGCCCCTTTTCCGTATTTAATGTACATATCATATGCCGGCGACCCCTCGGGTGGCGCGGCCTGGCCAGATAACAAAGACTGTCTACTGCAGTGAAAACATTTCACTAAACAGGAAGACAATTTCCCAGGCATGGTTAACTCTTACCTTTTTTACCTGGGCATTTGTACTTGCAAGTGCAACACTCAATCAATATCAGGACTTTTAAGAATCGGGGCACAACTCACCTGATCAATCAATTTGTCTATCAGGAAGGCAATTTGGCCATATACAGGCGCAACCAAGAATCGTCACGACCGCGTGTCTGGCACAATTTGCCTCGCTTTCAGGACCCTCGCCTCAATTCTCTCTGGGCGCCGCTCGTCAATCAGGGATTGGCTGTGTACAGATCTGCGGAGGAGTCTCTAATCACTTCTGCAGGGGCGCCCCAAACACCTTCCGATCCCGGTCCGACAGCTTCGTCCTCGACTCGTCCTTGCCTTCAATGTACGCGATGGAACATCACACAGAGGGTCCCTGTTCGGGTGCCATTTTTGTTAAACCATTTATGGAATAAAGGCACAATAACCATATACTAATGACACGCCAATTGTGAGGTTTGTTTTCCAACCAAGTCTGGTTTATTCATAGAGTATCTCAGACAGCCGACCGGGTCTCAACGCCTCACGACGTGTGTTCCCAGACACCGTGAGATGAGAGAGAACGAGCAGCGCTAAAGCAGTCATATATATAGATAACACATCATCATTCTACAATACTATTCGTCCCGCCCTTATACATGACATACAAGCTAGTGTTCGGTAATTGACAGTTATGCATGTAACTTCATTCAGTCTAAACATTAGTATTCTAGCAGAGGCTGCAGAGACAGTTTTCTGTTATGGAGAACACGGGGCACTGGCACAGAGAAGGATATAATGTTCTAGCATGGAGACATTCCAACCAACGTTATCTGTTTGCTGCACTCATGAGCTAAGTGTCAGACAGTTCTGAAGCAGACAAAAAAACAGCCTTCGTGAAGGAGCACCGCTAGTTGCATATAATTCAGTTGCATATAATTCACATTTAACTGCCTTTTACAACAGCGCTTGCAAGACAAACGGGCACCTGGGCTGTTGATTGATTGCGGCTCTTGCACAGCTTCAAGGCCTTACAAAGAGGAAAACAATGTATTTCTGCAGGGTTTTACATTCCTGTCCACGTTAGCATTCAGATTTCAAGCTGTGGCCTGGCACCGGGTGTGGATTTGAAGCGCAGAATATATTTGCAAAGCGTTACTGAAAAGAAAATGGCCGACATTTAAAAATTGGACTCCCAATGGTCACATTCAGGGTTCATGGTTTGCAATGTTTGTCACATGATGTGATTTGCTTCTGGCCAACATACTATTCATATTATTCGGGCTATGCGATTGCATTTACGGTTTAACAGTTTTCTGTAGTTATGTTATGTTGACTTATACCGCGCACCGCCTTAGTTGGAGAGTCTCCAGCCTATCTCTCTCCCACACATCAAAATCAGCCTTATACTTCTAGAAGGACTCTTGGGATCCAGCCTGGCGTAAAGTCACGATTGCCAAACAAGGGTGTGAAAGGGGAAAAAAAACATGGTGCGACCTTATCGGACTCACATACACCGAAGGAGCCAATCGACCTGCGGCAACCAAAGGCTGTTCCATAAATGTTTCTCCTCCGCTCCCCCAATGCCTGACCTCTTTGTGGCAATCTTCCAGGCTATCCTAGCTTTTTTCCCCTCTTCCCCCCCAAATACATTTGGGCAGGTCCTTTTCTAGAGCACACACATCTTTGCTAGGTAATTGTGTGGGCAGACCTGGAAAAAGTATAGGCGCCTAGGGAGTATGTTCATTTTTGGGATGTTAATCCTGCCAAACAAAGAGACTTACTGGTGTTGCCATTTTGACAGGTTGGATCTAATGAGTACAAACACTTGAAATTGTCACCTCTAAATGATTGCGCAGCCCTGAGCAAATGGTAAATGTCCTATTCAAATTGAGTGTGTAACTGGACAACAGATACGGTGAAACAAAGAGTCCAAAGCAAGTAGATTCTTCAGTCAAAATACGCTGTTGAAACAGATTTTATGAAATGATGCAAAAACAAGACTGCCGACACGTGTTTCGACCCAGAACAACGGGTCCTTTTCAAGGCAAGACCTATGTTATTCAAACTGCGTTGTAAAACCCAAAGCCCTCCTGGGGGGGCAAATATATGGGCCAATTCTAAAGTAGTTGATTCTCCTCAAGAAAATAAGCGGCAAATAACTGAAGCAGTCTCTGTTACTGATACAGTGTGGTACATTCCCAGAACATGGGAGTTTGTTCAAACGTTGCAAC
Source organism: Ambystoma mexicanum (assembly GCF_040938575.1). Taxonomy (NCBI): domain Eukaryota; kingdom Metazoa; phylum Chordata; class Amphibia; order Caudata; family Ambystomatidae; genus Ambystoma; species Ambystoma mexicanum. The sequence continues at coordinate 530,665,343 of NC_090930.1, forward strand.
TGTGAGTTCAGGGGCTGGTTCCCCACTGTGGCCAAAGTCCAAACGCTTCACGAAATCAGTGTTGGATCTAATGAGGGCATGGTACTTTCTCTATAAACATCTGTGAACTTACTAGTAATCTTCACCAATCCCCCTAAATATTTTATGGACCTCTCAGCCCATCTAAAATATACCCTTCTAGATATCTTTGCTTGGGTCTCCTTCAAGACTCCCAAACCAAGACACTCTGACTGATGTGTTTCCCTTGAACCCAGACACAGCTGCATAGTGTCTGCACCTTGACTGGACCTGGCTGCAGAACTCTTGGAAATCTTTGGAATCAAATACCCTCCTACCCTGAAGGATAGTCCACCCCCCAGCAGGAATAACAACACAGACGGTCAGATGCCCGAAGGCAGGTGTTCCACTGGACAACCCCCCTGATAATAATGGTTACTGTGGTAGGAGCTGTGTGAGGGAAGAATACAAATAGGTTAATGGAGGAATATGGGTATGGATATCTCAAAAAGAGGAGAGGGCCGTTGTGATCTCGCCTTACTGTCTGCAGTAGTACTCCTGAAATCTTGAATGATGCATAAAACTCAATGAAAAGGAGGAAGGGAAAGGATTATTGGCAAGGGCTCAACAGAATAAAATAACCAGACTAAGTGCCTAAAAGAAGGAAATAACAGGCAGGTAGGTAGATAGGTAGGTTGTGGGTCTGTCCTGGCGCGGCTATGGATAATGACCATTGCAAGAACATATCTTGATTCTTCCCTACCTCTTTTATTGTGGGGGGTGTGGGAATTGGAGGTGAATCGGTAAGGCCCCCTTAGCGGGGAAAGGCACGGTGCTCAGAGAATGCTAGAAGAAAGGACATGATAGTGGTCCTCTTCCAGCCCATGACACCGATCCTGCATATCTCTGTGCGCTTGTCAGGCAGAATCATATGCAGTACCCTTTGGGAACACTACACACAGTTAAGACTACAAGTGTAAGTACATTTTCACCTTTGGTACAAGCCTGTACTACACAGTAATGTGGTAGCAGTGGCTGAGTAGCCAGATTTATCTCAAGAGTAAAGTGAGCAGTACAATAGGTTACAGAAAGGACTAGCAATCACAGTGATTCAAACAAACACTTACTCAAGGTTTCTTTGTAAATGAATATAATTTATTTACACAGTCAGTTGGAAAACATTCCACTAGCAAGAGCAGCTCAATATCATAGACTAATATACTACAAATACACAACCAATAAGTTATTGAACAAGTTCAGCTCCCCTGAAGTGGGAGCAAAATGGCACTTCAATTACTTTAAAAAGGGGTAAAAAGACAAGGTTAAGAGAAATCAAGGCACACATACTTTCATTGGGAGGGCATGTTAAGGTGTATGTCTCGCAACTTGGACGTACCTCTGTTTCCGGATGATGTCCGCGTTGGGGAAGCCAGTCTGAAATTCGGATTAACCAGTAAAGAATATGGTACAAGGAAGCGGCCTCAGCCCCGTCCTGATAGTGCAGGATTGGACGGGAACCACCCCCCAGCACCAAAGATCTTCTTCTTGTAGTGACCTTGGTTGCTGTAGCTGGCACAGGCGAGACGGGCAACCAGGAAGTCGAGAAGTCCAGAGAGGAGAGAGCTCCGTAGAATGGCCCAGGGGAGAGAGCTCAGAAGATCGCCAGGAGAGCCAGAAACACTCAGTTCAAAGGAGTTCCAAACAACAGTCAATGTGCAGGCTGTGGAAGGATGGGTAGCCAAGTTGACGGAGAGAGTCCAGGCCCAGGCACATCCGGAAGGTGTTGAGGTTAAATTGGAGCAGGCAAGTAGACTGGTACCCCAGCAAGGCAACAAGATAGGGACACCAAGGAGGCGACAGATTGACCTCAGGAAACCTCAAAGGATTTAACCAGGGGAAGGCAGTAAGGGAATAACAGGGAGGCCAGACAAGGAATAGGGAGCAAAACTGGGAAGCGGGGATTCCAGGCAAAAGGAGGGAACCAGGCAGGGAAACCAAGCAACAGAAGGCAGTGGGTCTGGAGGGAAATGCTAGAGAACCAGGCTGAAGGGCTGGACGGCCTGGAAGGAAAGCAGGGACCCAGGCGGGCAAAACTGGAAGGTCTGGTAGTGGAACAAGAAGACCAGGCAAAGGAAGGGCAGGGATCCAGGCAGAGAAGGGAAGCAGGGCTGCAGAGTCAAACAGGAGCCGGCGGCGAAACAACGGTGAGTCAGGAACGAACCGCGTTAAGACGCGATTCGTTCCTGCACCCGATCGCTATTTACGGCCGCGGTGCGAAACCGAGGCTTGGAGCGCGAAGAGAACCGCGCATGCGCCGCGGTCCTTCCGAGGCGAGAACGAGGCTTGAAGCGCAAGCCTTCGATCGTCTTGGTCCGCGGCTCACGCGTGCGCCCGTAGCCTGGACCACACAGCTTATTGGGGCATCGGAGAGTCTCCCTCCCATTGATCCGATACCTAGAATAGAGCTGCCAAGGAACGTAGCGGCCCGCAGCCTTCCAGGTACGTGTCCTAACAGGGCAAAGGATTTCAGTTCACTACAACCAGCAATTCAATTCAATAGGCCTGGGCCAAAGTCAATGGTTCAGTGTCTTGTATAGGATAGCACAGTACTTGTAGTAAACGGTTAAGTCTTTGCCACGGTTCTTAGAAGAATTTGACCAGACGAGAAGTTAGATTTTGGTTTAGGGAAGGGCAAGCCTTCAAAGTCGGGAAAGTTTCACAAACTTTCACCACGGCCGAACAGAGTTCTGCACTGCACTTGCCCAGTACCTTGTAAGTGAAGAAAAGCAAGCTGTAGCTGAGGCAGTTGTTCCTGGCAGTTCCTGCAGATCTCGCTGTTCCTGAGCTACAGTCCTGGGGACAAGAAAGAGGACGTCTGGAGGTTTGTGCACTGCCCAGGGAAGAGGCCACAAGCTTGGCTAAATGTCGGTTTAAGGTGTGATTTCATTAAAGACCACAAACTGGTATCCTTCCCACTGGATATCCGGTTTTCACCAGCACTCTGGAGGAAATTCGACCAGTATGGGGACGGTGTCCAGGCGGCCTACGAGTTGGCTGTTCCCACCAAACTCAAGGGAAGAAGTAAACCTTGAAGGGTGATGGAGTTTCAGGCAATTCGGACCTGCAGCAGTGCTTCACCGGTGGACCAGGAGTTGCAGCAATCCTCTTCCTTCAGCTCGTCTTCGGTTCTTTCGTTCCATTGGTCGACTCAGTTTTCCAAGTCGCATAAGCCTGCTTTTAAACAGTTTTCCCCCATTCATTCCAGCCTGGCTGTCACTCACACAGCAGTCCTTAGCGGACAGCCAGCCGGCCAATCACGCCAGAGTGCATTCAGGTCTCCTAGGAGACTAAGCACAGAGAGTTTCGGGCACCTCCCTCACATCCTGTCCACCCCAGACTCTCAGGCGCCAGACGAGGGCTTCAGCACTGAAGCCCACCAAAGGCCAACGAACAAAGGGACCAAACCTGGTTAGGCGCGCAGAGACAAACACAAGAAGGTCCATTCCAAAACGAAATGGCAAAAAAAGTCGACCGGAGTCTGTTTTTACAGATAGGTCTTGGGCGCCATATTGGAAAACATGGCTGACCCGATTTTTAGCTACCAGTGTTCGCGGTCGGGAAACATCATGGTAGTTTGTTTAAAAGCACTGCCACAAGCCATTTCAAGTGGGAAAGGGTAACATTTGACTGTTACGTGAGTGTTTAGACTCAGGGGATGCTAGGCAACCCCTCCAGCACTCTATAGGAAGATAGTGGGTGCTGGGTCTGTAAATTTAAAAAGACTAGTAAAGTCAATTTAACTTTACATGCTCTGGGAGACAGTAGTCAGTCCCAGAGAAGGTATTTAAACCTTGGGGAGTCTGAAAGACACCCCTGTGCCACTGCACTGAGGGTGCTGTGTGACACACAGGAAAAAGATGATGCCAATGGAGTTGTTTTAAAACTCCATTTACAAAGAACACAAAAGTAAAACACACATCAAAATACATGAAAGAGTGGGAAAAAAGGCTCACACTCTTTCCAGGTAGAAATTAAAATCCTAGAAATCCAGCAAAGTTGCTGGGGGTCTCAAAAGGTAAGGGAACTTAGCACATTCTTGAGAATTCTCCCTAACAGCACTGGGAAGCTCAGAGAGATGCCATTGGATCAGGTGAAGAAACCAGCATGCCTTTGGCAAAGAGTGTCAATTCATGGTCAGAGATCACAAATTGATGCCCTTTAATGCTCCATTCACTGTAATCCTTCTTGACAGTGGTTCCAAAGACAAAAAAAATAAAAGGGGAGAAAGCGGGCATCCCTGTTGAACCTCCACCCCTATTCTGATTGTGCCCGTTAGTCTACTATTCACACTGCACCTACTTATTGGGCTGGCACAGCTTGCAAAGGCCACAGCTATAAACTGTAACCCATGGCCACCCTTTCCAAGCAGATATTTCAGTAAAACCCAATCCACCCTCTTCAATGCCTCAGCATTCAGCACAAGCAGAGTGGAGTGGTGTGGATGGGCCCACAGAAAATCGTATGACTTTGTCAAAGATATGAGCAACCTTTTTAACATAGTCAAATGTCTGATGACCTTTAAAAAACCTGATTGATCAGGGTGGATAATGATTTGGAGGATGTCCTCCAGATGGGTAGCCAAGAGTTTTGTAAATATTTTGATTTCAGAATTCGCGAGGGCTAAGTATAGGCTGATATGAGCCAAACATTTTAGGGTCTTTTCTGCAGCTTTGGCAGAAGGCACACCACCAGAGATAAATAAGACAGCAAAGGGTAACGGCAGCTCTGCCGTTAAGATCTTGTAAAAGAGCTGTGTTCCCTTCGCATAGCTCATTGCCACTCTCCTGCCAAGACTAGCTTGCAATTATCTTACAGTCGAAGATCAAACAACTGACGAACATTTGTGTGTTGCACAAATAGGCGTACAAAGCTCAAGATGCAACCTTCCCAATAGGACCAACACATGTGACCATTCCTCTGGTGGGTGGCAAAATGTAATTCCGAAACACTTATGTATTGCTTACAGAAAAGAGCATGCATAGAAACAATAGAACACAAGTTCTGAAGCCAGTTAACATGTAAAGATTTCATAAGGGATCTATGTTTCAAAAATGTAACTTGGCACCAGGCCCCTACACTTGAGGCTTTCCCTCTCTGTTGTGGGTGCTGCAGTAGGTGACTCCTGGGCTGCATACCCAACAGGGAACATCCCTCTTAGACTGAAGAAAATTACCCATGGGACCCGTCCTGAGAGAAATATCAGGCCATGCAGGAATAGCCAGCTGTATCATGATTTATTTGTTTCTCTGGTGATCTGTGATGGGCTGGAAGTCCTTGTTTTCCTTTTTGCATGGAGATCTCGATAGAAGCGTATGACGCAACCTGCAATGTGGCTTATCCCTCACCATCGATAAGAGTTTCTCCCTTTCAGAATATGAATACAGTTTCAACCGAACAACCCTCTAACTATTCCGGGAGTCTCCAGGGAGCAAACCTGTTTTGTGCACCTCATCAATCAAAAAGAACAAGTTACTTTCTTACCTGGTAACGTTCTTTTGATGGGATGTTCCGACGACGTATTCAGGTAATCACCACAGATGTGCTGCTTCGGAAAATGTTCGGCGTCGGCGTCCTGCGTCGATGACGTCGATACGCTGTCCTCGAGGGCCTCCATCGAGCCGACGTCACCGGATGTTATAAGTAGGACGCACGACGCCCGTAGCCTCAGTTGTAGTTTTTTCCCAGAACGTGTGGCACCAATCTTCTGCCAGTATGACCACAGAAAGCCTTGCGCAAACGTAAGCTGCCATCACATAAGAAATTCTGTAGCGGGGCAGGCTGGGAGGGAACGATGTAGAATATGTCGTCGGAACATGGAACATCCCATCGAAAGAACTTTACCAGGTAAGAAAGCAACTTGTTCTTCGAAGGGATTGGTTCCTCCGACGTATTCCACATCTATGACAGACTCCCAAAGCAGTACCAAGGTATGGAGGAGGGAAAAGAATTTTGAATTTTAGACTGCTCAATTAAATTACAGAATAGAGGACCGCCTTGCCAAAGGACAAGTCCTGCCCATGGATAGAATGTAGTGTTTTACAAAAGTATGGACAGAGGCCCATGTGGCTGCTTCACAAATGTTACGAATGGGAACACCCCTCTGCAGAGCAGTAGAGGCAGCCACACCTCTAGTAGAATGGGCCCTTAAGCCTACCGGAGGTTCCTTACCCGCCAAGCGGTAACATTCAGAATTTGTCAAGATAATCCATCTAGACAAAGTCTGCTTAGTAACAGCTTGTCTCAAACGCCTTCCAGCGTATCCTACAGAGTTGATCGTCCACTCTGACCCGGGAAATGCGTGAGATGTAGAAACTTAAATCTCTCCTAGGATCCAACCTAGGGAGCCTCTCCTCTTCCTTACCAGGATGTGGAGGATAGAACGCCGGAAGAATGACCTTCTGGCTTAAATGAAATTCTGACACAACTTTCGGAAGAAAAGAAGGACGAACCCTAAGGACCACCCTGTCCTTATGGAACACCGTGAAGGGTGGTTTAACGGAAAGTGCCTGCCACTCACTCAGCGAGCTGAAGTGACCGCAACTGAAAATACAGTTTTCAAAGTCAACAGTCTCAAAGGACAAGAATGTAAAGGCTCAAACGGAACTTCCATTAGGAATTTTAGAACTAGGTTAAAATCCCAACCGGGCACCTGGAAAGGTGACGGTGGGAACACATTAGTGAGCCCTTTCAGAAACTGAGAAATCAAAGTAATCTTAAAATAAGAACACTCCTCAGACGAGCGCTTAATTATGGACTGAGCGGCCAGGTAACCTTTAATGGTATCTACTTGCAGGCCCTTGTGGGCTAACGAAAGCAAAAAAGACAGAACCACAGGAATGGCACATGAAAAAGGATCCACATTCTTAACCCTACACCAGTCGCAAAACTTTCTCCAAAGGCACAGGGACTTTGTTGCAGACCTTTTTTCCCTCGCAGTCGGCAGAAAAGCCTTCAGAGCTAGTCTGACGGCCCTCAGCTCCAACAGATTGATAAGGAGTCTAGACTCCGATGGAGACCAACAACCGCTGACTGTCAACTCGTTGGCATGAGCTCCCCATCCCGTGAGGGATGCGTCCGTCACAATTGTCGCCACCGGCCAGGGTAGCCAAAATGGAGCCCCCTTCATCAGATTGCCTTCGACGGCCCACCACAGAAGATCCGGGGCGACCGAGGGCGGCACCTGAACGGGATCCGACATCCTGCCGGAGGACTACGACCATTGCATCTTGAGAGCCCACTGCAGAGATCTCATCCGCAGCCTGGCCTCTGGCACCAGGAGAATGCAGGATGCCATGAGTCCTAGCAACCTCAAGAACTCGAACGACGGGAGACTCTGGGCATGTTGAAACTTGTGCACCATCTGCAGAATGCGATGAGCCCTCACCTGGGAGGGAGACACTGCCCCAGGGATCTGTCGAGCACTGCTCCGATGTACTGGAGCCGCTGGGTTGGCGTCAAGTGGGACTTCTTTAAGTGAGGGAGAAGCCCAGCCTGTGAAGGGAGTGGCAGGTGACTGACAGATGATCCAGGACTTGCTTGGGAGAGCGCGACCTGATCAACCAATCGTCCAGGTAGGGGTAGACGTGAATACCCCCTTTCCTGAGATACACTGCCACCACCACCATGAGCTTGGTGAAAACCCTCGGGGCGGAGGTCAACCCGAACGGCAGGACACGAAACTGCAAGTGCGAGTCGCCAACCGGGAACCTCAGGTACTACTTCTGCTTGGGATGAATCGGCACATGAAAGTAAGCGTCCCTGAAGTCGAGAGACACCAACCAGCCCTGAAGTTGAAGGGCCTGGAGGACTTGAGAGAGAGTAACCATCTTGAATGTGTATTTCCTGAGGAGCTTGTTCAAACCATGCAAGTCCATGATGGGTCTCAATCCCCCGTCTTTTTTCAAAATCAAAAAGTAAGGGGAATACCATCCCTTGTTCCTCTGCGCTACAGGCACTGGTGCCTTTCTCCAGCAGGGATTTGATTTCCTGCGCAAGGAGCAGACCCAGACTCTTCAAAGAGAGATTCCCTGGTGGATTGTCGTGAGGCCTCTGCCGGAAAGGAAGACCGTAGCCGTGGGCTATGATCTCCAGAAACCACACATCTGAAGTAATGGCACGCCATTCTACAAGATGCTGCGCCAGCCTTCCCCCAACCAGCGAACCATGGGACATGGCCTCATGACTGAGCTGAAGCGGCTGCGGCAGTGCCTGAGGGCAAAGAGGCAACTGCCCAAGCGGCCTTGGCACCTAGAATACCTTGTTTTCCACTATGGTACTCCTACGTTGGCCCCTTTGACTTGCAGCTCACCTCGATCTACCAAAGGTAGAGTAGTATCGAAAGGAACCTCCACTCCATTGCTGTCCCCTAGGACAAAAAGGCGGAGGTTGGCACTGCAGCGCTCAACGACTTTGCTGCAGCTTTGGAGGTCTGCAACCTCTCAAGACTCTCGTCAGCCTTGCTGCCAAAAAGATGGTCACCTTCAAAGGGCGTGTTGAGAAACCAGGCTTGTACATCTGGAGCAAACCCCGACTTCCGCAACCACGCAAATCTGCGCATCACGGTGCTCGCTGCCATGGACCGGCTGACACAGTCTGCCACGTCCAGACCCGACTGAACGGATTCACACATGGCATCCTTGCCATCTTATACAAGGGCAAGAAAGCCATCCCGTTCCTCCCCTTCGGGAATATGTTCCGCCGCCTATGAAACACAATTCCACAGAGCGTGAGTGAAACATGCTGAGGCACACACGGAGTTGGCTGCTTTCAAAGCCATACCCCCTGAAGAAAAGACTTTCTTCGCCCAACCGTCAAAACGTTTGTCGTCCCTATCAGGAGGGATGGTAGGGTACGACGCCTGTTTTGCTGGGGCCGTAGCCGCCTGCACCACCAAACTCTCCGGAGTAGGGTGCATGGACAAGTAGTCGGGGTCGCCACTGGTTGGGCGGTACTTTTTCGGTAACGACTTACCCACTGCCGGGAGACTCTCCGGAGCAGTCCAAGCCGCCACCACCCTTCTTTGCAAGGCCATATGGAATGGCAGTACCGGGTCAGTTGGTGGACCTTGGTCCAAGATATCTGTCAGCTCATCCTGCAGAAAATCTACTGGTGGCGCAGACCACCCCAAGTACTCCGTCACCCTCGACATCAGCCTCCTGTACGAAGAGTCAGCATGCGTACCAGGCTCAGGCCTGCCAAATTCAACCTCCAGGGAGGTATCAAGACCACTGGTGTCGTGCAAAGACTGACGCAGGTCTTCAATCTGGCTATGACCAGACAATATTTCGTCAGGAACCTCATCCGTCACCAAACCTTCCTCAGACCCTTCCTCCACCTCAGAAATATAATCCAGAGGCTGGAATGAATAACTGGAGGAGGGCACAGAAAAAGGCTCAAAGACAGGTCTCACTGACTTCTTCAGGGCCTTCCTCAGGGTTTCCACCGATGCACGGGATACCTACGATAAAGCATCCTCGAAAGGCATTGAGGGCGTCGACAGAATCGGCGTCAAGCGTGGCGCCGATGGCTTTGACACAGGCCTCGAGGGCAGAGCCCCGAGCGTGTCCTTCGACGGCCTCGGCGCCGATGGCGTCGACGTCTTCTTCGAAGACCTCACAGGCTCCGACGGTCTCGAGGGCGTCGAGGACCGGGACCTGGAGCGGGCATGACTAGAGCGATCCACCTTGTCCGATCGTGACCTCGAAGGCGCCCGATGATCGGGCCGACCACCCGAGCCCAAAGGTGTGCGAGCGGAGGCCCTAGCACGTTTCCTGCCAGCTTCTTTCGAAGACGCAGACGGAACGGAGCCCTTCGACTGAATAATCGGCATCATCTTCACACGAAATGCATCCCATTCCGCAGGAGAAGAGTGCTTGTTGGGACAAGCAACCCGCCGACAGGCGGAGTCCTCGGACGAGGACGGGGAAGGTGACCGGTGACGGCGCTTCCGCGATTGCCTCGAAGAGGCAGAGGAAGGGCGGGAACCACTCCGGGACCGAGACCCCCTGGACTTACACCGACGACGCGGAGAGTCGCCTCTCGAATCGACAGTCGAAAGCCCATTGGATTTTGACTTTCGGGGCTTGGAAACCCTACCGACAGAAAGCTTCTTCTTCCGCTCCCGCAAGGCCTTCGATGTTAATGACTGGCAATCATCACAATCATCCGTGGCGTGGTTCTCACCGAGGCACCAGAGGCAGGCGTTGTGCGGGTCCATAAGCGACATCTTGGAACCGCAGTCCCGACACTTCTTGAAACCCGGCCACGGGGTAGAAGAAGAAGACATGATATCTTCACAAATTAACAAGGTCGAAGAACCGATAGAATATAACTCAGAAGAACCGAGGCGCGCCAAGATCTCCCAAGCATACACGTTTGCGGAAAAAACCAAACTGAGGCTACGGGCGTCGTGGGTCCTACTTACAACATCAGGTGACGTCGGCTCGACGGAGGCCCTCGAGGACAGCGTATCGACGCAGAAAATGTTCTGAAGCAGCACAGCAGTGGTGATTACCTGTCATAGATGTGGAATACGTCGGAGGAACCAATCCCTTCGAAATGTAGATTGCTTCCCTTGGGGAGAAAAGATAGAAACATAGGCCCAAAAAAGCCCAGCATATCAAAGCCTTCAAAAGGACTTCCTTTATAAATTTCAACCAGATGATTATACTCTGGGATCTATTACTCAGATCTTCTCAACTGTCCAGAAGCTGTGTAGTAATAGAATGGAGCACCAAGCTTTCCCCATGTACAACAAGAATTTCTCCATTGATTATCATAAATTCCTCCTCATTCACTGCTACACCTTTATCCAGTGACAATCTCTGAATGGACGCTCTCAGACAACCTCATTTCCTCTTTGGAAGACTGGCCACCCCTGCGTGTGGCTATTGTTCATGCATGCAACAATGTCCTCCCTGGTGAATGTTATTTGGGAAGAAGAATAAGTAGTGTCTACAAACTCTCCCACTGAGCACAACTATTGACCATGTTACTCCCCGGTCCCAGAGGTGCCCTTGCAGATGAAGCCCGTACAAAACTATCCAGGGTATAAGTCAAAGGATCAAAGTGGTGACCTTTGTGTTCCCAGGGCCAAGGATCCAGAGTGCTGCTCCCAATGTTGTCTCCTATGAATCCATTCAGTGTGGGTTCTTCCCCCATTGCCCACCCAGAAATGGGGGGGACCTCGAGCTGTTCGGTCAGGCCTGTGATTCAGTCTAGGCTCAGCATGGCTCTAGGTGCTCCACAGCAGACAAAAGCACATTCAGTGCTGTCAATACTGTAGGCGACAGACCACTTTGAAAAAAATCCTACGAATTCACCACTGAAATCCTGCCTAAAGTCTCCTCCCAGGCCCACGGTGGTGAGGGGATCCCGTGGGATGGGACACGGTATGTGTCCTTTGAAAGGGAAAATCTTTCTAAATTGCTAAAACAGGTAATGAATTACTGCCATTATAATGTATCTGAACCACACATAAAATCTGTGGCTCTGGAGACAAGTATCATGAAACCTTTAAACCCTTTAATAACAGAAAGATGTTTCAAGGTGCCTCAGGATAAAAACCCTCCTTACTCCCAAAGGTATAAGGTAAAATGATCTAGTCGACTGTCTTCCTCCTTAACTACACATTCAATTCATTTATCATTAAATAACTTTAAAGGAACAAAATCAACCCTTAAAAATCAGAAGTTATTTAAAAGAACAAACTTTGTTTTTGGGGACTATGAGTCCCTTAATCCCATAAGTACAGGGTAAGTAAGAGGGCTGAGGAGGTATGTTGTAGCAATAGTCAGGCAATTAAGTCTAAAAGTTGTGATAAACCTGAGGGTATCCTCACTCCTACCCCCACTGGATCCTCTGCTCAGGTGGCCAGGGAAAGTCCATCGCTCTTGGATCGAGACCCTGGGGGTGGAGACGCGAGGGAGGATCACCTGGGTGGAGGATCCTTGGGGATTGGGAGTGGGGTACCCACAGAAGAGACATATTATTCCCCTGTTCCTATTAAAGACCAGCCTAACCCTTCCCCAGCCTTTGTAGGCTACTGTAAGTCAGCTGCCCTCATTTCCCCACATTTCATCCCTGACAGTACTGGGACGAGGAAGAGCCGACTAACGGGTCGATTCATGGAATTAATGTGCGCCGAAAATTCCCACGCAGAGGTGCCAAAACGTGCGAATCGCAGGAAAAGTGTGAAAATCGCAGTGCAAGTGCGAAAATCGCAGGAAAACCAGCGCACAGCGATTCATGGAAGTCCGTGCGCGAGAAAAACATTGGATGTGCGCTAAAAATGTGTGCCGCGCACGCCGGCGCACAGGTCATCCAACAGCGTGCGCCACAGCCAGTGCGAAATCGCACATAGCGCGGCACACATCACAAAAGTAGGCGGAACACGGGCCGTAACACTCGGAATGGGGAACAACGCGTGAAAAAATGGGCGTCACGGGGGAAGTACAGGAGGCAAGTGCGTGGAACGCCCACACGCTCGCCTACAACCCATATTCATGGAATCGAATAGGGCAAACCAGCGCACGGTCAAAGACGCGCACAGGGCCAAACAAGTACGCCACAAGAAAGCAGGCGGTAGCGCCCCTGCGACTGAAAAAAATGTGCGCCAAAATGTGCGCTAACAAAAAGCACCCATATACAGCCATGATGAATGGCCCATACAGTGGCCCTCTAGGACAAATGAGGTGCAAAGGGGCCCCCGACAAACACGGACACCCGCTGTGTGAAAAATAGCATGTGCGGGTGTTCCTGGGTGCGCGGGAAGTTCCACACGCGATTAGTCTGGGTACGTGTACTTCGGGGTGCGCGGGAAGTTCCACACGCGATTGGCCTGGGTAGGTGGGGGTGCGTGGGAAGTTCCACACGCGATTGGCCTGGGTACGAGTACTACGGGGTGCGCGGGAAGTTCCACACACGATTGGCCTGGCTAGGTGGGGGTGCGCGGGAAGTTCTACACACGATTGGCCTGGGTACGTGTATTCCGATGTGCGCGGAAGATTCACATGCGATTTCTGCAGGGTACGTGTATTTCGGTGGTGCCGGGGAATGCTACACGTGATTTGGCCATGTGGGTCCCCCCAGGTGTTCCCTCTACACCCTCCACGGCCCCTGCAGGCAGCCCACACCACAGGGTACTACCCTGCACCCCTGCTCATGTCCCACAGGCAACCCATCCACCATGGCCATGCCCACCAGCCAACCCACATGTCACCTTGCACTAGTGATCACTAACACATGTTTCCCACCACCCCCACCCCGCAGCCACCAGGGGCAGCCTCCACCAGGCCCCCACTCATGTCCCCTATTACCCCTACCCCCAGCAGTGCAGGGGCAGCCTCCACCAGGCCCCCACTCATGTCTCCCACCACCCCCACCCCCCCAGCAGTGCAGGGGCAGCCTCCACCAGGCCCCCACTCATTTCTCCCACCACCCCCACCCCCCAGCAGTGCAGGGGCAGCCTCCACCAGGCCCCCACTCATGTCTCCCACCACCCCCACCCCCAGCCACCAGGGGCAGCCTCCACCAGGCCCCCACTCATGTCTCTCACCACCCCCACCCCCCAGCAGTGCAGGGGCAGCCTCCACCAGGCCCCCACTCATGTCTCCCATCACCCCGATCCCACAGCCACCAGGGGCAGCCTCCAACAGGCCCCCACTCATGTCTCCCACCACCCCACCGCCCAGCAGTGAAGGGGCAGCCTCCACCAGGCCCCCACTCATGTCTCCCACCACCCCCACCCCCCAGCAGTGCAGGGGCAGCCTCCACCAGGCCCCCACTCATGTCTCTCACCACCCCCACCCCTCAGGGGCAGCCTCCACCAGGACCCCACTCATGTCTCCCACCACCCCCACCCCCCAGCCACCAGAGGCAGCCTCCACCATGCCCCCACTCATGTCTCCCACCACCCCCACCCCCCAGCCACCAGGGGCAGCCTCCACCAGGCCCCCACTCATGTCCAACTCATGTCTCCCTCCACCCCCACCCCCCAGCAGTGCAGGGGCAGCCTCCACCAGGCCCCCACTCATGTCTCCCACCACCCCAACCCCCCAGGGGCAGCCTCCACCAGGCCCCCACTCATGTCTCCCACCACTTCCACCCCCCAGCCACCAGGGGCAGCCTCCACCACGCCCAAACCATGTCTCCCACCACCCCCACCCCCCAGCCACCAGGGGCAGCCTCCACCAGGCCCCCACTCATGTCCAACTCATGTCACCCACCACCCCCACCCCCAGCAGTGCAGGGGCAGCCTCCACCAGGCCCCCCACTCATGTCTCCCACCACCCCCACCCCCCAGCCAGCAGGGGCAGCCTCCACCAGGCCCCCACCCATGTCTCCCACCACCCCCACCCACCAGCAGTCAGGGGCACCCTCCACCAGGCCCCCACTCATGTCTCCCAACACCCCCACCCCCCAGCAGTGCAGGGGCAGCCTCCACCAGGCCCCCACCTGTCACCCCTGGGGAAAGATGACGGGTCACGCAACGCACAGGCACCCCAAAAAAGCTAAGTAAGGTGCACGCAACCCCTCCTAGACCACGTGCGTGGAAAAATAAACCTGCACTACGCTGTGGCACCCAGGAACACAAGAATGAACGTATGCGTGTCACACGCAGCCTAGAATGACCTCTGAAGTGATACGCGACACACGGGGCAAGCACAGATGTTAGATACGTGCGCGACTCACCGTCCGCCAGGAACAAAAGCGTGAAAAATATGCGCGTGTGCGCGTTGGCAACACCCCCGCCAAAAGAAGAATTGTACGCTGTCTGAGGAGACAGGACAACAGTAGTAGGGAAGCTGTTTGAGGAAACAGGCCCAGGAAAAACAGGAAAAGAGAAAAAGCTGTCAGAGGTAACAGGGAGTACGAACAGGAAACGCTGTGAAGTAAATCGCGTGTGAACCGACAAGAAGTACAGATTTCACCCACTCGCTCTCCACGAAAAGCACGTACAAGGAAATGGCGTTCTACACGTACCTTTTATACACACGTCACAGACGCGCATACGCAATGAGGCCATTTCCACCAATTACGCGCTTTGACACTCGGACGTGTATCTCTTCATTTTTACCCGTGCCATTCTCTACGGCCATGCGCGTGACGTCACAGCTGCGCATGGTGGCCTTTGGGCCAATGAAATCGCATATGCGAGCACACGTGGTAAAACTGCACGTCCGAGTGTCATCGCTTGTAATCGGAGGGAAGTGAGCGTACACGCATTGGCCTGGGTACGTGTATTTCTGGGGTGCGCAGGAAGTTCCACACGCGATTGGTGGAAATCCACGTGTGCTCTGTCATCACGTGTAATGAGGGAAACACGCGCGCGCCTCACGTCACAGACGCGCTCACGAGCTAAGGGCCTTCCAATGAAATTGCATATGCGTGCTGACGTGCATACGCGCTAAGGGCCTTTCCTCGATTTACAAGCAGACGTGCAGGATTTTCACGTGCCAAATCACTCCGTATCAAGCTCGCCACGCGTAAGCACACGGAAGACCACGCTCCTGCCCAGAAGGCCGAACTACTGCCCCCCAGAGCCCCGAGCACGCTCCCACATGCCATCTGCTGCTGCCTGACTGCCTGCTGCCCACGTGCCCTGCCATTTGCTGCCTGCACATCAGCCAGGGGTGCTGTTGCTGTGACCACCCCTGCTGGAACCGAAGACTCCCGACTGGGATTCCATCACTCCACAGCCCAGCCCCAGGACTCAGTTGCCCACCCACTCCTGCCTCTAGGGTTGTCATGTCGGGGCAACACCATCTGAGACCACTGACAACCCCGGCCAGAGAGGCAGAGGGGCACCAGCTTCAGTGCCACCGAAGTTGGTGTCCTGGTGGAGCAAGTCCTGGGGCAGTATGATGCCCTCTTCGGAAGTTCCCGCGCCGACAAGCAAGGACAGACTCGGATCTGGACTGACATCGTGACTGCCATCAACGCGGAGGGGGTGGCAGTCCGCGACTTCCAACATGTCAAGAAGCGCTGGGAGGACTTCAGGTCCAGGACCCTGAACAAGGCCCGGCGCCTCTTGAAAGCAGCGGATGCCAAGGGGCGCTGGGGCCACTTGTCGGAAGAACAGATGAGGGTCCTGGAACGCATATCCCCAGCGCTCCACGTCCAGGTCCTTGAGAGGCAGACCCGTCTGGAGTCGAGCGGTAAGTGTACATGCATCCTGATTGTGAGCTGTGCGTGTGGTGATTTTTCAGTAGTGTGCAGCTTGCACATCTGTTTGTATGGGGTCGAGTATGGGTGGGGGTGTACAGGGCCGTGGGGCTAACACATGCGAGGGCTGGAATGTGTGAGACATGGATGGTGTTTGTGTGTGTAGGCTTGCATGTCAAATGCAGTTGTGTGGGCACACATGTTTGGATGAATGTGTACGTAAGTAGACATGTCTGTGATGTCACGCATGTATGTTGTTTTCAGCTGCATGTATCAGCACTGTGTACATGTGCATGTGTGTGTATTTGACAAGGGTGCAACAGTGATGCAACATGGATGCATGTGACAGCGGTATGTGGAAGCCTGATGGGCAGATGTGACATGGATGCCCATCTGAACACTGCGACACTTGGCAGAGGTGTACACATGCATGCAAGTGTGGTGGTGTGTGTACATGTGTGGTGCACTTCCTGTGTTGCATGTGATTTCTGGCTCACCTTTGCCTGCTCATACTGTTGTATGTGTATGGATGGTGCTGGCAGTTGCGATATGGCTGTGGTATGGCTCATGTGTGCGAGTTGAAATGACATGTGTGTTGGGGATTGTGATGACATGTCTGAGGTTTGCCAATGCCACTCATGTACAACTGTCATGTGTGTATGTGTCCATTGTACAGTGCCCTGATACCTGTGTTTTGTTCATCCCTGTCTGCAGCATCAACTGATGAAGAGGGCGGAGAAGGTGCTGTGGAGCACAGCGGCGAGGATCCCACCGCAAGCCGGAGATGCAAGGCCCGGCTCCCCTCCCATGTTGTCATCTCGTCTGGGAGTGAGGAGTCCGGTGCCGCGTCCCAGGCCGCAGCTGCCGGGGGGAGGTCCAAGAGGCGGAGGTTGGAGTTGGACTCCTCGGCAGCAGAAGGGGCAGCTGGGACCCCACAGGGCCCAATGGGGGAAGATGGCACGGAGTCATCCAGGTTGGTGGGGGGTTTAGTGGAGTTGGAGGCCGTGCAAGCAACAGAGACGGGGTCTGGATGTGGGGATCCCACTGGTGCTAGTGGTGCAGTGCAGGACCAGGGACAGGAGGCAGCACAGGCCGCCGTGGAGGTGCCTGTGTGCAATCCTGTCCCTGATCCTGTCCCTGCATCATCTTGCACCAGCAGGGATGCCTACGTCCAGACCCGTTTTCAGGTAGGGGATGAGCTCACGACAACTGGCCTTCCTCTGCCTGCGGACGTGGCTATCCGGTTCCGGGTTGAGCCTGTTCTGAGTGGTGTGGCGTTGCGTCAACGGGCCATGCGAGGTGACCTGCAGTCTTTTCATGAGGAGACTGCACGTCATCTCGAATGGCTCATTGACCACGTCAGCCTGCTGGGACAGGTCACCCAGGCCGGATTCCTCCGTATGATGGGGCTTGCTACGACCCCCTCCTCAAGTGAACCCCCTACGCGCCAGTCGTCCTCTGTGCCATCTTCCCACCCATCAGTCACCTGGGTGCCCTGTGGAGCTGCCTCTGATGGTGCGGCCAGGCGGGTGGAGGAGGCATCCCTGCCACAGTCGGGAGTCGGACGTCCAGCAGGGGTGGCCACATCAACGACTGCACCCCAGCCGGCGGAGGATAAGCAGGCAGCAGGAGGCAGTGCACGGGCAGAGGCACAGCAGCAGCAGCAACGTGGTGGGAGCCATGAAGGCTTGGGGCCTTCAACATCGGAGGGGAAGGCATCGGCCGGAGGGCAGGAGGACCCAGGACAGAGAGTGTCTTCCGTGTGGCAGCGGTTGGGCCACGCCATAGATGCGGAGCGGAAGCGGGCGGAAGAGGCACGGCTCACAATGGTCAGGGCGGAGAACTCCATGCGGAGGGCCCTGAGGCGGGCCGAGTGCCTCGAGGCAATCCGCAGGGGTTTGGAGGTGGACACGTCGAAGGCCCTGCGGACCCTCGGGCCATGGAGGAGGACCGCCTCCGGGACATTGAGCAGGAGTTCGATGATGCCCTGGCCCGGGACATCCACAAGTGAGCCGTCAAACTAGCCCGCTGCCCTTGTACATAGTTATGTAGGTAGTGTTAGGTTTCATTTCTTTTAGGATTTATTTTGGACCTTTCGGACATTGGCCACATTTTTGTATATAGTTTATTTTATCAGTTAGTGTAGTTAGATAGGTTTCCTTTCTTTTGTTGGGATAATGGACCCTGGCTTGTTCGTATGTACATAGTTCACTGTTGGATTGTATTTTTCTTTCACATTTTAACCATGGAGCAATGGCTTTCTATTTTATTTCCCATTGGATTTTGTTTTCTGGACAGTGACTATGGACACCATTACTTTGGATTTTGCTTTTTTTCACGGACATGCTTCTTTTCATTTTTGTACATTCCCATTTCTGTTTCTTTATTTTTGATTCTATTTATGTTTCCTTCAATACATATTTTTTTTATCAAACTTCAATGTGTAGTATCATCTCATTGGTTTAATGCATATCATGATATGGCTTTTGAGATTCACTGACACCCATTGGGTGTATGTGAGGGAAATGTGTTTGTTTGGGAACTTGCAATTGGTGTTCTGTCATGTAATTGCCAATTATGAGTGGGTGGATGCAATACTCGGGTGGGTGTTTTGCATTTGGAGGCTGACCATAGGGACCAGGGATCTAGATTGTGATGACATGTTGGCTGGGGAACATGAGTTGGACATGGGTGGGGGCCTGCTGGCAGGTGACCCACAGTGCTGGGGGGTGGGGGTGCAGGGGGACATGTGTTGGACATGAGTGGGGGCCTGCTGGCAGGAGCCCCACAGTGCTGGGGGTGGGGGTGGTGGTAGACATGAGTGGGGGCCTGGTGGAGGGTGCCCCTGCACTGTGGGGGGTGAGTGTGCAGGGGGACATGAGTGGGGGCCTGGTGGAGGCTGCCCCTGCACTGCTGGGGGGTGGGGGTGGTGGGAGACATGAGTGGGGCCTGGTGGAGGCTGCCCCTGCACTGGTGGGGGGTGGGGGTGGTCGGAGACATGAGTGGGGGCCTGGTGGAATCTTCCCCTGGTGGCTGGGGGATGGGGTGGTGGTAGACATGGGTGGGGGCCTGGTGGAGGCTGCCCCTGCACTGCTGGGGGGTGGGGGTGGTGGGAGACATGAGTAGGGGCCTGGTGGAGGCTGCCCCTGGTGGCTGGGGGGTGGGGGTGGTGGTAGACATGGGTGGGGGCGTGGTGGAGGGTGCCCCTGACTGCTGGGGGGTAGGGGGTGGTGGGAGACATGGGTGGGGGCCTGGTGGAGGCTGCCCCTGCACTGCTGGGGGGTGGGGGTGCAGGGAGATATGAGTGGGGGCCTGGTGAAGGCTGCCCCTGGTGGCTGGGGGGTAGGGGTGGTGGTAGACATGAGTGGGGGCCTGGTGGAGGCTGCCCCTGCACTGCTGGGGTGTGGGGTGCAGGGGGGCATGAGTGGGGGCCTGGCGGAGGCTGCCCCTGCACTGCTGGGGGGTGGGGGTGCAGGGGGACATGAGTGGGGTCCTGGTGGAGGCTGCCCCTGCACTGCTGGGGGGTGGTGGTGGAGGGGGACATGAGTGGGGGCCTGGTGGAGGCTGCCCCTGGTGGGTGGGGGCGGTGGTAGACATGAGTGGGGGCCTGGTGGAGGCTGCCCCTGCACTGCTGGGGGGTGAAGGTGCAGGGGGACATGAGTTGGACATGAGTGGGGGCCTGCTGGCAGGTGCCCCACAGTGCTGGGGGGTGGGGGTGGTGGTAGACATGAGTGGGGGCCTGGTGGAGGCTGCCCCTGCACTGCTGGGGGGTGGGGGTGCAGGGGGACATGAGTGGGGGCCTGGTGGAGGCTGCCCCTGCACTGCTGGGGGGTGGGGGTGGTGGGAGACATGAGTGGGGGCCTGGTGGAGGCTGCCCCTGGTGGCTGGGAGGTGGGGGTGGTGGTGGACATGGGTGGGGGCCTGGTGGAGAGTGCCCCTGACTGCTGGGGGGTGGGGGTGGTGGGAGACATGGGTGGGGGCCTGGTGGAATCTGCCCCTGGTGGCTGGGGGATGGTGGTAGACATGGGTGGGGGCCTGGTGGAGGCTGCCCCTGCACTGCTGGAGGGTGGGGGTGGTGGGAGACATGAGTGGGGGCCTGGTGGAGGCTGCCCCTGGTGGCTGGGGGTGGGGGTGGTGGTAGACATGGGTGGGGGCCTGGTGGAGGCTGCCCCTGGTGGCTGGGGGGTGGGGGTAGACATGAGTGGGGGCCTGGTGGAGGCTGCCCCTGCACTGCTGGGGGGTGGGGGTGCAGGGGGACATGAGTTGGACATGAGTGGGGGCCTGCTGGCAGGTGCCCCACAGTGCTGGGGGGTGGGGGGGTGGTAGACATGAGTGGGGGCCTGGTGGAGGCTGCCCCTGCACTGCTGGGGGGTGGGGGTGGTGGGAGACATGAGTGGGGGCCTGGTGGAGGCTGCCCCTGGTGGCTGGGGGTGGTGGTAGACATGGGTGGGGGCCTGGTGGAGGCTGCCCCTGCACTGCTGGGGGGTGGGGGTGGTGGGAGACATGCATTGTTGATCAGTAGTGCAAGGTGACATGTGGGTTGGCTGGGGGGCATGCCCATGGTGGATGGGCTGCCTGCGGGACATGAGCAGGGGTGCAGGGTAGTCCCCCGTGGTGTGGGCTGCCTGCAGGGGCCGTGGAGGTTGTAGAGCGAACACCTGGGAGGACCCACACGGCCAATTCACGTGTAGTACTCCCCAGAACCCCTGCAATACACGTACCCTGCTGAAATCGCGTGTGGAACTTCCCGCGCACACATGCAATACACATACCCTGCTCGCACGGGGCCAATCGCGTGTGGAACTTCCCGCGCACCCCTGAAATACACCTACCCTGCTGAAATCGTGTGTGGAACTTCCCGCGCATCCCTGAAATACATGTACCCCGCTGATTTTGCGTGTGGAACTTCCCGCGCACCCCTGATGCACACGTACACAGGACAATCGCGTGTGGAACTTCCCGCGAACCACTAAAATACATGCTCCCCGCTTGGCGTTTGCTGTTTGCCAGCCCTGTGAACTGGTCTAGGGTTAGCGCAGCCCTTTGCGATTATTTGGGGATTTTGAAGGCTTTTCCTTGCGCGAGGGCGTTCTTGGGGGCTTAACTGGCGCTGCTGCAGGGTCGCTGCGCCACGGCTGGTTTTGGATGCGAAAATCCATGAATACGCTGTGCGCGGAAATTGATTTTAGTGCACGCGGCTGGCGCAGACATTCGCACGGGCATGCTGTGCGCCAGTCGTGTGCGCCATTTTTGTGCGAATTTCTATGAATTACCTTACACCACTCTAGTACTAGATTGAAGAAGATGCCTGTAGAGTACTATGAGGGTCAGGCAGGTCCCTCCAATTATGGTAAGGCAAGCTCAATTGAGACTGCACACCTGCAACCTGTCAAGGGATTGCAGGTGTACAAAATGGAGAGTCAGAAAGCTGTATAGAGAGCAACAGGGAGGCCTGTGTGGGGAAGACCAGTAGGGGACCAGGACCATGAAGAGGCAGCTGTGGTGGGACCTGAGGAGCAGATCCAGGACCCCGGCCGACATCCCGTGTGTGGGAGCCTCCATATCGGGGAAAAAGCAGCTAGAGCTGCTTCTGCCTAGAGGTCGTGGAAGTGCCAGCGTGTGCTTGACAGTGCCTGGGGGGCGAGCCGGTCTTGCAGAGGTGGGCATGCCGTCTGGGAAGCAGAGAAAAAACAGCAAGAGCCGCCGGAGAGGAACGCTGGGACCGGTAAGTGACGGTAAGAGCCGGAAGCGGTGGCTCTCTTAGAGGGCTGCACATATGCTTATTGATACCGAACTATAAAAAACTTTTAAAACTACCTAAATCATGTACATTGGATAACGAACAATAAGACATCTTGAAACTATTTTAATCATGCAATACCGAACTATAATAAAACTTGAAATCAAGCTGAACTATGCACAGTGAAATACCGAACGGAGTAAAAACTCGAAATTAAGTACATTGCATCCTAAATTGAATAAAACTGTATGGGCTACGGAAATAGTGATTAAAAAGGGAAAGGGCCCACTTGAAAGCAACCTGAGGAAAGGAGTGCAAGTGTGAAAGAGTACTACAAGAAGGTGGCCCATGAAATAAGACCACCCTAAGTGAATGGTATGAACAAATGCAATGCGACTACACCCAACGCCAAAAGGCCAGTAAAAATGGACTAAGTGAATCTGACCTTCTACACAGGGGTCAGCATAGAACCTGTGTGATCTACAGAGTCCAGGAATCCTGGTTGCACGACATGTGATGGGTGGACCGTGTGGTCTGACAACTGTGCCTAGACCGGTGAGTCCCAAATTGGGAAAACCAATAACATTGCAAAACAAGCCAAGGAACAAGTGGATGAGTTAACGTCTTGCGGAAGGGACCTGAGACTTGAGGAATTACTAATATTGACTTGAGGACGATGCTTCAAGACCTGCTTCTTTTGAACTGTGTAGCTTGAAACTTGGGGAAGGTGACCCGGAGGATTGTGTGGAACTTGAACTGGAGAAAGGCAATCTTAAGACTTTTGGGGACCTGTTTTGAACCAGAGGGTGTTTCACAACCTAGTCTCCGGGATCCCGCACTCAATTAGCCAGGGAAACGCCATCGCTTTTGGATCCCAACCTTATGCTTGGACAAGCGAGGAAGGATCACCTGGGTAGGGGGTCCTCGGGGAGTGGGAGAGAAGCACCTAATGGGAGACATGGTATCCCCCCTTTTCCACAAGCCATCTAACCCCTATCCCTGTTTATTTTATGGGAAATTAAAACTCTGACTTGCCACTTTGTCTTGACAAAAGTACTGCACCAAGGAAGACAAAGAATGAGGTCAGAAGGATTACCTCCCATGACTGGCATTGGCACTGTCCCTGTAATGAGGCCAGGCAGAGCCAAACATGTAGCTCTAGTAATGCGACTCTGACACTTATTAAGACTCCCTGTTAAAATAAAATATGGCGTACATAGGTACACCTTGAGCGAGGCTTGGTACTAGAAGTAACAGATCTTCCGAGGCTGATGCAAACCAGGCTATGGGAGTTGGAAAAGGCAATGGTCTGATCAACAATTGAGAAGATCGAGAGCAAGCCAGCCAAGATTGCCAAGCTCTCGGGAAGCAGCGAGTGTTCGAAAAGCAGAGCTGAGCGAGCAGAGGAAAGAAACCTTCCAGGTGCCAGGAAACGTCCCGAGACCCTCCCGGGTGAACGTCAGAGTTGGGGAGGAGCAGAGGAGTACTGGTAATGGCCTTGAAGTGCTGGAAAAAGATGAAAAAGTCATTTAGCACAACCAACGAGTTATCAAGAGCAACAAAAGTCCAGTTGGTGTACAGGGAAAGCGACTGTGATTTGAAAGTTGAAGATTGCGCGTGTGCCAATAAAAAGCAAATGAAGAGGACAATTGTTAAAAGTAAAGGATACAAAGTAGCAGAGTGGTCCTGTGTGAGGAAGCTGCACATTCAAAAGTATCTGTGAAATGTCAAAGAGGAAGACAGTCGACTAGAACTTTTTGAAAGATATTACAAGCAGAGATCGAAGGAAAGAAAGTTGAATAAGAGGAAAATGAAATACGTGAATTGTGAAATATGCCAAGAGGGCAAAAGTCAAATATAAGAGCTTTGGAAAAGACCAAGAAGGCAACTGTAAGGAAGGCATGGTATCACAAGCATGACACTGACACAAAAGATACAATTTCAAAACCTTTATTCAATTTTCGGGGTTTGGAAAAACTCCTCCTTTGACCTATAGCTACGATGGTAGTAGACTCTACCATCAAATTTTAAAGAACCACAGTCCTAGTCAGTCTCTGTCAAATCGAAGATATCATACACTAACAAAACCTAATGCCTGCCCTATCTCTTATACAAAAAGTGCGTAAGGAACAAGTTACTTACCTGTAACTGTTGTTCTCCAGCATGGGTCTGGCATGGATTCACATGCTCATGAATATTCCCCGTCGTCAGGCTGGGAATCCTCGGTAAAGAAAAAATCAGTTTCAGTTTTGTTTCTGAACTGTCTTTCTACTAATAACTAATCACTGGTCTCTGGGTCATACTACCCCCAGCCAATGACTGCCCTCTACCTAAGCCCCTCATCTGGCAGTCATCTTCAGATTTGGTAGCACGTAAAGTGGCAGTAGGACCAAGAGAAGAGCCACAGAGGGGTTGGGGGGAGGGTTTGTATGTGAATCCATGCTGGTTAACAACAGTTACAGGTAAATAACTTGTTCCTTCTCCAGCATGGGGTCTGGCATGGATTCACATGCTCATGAATACAAGAATACATAGCAGTACACACACGCACAACCACGGGAGGTGGCAAGGCTCAACATTAAGCATTTCAACAACTCAACATTAAGCATCTCTTACCTCCTCACCAGGCTCACCTTCAAGCGAACAGGTTGCGCAGCACTGCCTGGCCGACTCTGGACTCCTCCCTGGAATCCCGGTCGACGCAGTAGAATCTCGTGAAGGTGTGTGTCGACCTCCACGTAACAGCCCTGCAGATGTCCAGCAGGGGCACACCAGCCGTAGTAGCAGAAATCGCTCTGGTTGAATGGGCTCTCGGACGGCCGGACAACGGTCGGTTTGCCAACCGGTGACCGTGCATGATGCAGCCGGAGAGCCATCTGGAAATGGAAGCCTTCCAGAGGGCCTTCCCTTGGTTCACAGGGCCAAAGTTCACAAACAGCTGTGATGTCTCCCGAAAACTCTACGTGCAGTCCACGTAGAATTTCAGCGCTCTAGCCACATCCAGCGAGTGCAGAGTCCTCTCAGCCGGCGACAAAGTCAACAGGAAGAAAACAGGTAACACCAAGGGCTCGTTGAGATGGAAGTCCGACGGCACCTTGGGTATGAAGGATGGGGGCGTCCTCAGCACTGTACTCGTCTTGTGGAATGTCAGATATGGAGGTTTACAGGAGAGGGCCTGGATCTCTCCCACTCGTCGTGTTTAGGTGATGGCCACAAGAAACGCTGTCTTCCACGATAGGAACTTCAACAGTGCCGAATGCAGAGGCTCGAATGGCGGACCCATACTGGTCAGCACCACGTTGAGCTCCCACGCCGGGCCGGAGCCTTCACCGGCGGGAATGAGCGGAACAGTCCTTTCATGAACTGCTTCACCAGGCGATGAGACCACAGCGACGACCGCCCTGGAGTTCTGGTGTAGCGGGAGATCGCCCCCAGATGGATTTTGATGGAGGCATGAGCCAGCCCTGCCTTGGCCAGCAACAGCAAGTACGGCAGCACTTGAGGGGACGTAATCCGCAGAAGGTTGATCTTCTGTGCACGGCACCAGACAGAGAACCTCTTCCATTTAGCACTTAAGAGTGGAGGACGCCCTGGCCTTTGCAAGCACCTCCTTGCAGTCCACTGGGATATCGTACCCTCCGAACTCTAGTGCTGCAGGAGCCAGGCCTGCAGGTTCGGCGATCCTGGGTCGTGATGTAGGATGGCGCCTCCTTCCCTGGCAAGAAGACCCTCGTCCGTCGGCAGTTTGACTGGGGGTGGGGGGGACGCTGACATGTCCAGAAGGTCCGGGAACCAAATCTGTCTTGGCCACGCCGGTGCGACGAGGATCATTCTGCACCGGGACCGTCTGAGTTGACTGATGAGTTGCAGCAGCAACGGCAACAGTGGGAATACATACAGGAACATGCCAAACAGGGGAATGAGAATGCATCGCCCATGCAGAAACCTGCTGGCGAACCTCCGGCACTTGGTGTTCGTTGCCATTGAGAAGAGATCGATCTGCAGATTGCCCCATCGTCAGAATAGGAGATCCACTTGATCCTGCCAAAGCTCCCACTCGTGGCAAGAGCGCAGCTCCCTGCTGAGTGAGTAGGCAATGGTGTTCTTTATTCCTGCCAGATGGAAGGGTACCAGGAACATCCCTTGGGCAACGGCCCAGTGCCACAGATCCTGGGCTTCCTTGGATAGGGCTGGGGATCTGGTGCCCCCCTGCTTCCGGATGAAGAACATCGTGGTGGTGTTGTCAGTGAAGACCCTTACCACTTTGCCCTTGAGGGATGGAAGGAAAGACCTGAGGGCCCAGAACACGGCCCAGAGCTCCAGGATGTTGATGTGCAGGGACCTCTCCTCTGGGAGCCAAAGGCCTCTTGCGTGGATATCTCTGGTGTCCCTCCAGGGAGGCGTCCATTGTCACCGTTTCCTGATGTGCTGGGGTCTGGAAGTCCATGCCCGCCATGAGATGCGCGTGGGTGCCCCACCACCGGATCGCTTGACGGAAAGTCTCGTTGAGGGAGATCTTGTCTTCGAAGCTGCCCGCCGCTTGCATCCAACGGGTGTCGAGGAACTCCTGCAGTGGCCACATCCGCAACCTGCACAGACGCATGAGGTACATGCACAATGACATCATGCCGAGCAGCGACTTGATGGACATCACCCTGGCCACTTCCATGGTCAACAGCAATTGTACCTTGCCCAGGATGACCTTCGTCCTCTCCTCCAATGGTGAAGCCAACCGTGCCACCGTGTCGAATCTCGCTCCCAGGAACAGGGCGTCCTGCAACGGTACCAAGTGGGACTTCGCGAAGTTGATCGAGAATCCCAGTTCCGTGAGCAGGCGGACGGTCTTCACTGTGTGATCGACGGCGAGTTCTCTTGACTTTGCTTGGATGAGGCTATCGTCCAGGTAGGGGTATACGTGGATCCCTGCAGGCGCAGCCGCGCCGCCACTGGTGCCAGGCACTTGGGGAAGACCCTTGGTGCCGACTTCAACCCGAAGGGCAGCGCCTTGAACTGGTAGTGCTGCCCTTGGACCACGAATCGTAGGAAATTTCAATGTCCTTTGTGTATGGGGATGTGAAAGTAGGCATCCTCCAAGTCCAGCGACGACAGGAAGTCGCCCTCCTCCAGTTGTCCCAGCACGTGCTGAAGGGTGACCATCCGGAACTTCTGGGACTTATGTATTTGTTGAGGCGGAGAAGGCCTAGGATGGGCCACCAGCCACCGGTCTTCTTTCGGACAAGGAAGTACTGCGAGTATACTCCGGAGCCCCAGAGCCTCTTCGGGACAAGTTCTATTGCGCCCTTTTTTGGCATTGCTCGTACCTCCAGAAGCAGCTGTGGCACGTGGTTTTCTTTCCTGGCCACAGGTGGGAAACGGGGACACTTTCCTTGGCACTCTAGAGTGTGCCCGCGGCCCAGGGCATCTAGCACCCAACGGTCAGTGGAGATGGACTTCCACACGCTGATGAAATTCGCCAGCCAGCCTCCCACGGGGTGCCTGGGTGGGGGCCCGGCGTCACGGCCGGTTCAGTCTTGTTTCTCTGAGGTCTTGCCACCTTGGCCTCCTTGGCGATGACGACGGAGTCCTCCGGTCTTGCTGCGGCCTCTGTAAGCTTCCTGCGACGAGGAGCGGGCCGCCTCGCGGTACGATGAGGAACTGCCGCAGAATCCTTTGGAGGCACCTTGAGACTTGCCTCAGGAGGTCCGAAAGGACGGCCGTCTCTGATGGAGAGAACCCAATGCCCGGGCCGCCTCGGTGTCTGCCTTGATGGCCTCCAGTGACTCATCCACTGCCTTGCCGAACGGGTTGTTCCCGTCGAAGGGCATGTCCAGTACCCTGGTCTGCACATCCTGACGGAAATCGGTGGCCCTGAGCCCACCGCGCCGGCGAAGGCAAACGCTGTTGCCCATCTGGCAAAAGCCGGTGTCAGCGATGTCTGTGGCCACCGTGATGGCATGGTCCAAAGTCACCTCGCCTTCCTGCAGGATTTCAAGGGCTTCCGCCCTCTTGTCATCTGGGAGGAAGTCCAGGAGGGGAGCGATCTTGAACCACAGCTCCCTGTCATATCGTGCCATGATCGTGAGGGCGTCGGCCGCCTTTTGATGGTTGTCGCTGCCGACAAGATGACCCGTCCCATGGCGTCCAGCTTCTTCCCCTTGCCGTACGGTGGGGAAGTGGAAGTTGACGCCGTCGCCCTTGCCGATTTCTTCTTGGCCGCCGCAGAGACCAACAAATCCGGGGACAGCTGTGCCCTGAGGCACACAGGAGCGGAGTATGGGACCCTTCTCATACCAGTCCCTCTTCACAGGGGCCGTGGATGGGTCCTTCAGCAGGCACATTCCTTCGTCCCAGATGTCGTCCAGTAACAGGACTGAGAGGACGGTCTCCCGTCGTTGGTAGAGGAACCCTTCCTTCTTCTGCTCTTTGGGGCATAGCTGGAAAAGCTCCGATGCCCTGGCGATCGTGGCATGAAAGGAGCCAATTTCATCAGGAGAGGAGGCCCGTCCCGTCGTCACCACCGTTGTCGTCCGTCCCCGTCTCATCCCTCGGTGGAGGCGGTGGAGGTGAAGGATGGAAGGGTGAGGGAGGATGGACTTGTCTCTGTTTGTTTGGAGGACTCTGCGACGGCCCAGGCGCCGCTGGATCGTCCACCGGAGGCAAGGGTAGCCTCATCCTTATCTCGGTGCACAGGATTTGCAGTGCCAGCAAAATGTCATCCTGCCTGTCCGTCGGAGGTTGCATTGGTTCGACGGGAGCGCAGGAAGCGGCGTGGTGTCCGGTTCCTCGTCAGGTTGCCGCTCTTCGTCGGCTCCACCCTCGCTCTCCATGTCCGCCTCGTCGGGATCCTTCCCGCGGGCCCTCTCCTCGAACTTCTTGTCCAGAGTTTCCTTGATGGCAGACCGTTCGTCCTCGGAAGAGGTATCCAAGTCAGTTAGGACTACCTGCCCCGCCCCTCTTTCTCATCCCGGGGTTTCACGGGGTTCTTTTCGATAGGCAGGAAAGACGATTCCCTTCGGGATGGCAGGGAAAAACTAGGCCTGAAGGTCGTCTCCACTGGGGTCGCCTCTGCAGGCTTCGCCAGGGCCGCCACGACTCCCTCAATCGAGGCCTTAGTCGGGTGAATCTTGGCTTTCACAACCATGGGCGCGTCTGAGGCCTTCACCGTGGGGGGAGGGTCACTGCCTCGCTCCCGCTTGGCTTTCTACATCGGGACTTGCTGGGGCTTCTCCCGAAGCTTACCCGAATTCTCCGACTTCCTTTTCAACGAGCCGGAGCGTTGGCTCGTGGTTGACGGCGTCTGACACATTGCGCCCTGCCTGGCGGCCGAGGAGCCCGAACCAACGGACTCTGCCTTCTGTTGGGCCCCTGTCACCAGAGTGCCCTCAAAGGTCTTAGAAGACCGCTCAGACTTCTTCTTCTCACCTGCTGCTGGGCTCTTCCCCTCCAGCCAGTACGACGGTCCTTCATTGTCCGGACAGACATGTTCTTACAGAACGCACAGTCCTCCTCCACGTGCGACTTGTCGGCGTGAAGGTAGTAGAGGCACCGGGAGTGCTCATCTTCCTTGAAGACATTCTGTAGTCCACATCCTGGGCAGATCCTAAACAGCTTGGATCCAACGGGCGTCGTGTCTCCTTTGTCGTGGGCCATGTCCATGCGGGGTATACCTCAAAGATCTTCCGGAATCCTCCAAGAAGTGAAATTCGACGAGAAATCGCCCTTGAGGGGCGTCGAAAAATTCAGAAACGGGTCCGCGTTAATAAGAAGAAGAATCGGTGGAGCTTGAGGCTCGAATTGACCGAAAAAATAAGAGTAAACTCTTAGGAAAATTACAAAACGCAGTAAAGGTTTGAGAGCTAAGCAGGAGGACTCCCAACACTTGAACGTGCGGTAAAAATCTGAAGATGGCTGCCAGATGAGGGGCGTAGGTAGAGGGTAGTCATTGGCTGGGGGCAGTATGACCCAGAGACCCGTGATTGGTTACTAGTAGAAAGACAATTCAGAAATGAAACTGAAACACATTTTTTCTTTACCGATGATTCCCAGCCTGACGACGGGGAATATTCTTGAGCATGTGAATCCATGCCAGACCCCATGCTGGAGAAATGGGAATATGTATGCAAAGGAAAAACAGCGTCATAACAAAGAATTAATGTGGCTGAATCAGCTCTGTTTCCCCACATTGGACAGCACGGAGAAAGGCAGTCCCTGTACACAGGATGACAAACACTGGCTCATGTTCTCAAAATAAAGATAGTTCAAACCGTGGATCGAGGCTTGCTTGGCCTTCCACGTTAAGGTCACTTATTCCAGCTTTTAAAGGTTCTTTCACAGTTCAACAAAAGTTCACACAGGTCTCGCTCGGTCGGGGTGGGACCTCTCAAAGCACAAAGTTCACATAGGTCTCACGCGGTCGGGCTTTGACCTCTCACAGCACAAAGTTCACATAGGTCTCCCTCGGTCGGGCTCAGACCACCTTTCAATCACAGCTCTTGCAGGGGTTCCCTTCCCCAAGCTTAATTCACATTCTTTAGGGGATCCCTTCCCCTAATTTATCATACTTTCGGTGTCCCTCCATCGAGCTCAGACCCTTTTCCTGATCTCGAAAACTTTCAAATGTGCGAGGTTTTTACTATAGACCTTTGCAGGACCACTTTGACTCTCCCTTCGGCTCAGACACTTGTGTTATTTGCCCCAGCGTCTCTTGGTCTGGCTAGTTCAGTATCACAAGCACAAAAGTTCAACATTCACATTTTCACTTCCCGTTTTGTCGGGGTTAATCTTGATCATCACGTATTTTAGAGTGCATTCACTTTGTAGCTTTATAACAAAACATTTCACCTTTCACAGAGATCTTCGAGTGGGCGCCTTCCTTTTGCCGGACCACTCTGCTACTTTGTATCACTAGCTTCACAGTTATCAGTAATTTAAAATTCCCCACAGGTTTGCCTTCCTTCACGTCTCATCCACACGCGTGCAGCCTTCAATTGTGAGATATACTGTTACCCTTCAATCTTTCCTTAACACACACCAGCCTTTCATGTCGCTCGCCAACTCACCGGCTGTGTGCATTCCATTCTTGTATTTGCGCTATTAATTCACAAGTCAAGGTTAATATCACATTCAACCGGGAGGGTCGCAGGCATCCTTGATGCACAATGCAGTCTTCTTGTCGGGGATTTGGCTTTCTCAAAGTATTTTTCACGGCTCTTCGGAGGCAATAACCTCCTCCAGGGATCTCCTGGGTTTCTCTACCCTTTATTCTCGTCCCTCTGTCGGTCACTCTCCTCCAGTAGGTAAGCCTTCAACCCAGAAGTTCGGCTCCTTCCCGTGTTCCACTTTGCTCAGAGTGTTTTTTATGTTCTGCCTTTTATGCGTGTGGGGAGAGCTAATGGATATCAGATGTATGTAATTAAAGTCAAGTGCCTGACTTTGTCTGACCTGATTAGTGGGACATGTCCAATGAGATATGTAACGGTTAGCCTCTTTACACTCAATCACCCTCCTCCTCGGCCAAGTGCTTGTGTAGAAAAGTGCAAGGGGGATTTGGGATTTTGGAGGATCCTATAAAATAGGATGGGTCATGGTTACGGGAAAGGGGGGAATGCTGCGTCTCACCATTGCTTGTCTCACCCATACCCCCCGAAGACCCCTCACCCAGGTGATCCTTCAGTACTGGTCCACCCCCAGGAACTGGATCCAAAAGCAACATCCATGTCCTGGCCACCTGGATGACAAGTCCCTGAGGACTAGCGGGTAAGACACCCTTTGGTTTCTCACACAAGTGCAAGAGAATACAAGCTACAAATACCAAGAGGCATTGGTGCTGCAAGAAAAGATTGTGAACTGAAGGAATGTGGAATGAGAGACAAAGTAGTCATGCAGAGGTCTATATAAATTACTTGCAGTTTCGAAAGTCTTGGGGAAGGGACCCTGAGACTTGAGGAATAACTAATATTGACTTGAGGATGACGCCTCAACACCTGTTTCTTTTGAACAGTGTTGCTTGAAACTTGGGGATGCGAACCTCAAAGATTGTGTGGAACTATATTTCCTTGAACTGGAGAAAGGCAATCTTCAGACTTTTGGGGGCCTGTTTTGAACTTGGGGAAGCAGAACTGAATAAGTGGTTAAGATCTGGAAGAAGCTCAGAACTTTGTTTAGCTTTAGTTGTGAGGGCAAGGATAGGTTTTGGACACAGACAGATACTCAAGTTGAACTCTTGGACTCAGACGTAGTTTTGTTTAGGTAGGGAAATCCGACCTGAGCATAGGGCAAGTTAGGCCTTCCACCATCCTGACATTTACTTTAATAAATCAGTTTGTTTTGAACATTGAATCTGTTGTCTGCGTCTTACTTCATGATGCCTTCACACAGTCCACACCTGAAGGAGCCTGGCAGGCATAAAAAGCTCCCTCAGGTGCAGGCAATCAGAAGGAGCTGGAACTGTGACTGGAATGCTGTCATGATCTCTGCTTCCAAAAGGTCAGGGTTTTCCCAACTCCCTTGGAAGCAGATCCATAACCCAGGTTCCGAGTGCCAACCAGTCCCAATTGGGACCTTTTGGACCCAGTCCTGGCGCCAGTGGCACCAGGCTCATAAATATGCCCAGTCCCAGCGCTGGAAGCGCCGGGCTCATAATGCTTGGGTGGACTTACCTGCAGCAGACCATGCTGCTTACTTGCCTGCCAGTTGAGCCTCTGATCCTCTTCTGTTTGGAACTACTTTTCCTGTTGGGTGGGGCAGGAGCCACTCCCTAGATTCAGAACACTGGAACTCTTCTGGAAAGCAGGAACTCTTTTCTTTCCTAGGTGTGGCCGTGGAAGGAGACACCTAAGCACTACAGGAGGCTATTTAAACCACACCCGATGGATGAATCTTGCTTTGCGTTATTCTGCATCCTCTGCAGCAGAACGCTCATCGTGTCTTCTGCATCTGATCCTGGGCCTAAGGAAAAAGGCTTACCATCCTGAATCCAGTCTTCAGCAACACCTATAAAGACAAGAAAGAACAGGTTAGCATTACGGTCTTCAGTGACAGCTCTTCACTTACCTGGTCCATCGGCTGTCACCAACGCCTCGCGCTGCATTCCGGCATCTGAAAGACAAAAGCTTACCAACTCTTCGCACGCTCCGGAGGCCTTCGGCGCTGCATCCCGCATCTGAAAGACAAAACAAGGTGCGTTTAAAGACATTGGGGAACTTTAATACTCACGTGCCATTACTCCTTTCCACATCTAACCCAGTGGGTTTTCCGGCACCCTGCAGCCGCTCCGAACTTGTACCTGCAAAATAAAAAGACAGTTAGAGCGCATCGTGAAGCAGGCAACAAGCGCTTACTTACGTGCTTCCAGGCGCTTCTATTCATCACACGGGCTCCATCTTCAACTCACTTCAGCCCGTCATCCGCCATCGCCGGAACCCTGCAAAACAAGAGACATCATTACTAAAGACTTTAAAGACATTAGAATTACTCGAAACTTACCGTTCGTGCAGTAAACGACGGACAGCAGTCCTCTGAAGTCAAGAGGCCTGCTCCCCTTATTCAGTGAAGAAACTGGTTACAGCACCCTGCCCCGAGGCAGATGGAGAGCACAGCGTTCACTTACCTAAGACATCTTACCCTTCGATGCACAGAGGTCCAGCCCAAAGAGCCAGCCGTGTGTTACACATCACCTTTGAAGATACGGTATACGCCCAGTCAAGACCGGCGCCTCTACGGGAATCAGGTGAGCGTTACAGAACGCAAAGCCTACCACAAAACTCCCGTCCAGGCGCTATGGAAACCTCGGATACCGACCAGCTAGCCCAGTTACTTGGGGAACTAAGGGCAGAAGTGCATGCAGCCCGTCAGGAAACGAACGCTCTAAGAAGGCAACTGATTATTTCCAAGGAGCGAACAGATGATCTCACTAGACAATTGCTACAGTCACAAGCCGGACAGACCCCGTTACCCGCATCTGGGGGAAATCTTCCTTCTACATCCTCTATGAATCCAGTGCAGATCAACCTACCTGGGAATGTACCTCTGGCTCCGCCCGAACGATTTTCTGGTGACCCAAAGAGGTTTGCAGTATTTATCAATCAGTGCCGGTTGCATTTCTTATGCCGGCCAGCAGCCTTTCCAACTGATCAAGCTAAAGTAGCTTTCGTGCTTTCATACCTGGTCGATCCCTCTAGTAAATCAAGATGATCCGGTCCTCCATGATTTTCAAGCTTTTCAGCTCAGTATGGAAAAACTGTTCGCAAGACATTCACAGGGGCAGGCCTTGGACAATGAGCTTCTTTCGTTGCGACAAGGTAATCAAGACCTTTTGGCTTATATTGCGTCTTTCAACAGACTGATAGTGGAAACTCAATGGCCTGAGGACAAAAGGATTACGCTGTTTTATAGAGGTCTACGTGGAAAGCTCAAAGATGTGTTAGCCCAAGTAGTGAATCCCCCACAAGATTGTTCGGACTATATAGACTTAGTCGTTCAAATAGATCACAGACTGCAGAACAGGAAGGCCGATCGTTCCAAGTTTGATGCTCGAGTATTTTCCAAACCGCCAACTCCTTCCAAAGGAGTAGACTCCGGGGAACCCATGCAAATAGGGGGTCTGAAAGGTCCTCTAACACAAAAGGAGCGGGAAAGGAGAAAACAGTTGCAATTATGCCTCTATTGCGGAAACTCAGGGCACTTTCTTCGAGACTGTCCGGTGAAACCTGCCAAGAAGGCAGTAGGAGCTGCAGTTACCAAAGTTACAAACTCTGAGCAGGGAAACGACCTCGCCCGACAAGAATAGAGGTCCTCTTGCCGAGCGTGAAAACCAGTTCCGTGACCTCGCATTTCGTGATACCTATGGTCCTCATTAGCCCTGATAATCCGGATCGATTACATGCAATTGAAGCTTACATCGACAGCGGTGCCATCGGCAATTATTTGGATCATGAAATGGTTTTGAGGATGAATCTAACTCTTTGTCCCAAGGCTGTAAAGGACGTCATTACTACGGTGGATGGTACGGAGATAGCCTCCGGGCCAGTAACGCATACCACTCAAGAGGTGACGCTAGTAAGTCAAGATGGACACCATGAGAAGATCGTGTTCGATGTGATCAAGGCCCCTCAGTTTCAGATTATTCTAGGAATACCTTGGTTAGAGAAACACAATCCTCTGATCGATTGGCGAGCAAGAACGGTCCAGTTTCCAGAATGTGTCTCTACTTGTCACCCTCCACCTGGTGTTGCACTGGCAGCAATTTCTTCAGAGACTCCCCAGTTACCTCCCGAATATCTAGAATACCAAGATGTTTTCCGGAAGGATCAGGCTAACTCTCTACCTCCTCATAGGTCTTATGACTGCCAGATAGACCTGATACCTGGATCTACTCCTCCTTGTAGTAGAATTTATGCCCTCACCGAGCCTGAGAACCTTCACCTTCGACAATACCTGGATCAATACCTGGCAAATGGGTTTATTCGTCCTTCCAAGTCCCCTGCTTCTTCAGCTTTGTTCTTCGTTCCAAAAAAGGAAGGAGACCTTAGAACTTGTATAGATTATCGCTCCCTGACCAGATCACCGTTAAGAATAGATATCCGTTACCTTTGATCCCTGAACTCCTGGACCAAGTCAGAAAAGCATGCATATATACAAAGCTGGATCTTAGAGGAGCTTACCACTTGGTACGAGTAAAAGAGGGCGATGAATGGAAGACGGCCTTCCGCACCAAGTATGGGCTATTTGAATATCAGGTCATGCCCTTCGGACTTTGCAATGCCCCGGCCGCCTTTCAATATTTTATGAACGATGTCCTCAGAGAGCTCATAGATGTGTGTGTTGTTGTTTACATTGACGACATCCTCGTTTATTCTTCATCGGAATCTGAACATCGGAAACACGTGAAAATGGTCCTCGAAAGATTGCGTCAACACAAACTTTTCGCTAAGTTGGAAAAATGTGTTTTCAACGTGACGGAAGTTGAATACTCACGTGCCATTACTCCTTTCCACATCTAACCCAGTGGGTATTCCGGCACCCTGCAGCCGCTCCGAACTTGTACCTGCAAAATAAAAAGACAGTTAGAGCGCATCGTGAAGCAGGCAACAAGCGCTTACTTACGTGCTTCCAGGCGCTTCTATTCATCACACGGGCTCCATCTTCAACTCACTTCAGCCCGTCATCCGCCATCGCCGGAACCCTGCAAAAACAAGAGACATCATTACTAAAGACTTTAAAGACATTAGAATTACTCGAAACTTACCGTTCGTGCAGTAAACGACGGACAGCAGTCCTCTGAAGTCAAGAGGCCTGCTCCCCTTATTCAGTGAAGAAACTGGTTACAGCACCCTGCCCCGAGGCAGATGGAGAGCACAGCGTTCACTTACCTAAGACATCTTACCCTTCGATGCACAGAGGTCCAGCCCAAAGAGCCAGCCGTGTGTTACACATCACCTTTGAAGATACGGTATACGCCCAGTCAAGACCGGCGCCTCTACGGGAATCAGGTGAGCGTTACAAGTGCGTGCTCTAGTAGCAGAAGCAGAGAAGAAGGCACAAAGCTATCAAAACAAGCAGAAGTGGGAGAAGCAGAGGGACGCCAGAACGTGGATACAGCAGATTTCCCCTGCTTGTTCTTAGAGGGTACTGTTCCCCCAATCTCTCAAGTGCAGAGGCTGTGCAGCGGAAGGCGTGCAGGAAGCCTGTCTTTCCCCATTTGAGATTGATTGCTGTGGTTGCCGTGCAGAGAAAGTGTTGGAGACCAAGGTGAGGAGCTGTTGTCAAGCTGTGGGTCTCAGGAGTGAGAGGGTCTCCTTGAACGAGTGGCCGGACTGGAGACACCTTCAGAATCAGTAGATGTTGTGGCAGAAGTTGTGGAAGTGGTGCAACCCGCAAAAGGAGGACTACGGAAGCTGGTGAGTGGAAACTGCCGTTCTGATTCCTTGTGCGAGAACTGCCGGCAACAGTATCCAGTTTCCTATTCACGTGCATATAGTCAGATGCGAGTTGAAGCTTTAATAAGGGAATAATAGAAAAGTAGCACTTGCGTATATTGGTTAACTCCCATTTACTCGCGTGAAGAGCAAACACTGCGAAGGACCATTGTTAAACCCTTAAAAGACTTTAAACCTTATAAAGAAGTGGTCGCGTGTCTCATTTGAAAGTGCAAACATTGCAAAGGCCATTACTGAACAATTAACGTTACTAAAGAATATTGTTAAACCTTTAACTGTACAAAACTACATAAAGGAGTTGTTGCGTGTGCCTAATTGTGCTTTTCAAAGGAAGACTGAACTCTATCCTTTATTTCACGCAGGCATTCATTTCTTATGAACACAGTTAAACAGTTTATCTGCAATTCAAGAGAAAAGCAAGCATTGCCCACGCCAAGAGACTCCCCCTATTAAGATTGAAAACCTTTTTTAGAGCCGAAAAGCAATCTAACAATTATTGTGAATCCAATTACAGTTCAACCTTGACTAAGAGACAAGTGTGCAAGCATTACCTGAAGCCAAGAGAGTGGCACCAAGTCTTCTGGGTAATTACTTGGGCTAACAGGTGGCTGAGAAGTGAAGGCAAAGTTGTGGAAGGGAAACTTGCTGCTTGCAAAGATTATTTGAAGTTGACACAACCTATAATTGCCAAAGACTGTGAGAAACAGACAAAAGTGGATCATAAAGGTAAATCTGGCAAGTAGATCTAATCTGGGTTGTTATTGGGGCCGACAGAAGAGAAAGCAAAGAGGCTGCCCCTTTTTGAACGGAAATATTCAGAGGAAGAGTGCCTTGCCTACTTGAAGCCCTTTAAAGTGAATTGTGTCAAAACCTGTCTTGAATCACAAAGTACTAAGACTGTGGTAGTAGTCCTAAGTACTGAAGTTTTGGCAGTACATCTAGTTGCCAATAGATGGAACCTTTCAGTGTCCTATATGAAGTGGAGTAATATGAGGCAAAGGAGACTGTTCTCATGGTAAATTGGAGTAGTGAAGTTGTTGAAGTGGAAGCAGGAGCACTGACAAACATTCCTATTGTAAATCCTGTAACTAATGACATTCTAACTGTTAACCAAGAACTATGTTTGACTGACAAGGGTAGAAGCTGTATTTCTGTGAACTGTGGCAAATCTTCCTGAATTACTAAAAATGGTTACTAAGCATTGTGGCTGGGATTACCATTGGTGCTGATCTGAGGAAGAAGAAAGTGCATGTTGCATCAAGGAGAAAAGGTTTGCTACTGTTGGAACTTTTGTTAACAAAACTTTACTTTGACTTTGAAATCTCAAGAACTGATTTGAGACTGTCTTAACTACAAAGATTCCCTAATCTCTTCTTTAGTCGAATATTGGAGCAGCATTTACTTTCAACACTGGGGAAGGGAACCCGCCCAGGTTAATGAAAGGGTATGAAGAAACTGTGAATGTTGTTTATGTTGTTTGAATAGCCTTATATCTTCTTTGTGTATTTGTTGTTTAGTGTGAGGGCCAGACATTCTGTGTCAGAGTGTTTCGCCTTAGCTTTGGTTACGCAGGTAAATCCTCAGCAGAGTAGGGACAGTGAGGCATTTGTATTTTATTTATCCTTTAATTAATTAATTTAATTTATTAATAATGTGTTACAGTTTATATTTAAACTTTACACATAATGATACATTTTATAAACATAGTAAAAAAGAACTAAAGATAGAATACAAAAAAACTAAAACTAAAACCTAGCCTAAAAAACAATCTCATAATACATATATTACTTATCTAACTAAAAAGAGAATTTAAATTACAGTTAAGCACAACTCAAGCATGTTATACTTATTGTTCTAATCATTACAAAAATTGCGCCTACAAAAATGTAAAAATCACCAAACCTCTAATAGAGTCGGTATCATAATATCAAACAAATTCATATATATATATAGTCAGAGTTCTTTCGATTACCAGCCATACTCTAAAGGTAGCAATCTGCATCTGCAGACTTTGCGTATTCATAAGGCGTAGCCAAAATGCAGATTCCCCAATGGATACCGTATCATGGACAAAATTGCTATAACTTGCTAAGTAAATAAAAATGGTATGTTTTGAAAAATCATCAAAATGTTGTGTGCCTCACATTGCTGACCCATCACACCACCCACAATGCTGCATAGATGATCCACTCTATCACAGGGCAGAGCTCAGGTGTTCCCTCACTGCTCCCTCCAGGCCAGTAAGCCCCTTGCTCCCTGAGGGAGTTCAGAGAGATTGCTCCAAGTCGCGGCAGCCCCTTCCTCCATCTCACCTTAGCACCTTCAATGGACCTCACCATAAATCACCTCCCTTGCTGCTTGTTTAGGCCGGCATGGCTCTTCAAGTAGGTTGCCTTCAGTCACTCAATCTGCTGAAGAGCCCTGCTGGCGGTCCACCGCAGTCTGCGACTATTCATACCGCCGGAAGCCTGCACCTTAATGCACCAGATGAGCAGTGCCCCATCCCCTTTGCTCCAGGGGCACCCAGAGAGCAAGAAATGTTCTGAACATGGCAAACAAGTTAGCGGATGCTGCTGAGCATTGTCTGTGTTTTTGCTTTGCTTGGGTCCTGTTGGGAATGCCCTAGTCGGCATCCGTGCCTTCAGGGCAGTGTGTCTGCTCAGGCCATCATATTAACCGCACTCTATGATGTTTAGCAGCCTGACTCCAGTAACATTGGACGTTGGATGTGGCACCATCGTATTAGCAGATGACCTATATGTCCCCTTGGATGTGGTGCTAGTTGGACAAATGGAGGTAGCTCCAAACGGTTAGTCAACAGGAGGCTGGACTTGGGTTTCTCTGCTAAATGGTGATTGAAACGCCCAAAGGAGAGAGAATATTCATTCTCCTTGAAAGCGCGTAAAAGTCTCTAGGACTGATTTATTTTGGTTCCATGTAATAATGTCCCTGCAAAAAAGTCGCCTGGCAAAAAAAAAGTCACACAAAAAAATGGCAGTTTTTTGCAGGGACATTATTACATTGAACATGTGGGGGACACCCCCGCAACCCCTAAAACCTTTTTTTTCCAAGGGGAGCGTGGGACACCCCTGCAACACTCGCTCCCCTTGACCCCATATATATGGTCACCATATATAATGTCACCACAACCTTTTCCTGGTGACATTATGTATGCGGCCATATATATGGGGAAAATATTACTGGATACCTTTTCATCTTGGTAATGAAACATCTTGTACCTTCCATGCTTTAATTTGAACATATCACTTATATGAACATGCTCTGCAGATAGCTAGTCTGGTGGATAAGGGGGTGTAACAGAAGGTCCAACATTAATTCATCGCCTGTATATTTTTCGCTGCATTTTTTGCCAAACATGTTTTGCCAAACAAAATCATAGAAAAATATGGGGTTTGGGCCATACAAGTGGTAGGGTGGGGTGGTGTATAGGGAATAAATAATAGGGGAGAGGGGATTGATTTTTTTTTGTGCAAAACATTTTCGGCCAAAAAAGCAGCGAAGAGGAAAATGGGGATGAATGAACATAGAACCTAACAGAAGTACTCACAGTCACTTCAATAACGTTTTGCTAACAGATGCTGCACATATGGCCTCTATGCAAAGGGATATGGAGGAATATGTAGACACTCGTAAGTGCTCAGTGGCTGGCTTGCCAAGCCTATGGGTCTTTCTGAAGGCATTTATGAAAGAAAAGATTATAGCATACACGTCAAAGAAACAAAGAAAGAAAATTACAAGAAATAAATGCAAAATAAAGAAACTAAGAAGAGACTGGCTTGTGGCTATCAACATGATCCGTGATACACACGAAGAGCTGCAGTGTACTTCAGCAATATGAACCCAGACTACTGGGAACATGGGGAGAAAGCTTCCAGACTGCTGCCTATTGAATACGTGAGCTAGGAACATTATTGCCATGAGTGAAAGAGCGAACAACGGACAGTACAGCACCAGAATCTGGAAATTATATATGTGAAGGACTTTGGGCCTCTATTCGGAAGACCAAATCTGACATAGAAAATAAGAGCATTTTAGATGGAGTGCCCATGATGACCCTAGATTAGGTGCAATCCTTGGCGCTTGAGGCTCCATTGGTGCAAAAGCATGTCTAATGGGGTAATTACTAGGCATGGACAGTTTCAAACTATTTCAGGGTCCACTATTAAAGCTGCACCTGTCAGTGTTAATCGAAGATGGTGAAATGACACCCACCCAGAGCCAGTGTGTGAGTGATACCCACTTTTGACAGAGATCCACAATTTTGGGACTTTGGCTACAAACTGTTCAAACTATCACCACATTTTACTGATCAAATCAGATTTGTGCGAAACGTATTGCAAACAGGCTAGCAATTGTGATACAGGTTTAAATCAATAAGGCCCTCCAGGCATTAACAGGGAGGTAAGGAGTTGACATCAGGCTCCTGCTGTACCTTCAGGGCCTTTCAAAAGACGGTGACTGCCCGTTCAGAACACCGCCGCTGACTGTGGAGAAAACCTTAGATGGGGTAATTGGCAAATCCTTTTGAAAACACTGTCTCAGTATGGGTTTGAGCCAACGTCTGTCAGAATGGCTGGAACCCTATGCAGTGACTTCAGACATATGCATAGACTTATTTTTTTTTTCAAAGAATCTTTTTATTGGAGTTTTACCAACGAACAAATTCATCGTTAGACATCACTCAGATCATGCCTAAAAAGAAGAAGCAAAATCAGGACAAAACAAAGAACAACAACAAAATGAGTCTGGGGGATTCGGAGGGGCAGCATATATGCATAGTGAGCCAAGTTCGGGGGCACTTTGAGGTCCATGGCTCCAGACATACAGGGTAATTCATAGAATTTCGCACAAAAGTGGCGCATGCGGCTGGCGCACAGTGTGTGCGTGCGAATGTCTGCGCCAGCCGAGTGCGCTAAAATCGATATCCGCGCACAGCGTATTCATGGATTTTAGCCTCCAAAACCAGCCGTGGCGCAGAGTGGCGCAGCGACCCTGCAGCAGCGCCAGTTACGCCCCCAAGAACGCCCCTGCGCAAGGAAAAGCCATCAAAATTCCCAATTCAGCGTAAAGGGCTGCGCTAACCCTGGACCAGTATACAGGGCTGGCAAACAACAAACGCTGAGCGGGGAACGTGTATTACTGGGGTGCGCAGGAAGCTCCACACGCGATTTCAGCAGGGTACGTGTATTTCTGGGGTGTGCGGGAAGTTCCACACGCGATTTCAGCAGGGTACATGTATTTCTGGGGTGCGGGGAAGTTTAACACTTGATAGGCCCTGTGCGAGTGGGGTACGTGTATTACAGGGGTGTGCGGGAAGTTCCACACACGATTTCAGCAGGGTACGTGTATTACTG
This sequence comes from Ambystoma mexicanum, assembly GCF_040938575.1. Classification (NCBI taxonomy): domain Eukaryota; kingdom Metazoa; phylum Chordata; class Amphibia; order Caudata; family Ambystomatidae; genus Ambystoma; species Ambystoma mexicanum. The sequence continues at coordinate 530,707,615 of NC_090930.1, forward strand.
GGGTGCGTGGGAAGTTACACACGCGATTTCAGCAGGTTACGTGTATTTCTGGGGTGCGCGGGAAGTTCCACACGCGATTTCAGCAGGGTACGTGTATTACTGGGGTGCGGGCAAGTTTCACACGCGATAGGCCCTGTGCGAGTGGGGTACGTGTATTTCGGGGGTGCAGGGGAGTCCTACACGTGAATTGGCAGTGTGGGTCCTCCCAGGTGACCACACTACAGGGGACTACCCTGCACCCCTGGTCATGTCCCGCAGGCAGCCCATCCACCATGGGCATGCCCCCCACCCAAGCCACATGTCACCTTGCACTAGTGATCACCAACGCATTACCCCCTTGCACCCCCACCCCCCAGCAGTGCAGGGCACCTGCCAGCAGGCACACACTCATGTCCTCCAGCACCCCCACCCCCCAGCAGTGCAAGGCACCTGCCAGCAGGCCCCCACTCATGTCCCCTTGCACACCCCCCAGCAGTGTGGGGCACCTGCCTGCAGGCCCCCACTCATTTCCCCTTGCACACCCCCCAGCAGTGTGGGGCACCTGCCTGCAGGCCCCCACTCATGTCCCCTTGCACCCCCACCCCCAGCAGTGCAGGGCACCTGCCAGCAGGCCCCCACTCATGTCCCCTTGCACCCCCACTCCCCAGCAGAGCAGGGCGCCTGCCAGCAGGCCCCCACTCATGTCCCCTTGCACACCCACCCCCCAAGCAGTGCAGGGCACGTGTCAGCAGGCCCCCACTCATGTCCCCTTGCACCCCCACCCCCCAAGCAGTGCAGGGCACCTGTCAGCAGGCCCCCACTCATGTCCCCTTGCACACCCACCCCCCAAGCAGTGCAGGGCATGTGTCAGCAGGCCCCCACTCATGTCCCCTTGCACCCCCACCCCCCAAGCAGTGCAGGGCACCTGCCAGCAGGCACCCACTCATGTCCCACTCATGTCCCCTTGCACCCCCAGCACTGAGGAGCACCTGCCAGCAGGCCCCCACTCATGTCCCCTTAAACCCCCCCCCCCCCAGCAGTGTGGGGCACCTGCCAGCAGGCCCCGACACATGTCCCCAGCCAACACGTCATCACAATCTAGATCCCTGGCCCTTACGGCAAGTATGTAAATGAACACATGTCCGTCACACACACACAATGGGTGCAAGTGAATGTCAAAAACCATATCATGACATGCATGAAACCAATGAGATAATACCACACATCGAAGTATGAAGAAAAAAATGTATTAAAAGCAACATGAATGGAATTAAAATCAAACAAACAACAATGGGAATAAAAAAAGAAAAACTGCATGTCCGTAAAATAATGAAAAACAAGAAATCATAATCCAAAGGAAAGGTGGCCAAAATCCCAGTCCAACAAAGCAAATCCAAGGGAAAAACAAAAGTGAAAACCATTGCTCCATGGGGAAATCCCAAAAAAAAAGATGAATCCAATAGTGAACTATATACAGATGAACAATTCAGGGTCCATGATCCCAACTGAAGAAATGAAACCTATCAAAAATACTACCTAATGAAAAACTATATACAGAAGCGTGGTGCATTGTCCAAGCGCAACCAAAATAAAGAAAAAAAACAAAGGAAACCTAACATTATCTAACTATTTACAAGGGCAGCGGGCAAGTCCAACGGCTCACATGTTGATGTCCCGGGCCAGGGCATCATCGAACTCCTGCTCGATGTCCAAGAGGAGGTCCTCTTCCATGGCCCCGAGGGTTCGCAGGGACGATGACATCTGGAACTCCAGGTCCCTGCGAATGGCCTCGAGGCACTCGGCCCGCCTCAGGGCCCTACGCATGGAGTTCTCCGCCCTGACCATCGTGAGCCGTGCCTCTTCCGCCTGCTTCTGCTCCGCATCTATCGCATGGCCCAACCGCTGCCACACGGAAGACACTTCCCGTCCAGGGTCCTCCTGCCCTCCGGCCGATGCTTGCCCCTCCGATGATGAAGGCCCTGAGCCATCATGGCTCCCACCTTGCTGCTGCTGCTGCTGTGCCGCTGCCTGTGCCCTGGCTCCTGCTGCCTGCACATCCTCCTCCAGCTGGGGTGCAGTTGTTGAGGTGGCCACCCCTGCTGGACGTCCGACTCCCGACTGTGGCAGGGATGTGTCCTCCACCAGCCTGGCCACAGAGGCGGCTCCATAGGGCGCCCAGGTGACACATGGGTGGGAAGATGGCACGGAGGACGATTGGCGCATAGGGGGTTCAGTTGAGGAGGGGGTCGGAACAAGGTCCAGAAAACGGAGGAATCCGGCCCTGGTGAGCTGTCCCAGTGGGTCAACGCGGTCAACGAGCCATGCAAGAAGTGGTGCAGTCTCCTCATGAAAAGACTGCAGGTCAGCTCGCATGGCACTTTGATGCAACGCCACCCCACACAGGACAGGCTCAACCTGGTGCCGGATAACCACATCCGCTGGGAGAGGAAGGCCAGTTGGTGTAAGCCAATCCCCTCCCTGAGAACGGGTCTGGACGTAGGTATCCCTGCTGGTGCAAGATGATGCAGTCACAGGATCGGGGACAGGATTACACACAGGCACCTCCGCGGCGGCCTGTGCTGCCTCCTGTCCCTGCACCACTAGCACCAGTGGAATCCCCACCTCCAGACCCCGTCTCTGTCCCTTGCACGGCCTCCTCCTCCACCAAACCCCCCACCAACCTGGATGACTCCGTGCCATCTTCCTCCGTCGGGCCCTGTGGGGTCTCAGCTGCCCCTTCGGCTGCCGAGGAGTCCAACTCCAACCTCCGCCTCTTGGACCTCCCCTTGGCAGCTGCGACCTGGGACGTGGCACCTGACTCCTCACTCCCCGACGAGATGACAACCTGGGAGGGGAGCCAGGCCTTGCATCTGCGGCTGGCGGTGCGATCCCTGCCGCTGTTCTCCACAACACCTTCTCCGCCCTCTTCATCAGTTGACGCTGCAGACAGGGAGAGATAGGAGACAGGCATCAGGGCACTGTACAAAGGACTCATACACACATGACAGTTGTACATGAGTGGCATTGTCAAACTTCAGACATGGCATCACAATCCCCAACACACATGTCATTGCAACTCACACACGAGCTATTCCACAACCATATTGCAACAGCCAGCACCATCCATACACATACAACAGCATGAGCAGCCAAAGGTGAGCCAGACATCACATGAAACACAGGGAGTGCACTAGACATGCACACACGCCACCACAATTACATGCATGTGTACACCTCCACCAACTGTCGCAGTGATGAGATTGGCATCCATGTCACATCTGGCAATCAGTCTTCTACATATCAGTCTCACATGCATCCATGTTGCATCACTGTTGCACCCATGTCAAATACACACACATGCACATGTACACGGTGCAGATACATGCAGCTGGAACCAACATCCATGTGTGACACCACAACCATGCCAACTTACATACACAGTAATCCAAACATGTGTGCTCACACATCTGCATTTGGCCTGCATGCTTACCCACACATACACCATCCATGTGTCTCACACATGAAAGGACTTTCATGTGTCAGCCTCACAGAACTGTACATACACATCCATACATGGCCCTACAAAACCACATGTACAACCTGCACACTACTGGCACACCACCACACGCACAGCTTCCAATCAGTATGCATGTACACTTACCGCTCGACTCCAGATGGGTCTGCCTCTCAACGACCTGGACATGGATCGCTGGGCATATGCGTTCCAGGACCCTCATCTGATGTTCCGATGGGTGGCCCCGGCGCCCCTTAGCATCCGCTGCCTTCAAGAGGCGCCGGGCCTTGTTCAGGGTCCTGGACCTTAAGTCCTCCCAGCGCTTCTTGACATGTTGGAAGTCGCAGACTGCCACCCCCTCCGCGTTGATGGCAGTCACGATGTCCGTCCAGATCCGAGTCCGTCCTTCCTTGTCGGCGGCCGAACTTCTGAAGAGGGCATCATACTGCCCCAGGACTTGCTCCACCAGGACACCAACTTCGGTGGCAGTGAAGCTGGTGGCCCTCTGCCTCTTTGGCTGGGGGTTGCCAGTGGTGCCAGATGGTGTAGTGCCCGACATGGCAACCCCAGAGGCAGGTGTGGGTGGGCAACTGGGTCCTGGGGCTGGGCTGTGGAGCGATAGAATAGCAGTCGGGAGTCTTCGGTTCCAGCAGGGGTGGTCACAGCAACAGCACCCCGGGCTGACGTGCAGGCAGCAAATGGCAGGGCATGTAGGCAGCAGGCAATCAGGCAGCAGCAGATGGCAGGTGGGAGCGTGCCCGGGGCTCTGGGGGGCAGTAATTCGGCCTTCTTGGCAGGAGCGTGGTCTTCCGTGTGTGAACGTGTGGCCAGCTTGATATGGAGTGATTTGGCACGTGAAAATGTTGCACGTCAGTGTGTAATTCGAGGAAAGGCCCTTAGCGCGTCAGCGCACGTACGCGATTTCATTGGACCAAAGGCCGTTAGCGCGTAAGCGTGTCTGTGACGTGACACAAGCAGGTGTTTCCCTCATAGCACGTGATGGCAGAGCACACGTAGAAAAGCTGCACGTCCGAGTGTCAGAACGTGTAATTGGAGGAAAGGACGCGTACACGCGTAAGTGACGTGTACACGTGGGCCGGTTTAAAAGGTACATGTAGAACGCCATTTTCTTGTACATGCTTTTCGTGGACAGCGAGTGGGTGAATTCTGTACTTCTTGTCGGTTCACACGCGATTACTTCACAGCGTTTCAAGTTCGTATTCCCTGTTACCTCTGACAGCTTTCATTTTTCTACTTTTTTTAGGCCTGTTTCCTCAAACAGTGTTCACTTCTCCTTTTGTCCTGTCTCCTAATACAGCGTACAATTCTTCTTTTGGCGGGGGTGTTGCCAACGCGCACATGCGCATATTTTTCACGTTCTTATTCCAGGCAGACGGTGAGTTCTGCACGTACTTAGAAACTGTGCTTGCCCCGTGTGTCGCACTCCCCTTCAGAGGTCATTGTAGGCTGCGTGTATTACGCATACGCTTATTTTTGTGTTTCTGGGTGCCACAGCATAGTGCGGGTTCATTTTTCCACGCACGTGGTCTACGAGGGGGTGCGTGCACGTTTATTTTTGTTTTTGTGCTGCCTGTGCGTTGCGTGACCCGTCATCTTCCCCCAGGGGTCACAGACAGCCTTGTTAGAGCACTAGGGTACGAATTCCATCTAGTACCCTACCCCTTTGACCCCCAATTGCCCATGACAATAGTTTACTGCTCCTCCCATTCGCACAACAACACCAGTGTCATGGTTGGGAGGCCACCAAGCGGTAAGGGAGGCAAAGATGGCCGACCTTCGAAAGATGGACGTGGTGGGCGCGGTAGGGGACGTGGCCAGGATTTGCAGGGTGCCCCTAGACCCCCATGTGTGGAGGACCAGTCAGGGACACCCATGCTCCCCGCCCCCATGGTTGAGGGAAACGCGGCCGAGACCATCCCAGCTCAGCCCCTGTTGGACCAGCCCATTGTGGCACCTGACCTGGCACAGGATGACTCCCTGGCTGACTTCCAAGTCTAGGCCACGTGTGGCGATGCTAGTTGTCACCAAGGCACGTGGATCTGGGGCAGCTATGTCATCTGCTGCCCCAAGTATGCAGGGTGGTGAGGCTGCAGGGGCAGCTGCAGCTCCATCCGCCCCAGCTCTGACTCTCCCAGCCAGGACAGTGTCAGTCCTGGTCCATCATACTGATGTTCCCCCTGCCAACATCACACTTCAAACAATGCCTGCACCAAGTCCTATGGTCAATGTGCATTCGCACACTCCAACAACCGAGTCCACCGGTGATTCTGCCCCTACTGACCAGAGCGCCGTTTGCCACTCTGGCTCCGCTCCACCTTCTAAAAAGAGGAAGAAGGGTGCTCTGGCACGACAGGCTGAGACCCCAGGCACGGCTACACACTCCGGCACATCAAGGAAGCCTTGCTTTAATGACGCGGAGCTTAATGCACTTGTGAGCTATGTGTCGCAACATAGCCACGAAATGGTGGTGACTGTAGGGTCCAACACCACACATGGTCAACGTAAGGCACACTGGCAGACCATCGCCAACCACATAAGTGCCCTTGGATTTGTGAGGCGCTCAGCTGATGATTGCTACAAGCGGTGGAACGACCTGAAAAGCAGAGCAAAGGACAAGTTGGCCTCAAATCATGCCGCTACTCTGGTGACTGGCGGTGGGTCTCCACAAGAGGACAATGAACTCCCTGAACATGAGTCTGTTGCTGGGACCTTCGTCGCAGAGGAACAGATCCGAGGTGTGGGAGAACTACCTGATTACGAAGCATTGTCCGGTGTAGTGCATGTGTATGTATTTTGGGTGACGGGTTCTGATTGAGTGCCAGGTGAGGGTGTGTACTCCAGAGTGTTATGGATCACCCATTTCATTCCTCACATGGGATCACGTGCCTTGTATTTGGCTATGACGGCATCCCTTCTGCCCACAGTATCCTATTAGGTCCACAATTGTGCAGTTGACCTTGTACTGCCATCTTGCAACTACATTGGTCAGAACTTGTAAGTGTGCCTTCAGGATAATATTTTCCACTGTCCCCTTTTTTGCTAGACATTTATCAACCATATTGTGACATATGTGATATGCTTCGGTCATTGTTTACTGGCCACACTGGGGCAATGCTTTACCTGGTTATGTACACAATGAGACCATTTAGGCTGATGGAGTATTGGCCACAACAAATGTTTAGATGAGTGCCTGTTTACATGTGGAAAATGACAGATGTTTCCTGCGATGTCAATGTGAGGAAAAATAGATCAGCCAACTGTTACTGTATTCTTGTACCTTGCATGTGCTGCAGTGAGTGGCACATGTGTGCTTAGTCCCAGTATGCGGCATTTTTCATGTCATCATGTCCATCTCACATGGATGGGTGACAGTACTCAATCACTGACATATGGCTGTACTTGTCAAATGTACCATGGCTATGCTAAATGCCATCTGTGTGCTGCCATGTGTCATGTATGTGTATTGGACATGCCACTCACAGGCCAATGTGTGATGGCCGTGCTACCCAGCATGCAGCAAATGTGTTGCTTTCCCATATTGGTGTCATCAGTGTCTGCCTTTTGCCTCCCCTTACTACTCAGTGAGAGTGCAGGCATGGGAGGGTTATAGTCATGTGGGACATGTGTGAATCATGTACTGGTTCTGTAGCTTGACAGGCCTATTTGTGTGCTATGGTGCTAATGCCTGTTTCCATTTTTTCTCTTTCATGTTTTTGCAGGGGATGACGCACTTGATGCTGTTGAGGTTCAGGAGATGGTGCAGACCCAGGAAGAATCCCAGGCACAACCGGGCACCAGCTGGGGACGTGGTGTGGTGGTGGGTGAGAACCCAATCCTCCTGCAGACCATACTTTCCAGGGGTGTCTCTGGGTGCATCTCCCCAGACCTCTATTCAGGTGCTGATTCGGATGATGAGACCTATGTGCCGTCACAGGTAAGTGTTTCTGGCAGGGATTCTGTTCTGGCCAACCCACCTGCACCAGGGGTAGATCCCTCTATGGGGATGTCAGTGTTGGTAGAGGTGCCTTTGGCGGTTACGGATGCAGGGTCACATTCCACAGCATCTGATCCTGTTCCTGGGCCAGCAGATCAGAGGGGGAATGCAGTCCTGCAGCCTCAGGCGGTGCCAGCACAGCAAGGTGCACATTGCCTTGCCCCAAACAGGTGTGGTGCCCGTCGACGCGGTGGCCGTAAGCCACCAGGCAATAGCGTATGGGAGAACTCCATGTACGCTATGGCAACCCAACAGTCAGCATCAGTTGAAATGATGGCTCAGGAAATGGAGAGGGTGGCCACTTCCATTATCCCCCCTGAAAGGCAGATGGAGCAACTATTGCAGGCAACAGACTCCATTTGCCAATCACACAGGGAAGACATGTTGGCGTCCAACAGGGACCGACAGGCGGCACTGGAGACTCTGCGCCAATCCATCTCAATAGAGTCCCAGGCCCACAGGGAAGCCCTGAGTGAAGAACTCCATAACCTCAGGCAGACTCTTCTTGAGCTTGAGACTTCCGCTAATTTTAGGGCAGAACAGCGACTGGAGCACCTCACAAGTACGCTCTCAGCTGAGATGCGGGCAACTCGGGAAGAGATCCGGGCATCACGTCAGGTGTTGCATGGGGATCTCCGCACTATAATCCTCCAGAACGAGACCTTCCACACCCGCATGCTTGCTGCCATGGAGGACCATACCAGGGCTTTGCGTGGGCTGCCTCCCATAGCACCACCACCTCCTGATGCAGCAGCAGAGGGTCATGAGAGCGACGGCAGCAATTCTCCCACATTGGCCCATGGAGGTGTTTTTTTTCCCAACATCCACACAGGTGGCTGTTGGTGCGCACCCTGTCCTCGGACCTCCTGGGTGGCCTCCCCCCCACCCCCCACATGGCCATTTTTGATTTTTTAAAAAAATAATTTGAAAGTATGTTGCCTTGTGTGGCTCCTGTGGGCATCCACTGTATTCCGGCTGGGCACATGCAGGCTTGTCCAGAGTTTGGGTTAGATGCTTAGGTTCATGAGACACACACCCCTCCTGCTTCCCGTTTCCATGGGCTTGCAAAGGGTGTGACCAAGTGACAGTGATGTACACAGTGACGCTGGGCTCCCATGAGCTGTGTGGGCAGTCTGTAGTCAATACTGTGTAGACATTCCTTGTGTATATTGTTGTTGTATTGTACACTGCATGGTGTATTAATGTATGATTTTGCTTCCATGTTTCCCTCTGAATTTGCAGGTTCATTCCGCATGTCTTCACAAGGCTGGCTACTTTGGAGATGGAGTTCATGTTTTATGCAGTACACAGACCAGCTTTGAAGGCTGCAAGACTACAGTTTGAAGGGGCGATGTGGTGGCATATTCAGGTTGTATGACTACGACTACTTTAACTTAGTACTGTCATGTTTTAGAAATGTTTGAACTTGTCTAGATGCATTGTTTAGTTGGTAAGTATTTGGTCATGTGTGTTGTTAGTTCAACATTACTAGGAGCATATTGTGTGTGGCCAGTTTCCATTAGGGACACTGTACTTTGTGACACTTGTGTCAGGTTTTTGGGATTGCTTTGTTTGCTCCCACATAGCATGACATGCCATGGTGTGTTGGGTGGCGGTGCTGGGGAGGGGTTGGGTGACATGGCACTGTTCTCATGTTACATTTTGCAAGGGGGTCATGCATTTAGCAGCATATGTGTCTTTTGATGACACAGCATTGGTGGTGTTTCTGTAGGTAGGGATGCACACATTGTGACACTTCCAGGTGACCAATCTAAGGATGGTATGGTTGTGACAGTTGACTGTCCCTCATGGCATCATCATTGGTTGTCAGCTGGTATGTGGCAGGGCTGTGTGCACTCCACAGGGGTGCAATTCTAAGTGAAGTAATTAGCCACCAGCTGTGTTCGGGCTGCCTCACCCCGTGCCTTTTCCCCTCCCATGCGCAGTGGGCATGCATGTGGTTGGGGATGTGGGGGCACCACCATGTCCACCGGCAGGCCCCGGCGTGTTGTAACGTTGTGCAGGACACATGCTGCCATTATGATCCTGCACACTACTGGGGGAGCGTATAACAGCTGCCCACCAGAACGGTCAAGGGAGCGAAAGCGTGACTTGAGCACTCCGAATGTGCGCTCCACTATGCCCCGGGTTGCAATATGGGCTGTGTTGCATCTTACCTCGGGTGGCGTGGTGGGGTTCCGAATTGGCGTCATCATGTGGGTGCTCAGAGGGTAGGCACTGTCCCCTGGGGAGGTGGTGATGGGTATCATTAGTGGGGTTGTGACATTACTCAATATCTGGCATGCATGCATGTGCTGTGGCATTTATACTCACCAAGCAGCCATGTACCGCCATGCCGCCCAGCTTCTAGGTCCCGGTTTAGGGTTGACATTCTGTAAATGAAACTGTCATGGGTGGACCCTGAATAGTTGGCATATACTGAGGTGATGATTCCCTTGGCATCAAATACTACCTGCACATTGATGGAATGCCAGTGCTTGCGGTTTCTATAGATGTGCTCTGATGCCCTGGGGGGACGTAGGGCCACATGGGTGCAATCACTGGCACCTAGGACTTTGGGGAATTGTGCCACCCCATAGAAATCCTGGACGACAGCCTGCCTTTCTGCAGGTGTTCTGGGCAGGTATGTGTGCCTGCGCACTGATGGGCGTGCAGTCATGATGGCCAAGACCTGGTGTAGGCAGCGTGACTGTGTGGCCTGTAACCCCCCCCCACTATGGCACTTGTCCGCTGAAATGATCCGGTGGGCAAAAAGTGCACTACATTGAGGACCTTCTCCAGGGGGCTGAGTGCTTGGGAGTAGTGGGTGGGTGATGTGAGGTCATCCTCCCACTCACTGACGAGGTCGAGTATTATGTGAGGTGGAAACCTGTACCTCCCATACACCTGGTCATCAGGCATGCAAAAAAGGCTGGTTCTGGGTGTGAAAATTCTGGGCCTGACCATCCTCCTCCTCCTCCTGCGGTATCCCACGACCACTGCTGGTAGGAACGGTATGTTCATCCTGGCGTCTGAGCTTGCTTGTTGTTTGCGTGCACTTTTATGCTGCGCGGGTCCACGTACGACTGCTTCCTGCTGGCGTACGTGTTTCCGGATTAGCGTGTCTTTTTTGGCACATGTGTGTGGGCGTTCCGCGCATTTGCCTCCTGTACTTCCCCGCCCACCCCAGATTTACACGTACCCCGCTCGCACAGGCCCAATCACGTGTAAAACTTCACGCGAGCCGAACTTCCCGCGAGCCCCTGAAGTACATGTACCCCGCTCGCCCAGGCACAATCGCGTGTGAAACTTCCAGCGCACCCACGAAATGCACGCTATTGTTGACACAGCGGGTGTCCATGTTTGTCACGTACCCCTTTGCACGTCATTTGTCCTGGAGGGCCACAGTATGGGAAATTCATCAGAGCTGTATATACGTGCTTTTTGATAGCGCACATTTTTGTAATGCGCAGGGACGCTACCGCCTGCCTTCGTGTGGCGGACATGTGTTGATGTACATAGTTGACTTTTGGTTTGTGTCATGGAATCGCCATTTCACTGCTGGGGGGTGGGGGTGCTGGGAGACATGAGTGGGGCCTGCTGGCAGTGGCCCCTGAATGCTGGGGGGTGGGGGTGCTGAGGGACATGAGTGGGACATGAGTGGGGGCCTGCTGGCAGGTGCCCCTGACTGCTGGGGGGTGGGGGTGCAGGGGGACATTAGTGGGACATGAGTGGGTGCCTGCTGGCAGGTGCCCCTGACTGCTGGGAGGTGCTGGGGGACATGAGTGGGGGCCTGCTGGCAGGTGCCCCTGACTGTTGGGGGGTGGGGGTGCAAGGGGACATGAGTGGGGGCCTGCTGGCAGGGGTCCCTGACTGCTGGGGGGTGGAGGTGCTGGGGGACATGAGTGGGACATGAGTGGGTGCCTGCTGGCAGGTGCCCCTGACTGCTGGGGGTGGGGGTGCTGGGGGACATGGGTGGGACATGCGTGGGGGCCTGCTGGCAGGTGCCCCTGACTGCTGGGGGGTGGGGGTGCAAGGGGACATGAGTGGGGGCCTGCTGGCAGGTGCCCCTGACTGCTGGGGGGTGGGGGTGCTGGAAACATGAGTGGGGGCCTGCTGGAGGTGCCCCTGACTGCTGGGGGGTGGGGGTGCAAGGGGACATGAGTGGGACATGAGTGGGGGCCTGCTGGCAGGTGTCCCTGAATGCTGGGGGGTGGGGATGCAGGGGGACATGAGTGGGGGCCTGCTGGCATGCGCCCCTGACTGCTGGGGGGTGGGGGTGCTGGGGGACATGAGTGGGGGCCTGCTGGCAGGTGCCCCTGACTGCTGGGGGGTGGGGGTGCAAGGGGACATGAGTGGGGGCCTGCTGGCAGGAGCCCCTGACTGCTGGGGGTGTTGGGGGACATGAGTGGGTGCCTGCTGGCAGGTGCCCCTGACTGCTGGGGGTGGGGGTGCTGGGGGACATGAGTGGGACATGCGTGGGGGCCTGCTGGCAGGTGCCCCTGACTGCTGGGGGTGGGGGTGCAAGGGGACATGAGTGGGGGCCTGCTGGCAGGTGCCCCTGACTGCTGGGGGTGGGGGTGCTGGGGGGCATGAGTGGGGGCCTGCTGGAGGTGCCCCTGACTGCTGGGGGGTGGGGGTGCAAGGGGACATGAGTGGGACATGAGTGGGGGCCTGCTGGCAGGTGCCCCTGACTGCTGGGGTGTGGGGGTGCAAGGGGACATGAGTGGGGGCCTGCTGGCAGGTCCCCCTGACTGCTGGGGGGTAGGGGTGCTACGGGACATGAGTGGGACATGAGTGAGGGCCTGCTGACAGGTGCCCCTGACTGTTGGGGGGTGGGGGACATGAGTGGGACATGAGTGGGGGCCTGCTGGCAGGTGCCCCTGACGGCTGGGGGTACAAGGGGACATGAGTGGGGGCCTGCTGGCAGGTGCCCCTGACTGCTGGGGGGTGGGGGTGCAAGGGGACATGAGTGGGACATGAGTGGGGGCCTGCTGGCAGGTGCCCCTGACTGCTGGGGGGTGGGGGTGCAAGGGGACATGAGTGGGGGCCTGCTGGCAGGTGCCCCTGACTGCTGGGGGGTGGGGGTGCTGGGGGAAATGAGTGGGGGCCTGCTGGCAGGTGCCCCTGACTTCTGGGGGGTGGGGGTGCAAGGGGACATGAGTGGGGGCCTGCTGACAGGTGCCCCTGATTGCTGGGGGGTGGGGGGGCTGGGGGACATGAGTGGGGGCCTGCTGGCAGGTGCCCTGCACTGCTGGGGGGTGGGGGTGCAGGGGGACATGAGTGGGACATGAGTGGGGGCCTGCTGGCAGGGGCCCCTGACTTCTGGGGGACATGAGTGGGGGCCTGCTGGCAGGTGTCCCTGACTGCTGGGGGGTGGGGGGTGCAGTGGGACATGAGTGGGGGCCTGCTGGCAGGTGCCCCTGACTGCTGGGGGGTGGGGGTGCAAGGGGACATGAGTTGTTGATCATATTGCAAGGTGACATGTGCCTTGGCTGGCGGGCATGCCCATGGTGGATGGGCTGCCTGCGGGACATGACCAGGGGTGCAGGGTAGTCCCCTGTGGTGTGGGCTGCCTGCAGGGGTCATGGAGGGGGTAGAGGGGACACCTGGGGTGACCCACACTGCCAATTCACATGTAGGACTCCCCGCGTACCCCCGAAATACACGTTCCCCGTTCTGACAGCAAAATCACGTGTGAAACTTCCCACGCACCCCTGAAATACACGTACCCAGGCCAATCGCGTGTGAAACTTCCCGCGCACCCCAGATTTACACGTACCCCGCTCGCCCAAGGCCAATCGCGTGTGAAACTTCACGCAAACCCCTGAAATACACGTAACCCGCTCGCCAAAGGCCTATCGCGTGTGAAACTTCATGCGAACCCCTGAAATACACGTACCCCGCTCGCCCAAGGCCTATCGCGTGTGAAACTTCCCACACACCCCCGAAATACACGCACACGCTATTTTTCACACAGCGGGTGTCAGTGTTTGTCACGTACCCCTTTGCACGTCATTTGTCCTAGAGGGCCACAGTATGAGACATTCATCATGGCTGTATATACGTCCTTTTTGTTAGCGCACATTTTGGCGCACATTTCTTTCATGCGCAGGGACGCTACCGCCTGCCTTCGTGTGGCAGACGTATTTAGACCTGTGCGCGTCTTTGCCCGTGCGCTGGTTTGCCCTATTCGATTCCATGAATACGTGTTGTAGGCGAGCGTGTGGGCGTTACACGCACATGCCTCCTGTACTTCCCCCGTGACGCCCTCATTTTCACGCGTTGTTCCCCATTCCGCGTGTCACGCCCCGTGTTATGCCTACTTTTGTTGTGTGCCCCGCACTATGTGCGCTTTCGCTGTGCGCTTAGCGCATGCGGTTTGAAGACGTGTGCGCAGGCGTGCGCCACACAGTATTTTGGCGCACATCCTGGGATTTCCTCACGCACGGACTTCCATGAATCACTGTGCGTGGGTTTCGCTGCGATTTTCGCACTGGCACTGCGATTCGCATGCTTTCGCATGCTTGCGCCAAAAATTTCAGCGCACATTATTTCCATGAATCGACCCAATAGTGTTTATGGAGTTGGTGCCAAAAAGGATATGTGGGGATGAATTCCGCTTTCTTCCGGGGTCTGTGGTTCGGTGGACGGCTTGTAAGTGAGTCCTGCAGGTATTCGGCTGACGTTTTAGTCATGCTTTGCTAGCCAGCAAAGGGTTGGAGGTTGTGCTACCACTCCCGGAAATTGCTGCGCATAATCTAAGAAGGGTGCCCAAACATTGTAGAACTGGCTTCTGTTTCCAAAGCAAAAGGCTGTTATTTTTTCTGCAACAGGCTGTTTCCACAGTCTTGTTATCGCGATGTAAGTGAGAACACAGCTCCGCTAGGCGGCCAGTCATTGGGAATTGACCTTCGCCCCTGGCTCCCAGTAGGACTATTCCCGGGTCCCATGGGAATGACAGGCCTGTGATCAGTCTGATTTATTATAGTATTTCTTTCCAGAACTGTGTGGTTTTCGGACACGACTACAAGAGATGAAACAACGTGCCTGTGTCTGAGCAGCCTCTCCAGCATTGCGAAGGGATTGCTGGATTACTTTTTTTTTAAGGATCTCCGGTTTTAAATTCTACCTGTACTTGTGTATTTGTGTCCAGATGCAGCTCCATTCCTCCGAGCCTAATTCTTTTCCTATGTCCTTTTCCCATTTCTGCATGTAAGCTTCTTTTTTGCTGGGGTCCGCTCTGTTTAGTAGTCTATATAGGGTGGATATTTTGCCTGTAGGAGAGTGTGCTGTTAGCGTTCGCTCTAGTGGTTTTAATCCCCTGCCACCATGCGTTTTTATAGTGTCGTGGGATAGCTAGTGTCTAAGCTGGGCATAGCAGAATCTTTCCGTTTCTGGCACCTGGAATTTAGTTTTACATGCTTCAAATGTTAGTGGGGTACCAATTCGAGAGGACTGCCGCTATGTATTTCAAACCTCCTTCTCTCCACCTGTCGAAACCATTTGGTGTAATTCCCGGGATGAAGTTGGGGTTGTCCCAAATTGGGGATAGAGGGCCCACAGCGCTCCTGCAGTTCCATTGACGAGCCGCCTTTCTCCAGCACTCCACTGTGTTTCTGGTCGCTGTCAGGGGGGCAGAGTTAGGGGGGTCCCGGGGCCTTACAATGTGCGGAAGCGATTCTAATGGGCTCCGACTCCAATCGTCCTCCAGCTTTTCCAGCGGAGTTGGTTGGTGCTTAATTTCCATGTAAAGGCATTTGAAAGCTGCGCTGCGAGGCAGTATCTAGCGACGTCCGGTACCCCTAACCCACCCATCCCCGGAGCATTATTCTTTTGGCTATTCGCGGCTTTTTCTCACCCCAGACGTATTTCAGGATGCTCATTTGTAGCTTCTGTAGGGCCTTTTTAGGGATGGAAATCGGGAGGGCGCTGTGATTCTCCCCATCCAGGACACCTCTTGTTTCTGCCAGCGTACTAGATCGCTATGTAATTCTTTGAATAGTGGCGCGAAGTTTACTTTGTACGTTCTCTCTGTTTTGCTTGGGATCTGGACTCCCAGGCAACTGATGTGGGATTTTGCCCATGGGATGGGGTACTTGGCTGCTAGAGTCTCCATGAGGTTTCTTGGTATACTAATTCCTAGGGCTATTGCTTTTAAGAAGTTGACCCTAAACTCCGATGCTTCACCAAATGCTTCGAGTTCTTGCCATAGGGCTCTCATTGAGGCCTCAGTCCGGGTTACGGTCAAAAGAACATCATCCGCGTACAAAGCTGTTTTATAAGATTCCCCCTTTACTTCCATCCCGTTTATTAGTGGGTTCTGGCGGATTCTGCTGGCGAACGGCTCCATGGAAAGGGCGAATATAAGTGGTGACAAGGGGCATCCCTGCCAAGTGCCTCTGGTTATGGCGATTTTGGGCGATCAAGCGCCGTTTATTCTAAGTGGCGTGAGGGGTGCTGGTAATTAGCAAAGCCCAAAGCCCCATTTAAAAAATGTCAGGCCGAATTCAAAGTGGTTTAAGGTCTCCTATACATATCCCCAGTCCAGCATGTCAAACGCTTTATGTGCGTTGAGTGAGAGGACTGCCATTTCCACTCCAGCCCCGTTTGACAATTCTATTATGTTTAGGGTGCGCCTGGTGTTGTCCTGTGTATTGCGGCCTGGGATGAATCCTGTTTCGTCTGGATGGATTAAGTCTGGGAGGATTTTTGCCAATCTGTGTTGTAGAATCTTTGAGACTATTTTGGCGTCGTTGTTCATTAGTGTAATGGGTCTGTATGATGCAGTGTTCTAAATGTTTCCCTTCCTTCGGGATCAGTACCGTTAGGGGTTCTTCCATTGAAGGGGTAATGCTACCTGTGGAGAGGAATGTTTTAAATAGGGTTGCCAGGTGGGGGGCTAGGATACGAGCGCATTTTTTATAGAATGGGGTCGTCAGCCCATCTGAGCCTGGGGCTGAGTTTTTCAAGGAGCAAATTGTTTCAGCTACCTCATCTGTAGTAATTGGGAGCTCTAGGGATTCCAGTTGGGGATGTGGCTTTCCATTTTGGGTAGTGAGTAGGTATTGGATCTGCGCTGCCTTGTCTGTTGGGGCACCAAACAGTATGCCCTGTGATTCTCTGTCATGATCCCCAGTTTCTCTAACTCAGTATAGTAGAGCTTACCGCTCGGGTCTTGGAGGCCGTGGATATTATTCCGTTTGTCCAGTTTTTTAAGTTTGTGCACCAGCAAACGGTTTGCCTTACTGCTATTTAGGTAATTTAGGTAGTAATACTGTTTCGTATATGCTAGGGCTCTGGCCAATAGGTCTGGCAAGTGCATTTCCAGAGCTGCCATTGCCTTTTAAAGCTCCCTGCCTGCTTTCGTGGTTTGGCGTCTCTTAAAGCTTTCTTCCACCTAAGCCACTTTCTTTCTCTTCCAGCTTGGATTGCTGCAATTGATTTCTTCGTCTGTGTGCCGCCCTGCAGTTGATTGCTACCCCTCTGATCACTGGCTTCATTGCATCCCAGACAGTCGCCTCGGAGGTGTCTTTTGCTTTGTTTTCCTTAAAGTAATTTGTGAGAGATTCCAATAGCTCATTACTGGTTGCTATGTCTGTCAGGATATAGTCTTGCACTTTCCAGGACCTTTGTGGAGGGTCCGGCAGGCCCTGCATTCGTAGACCCACGATCAATGGGGCGTGATCTGATATTATTCTGTGGCAAATTTGTATGTCTTCTATACACAGGAAGAGAACACTGGATTCCAGCAATAGGTCAATCCTAGAAAATCCCCTGTGGACATGCGAGTAGAACGTGTAGTCTGGGACCCCTTTCTTGGCAAGCCTCCAAATGTCTATAGTCCTTGTCTCCCTCAGGAACTCTGCCATCCCTAATGCTCTGGCAAAGTCCTCCCTGGTGGGCGGCAGTGTTTTGTCATTATCTGGGTCCAGGTTTAGGTTAAAATCACCTCCGATTAGCAAGCAGCCTTCTGTAAAAGTAGTTATAGTTGGGAGGATGTTGCAGAGGAAACGTTCTTGGGCGTTGTTTGGGCAGTATACCACTGCTATGATGATCGGTAGTTCGACCAGCAGGAGGCGTCTCCCCGCTGGCTCTCTCTTGATTGTGATTTGTGTTAGGGAGACCTCACGGCTGATTAGTAGGGTCACTCCACTTTTCTTCTGGCCTGATGAGGAAAAAATCCTGCCTGGGGTATCCTTGAAAGTTGATCCGTTTTTAATCCGCCTCCAGGACATGAGTCTTTTGCAAGCAGACAATGTCTGCTGTGAGATGGGACAGTCTGCGTTCGACCGACTTTCGCTTTTCCAGGGAATTCAGATCCTGTACATTCCATGTTATCATGGTGAGTTCCTTATTAGTGCCTGTCATCTGAACAGTGCCTTGTGTTCTGCATATTTGTCCCCCATAATTCTTGTGGAAATTTTGACTTCTGCTTGCGGGTCGCCTCCAACGTTGTTTATCGGGTCTCCCCTGGTGAGCAGATTCCTTTGCTGTTTTTCTTGTCGCCTTCTGGAGATTCCCTCCTCCTCCAACATGCCTCCCCCCTATCCCCAAAAATAACAGGTTGTCAGGACCAGCCCTCAACCAATGGGATATCCGGCTAGGCAATGGCAACCGAGTAATCTGGAGGCAACTGTCCCTCTTATAACATTTGGTGAAAACTTGGCATATTTGCGTTTGGCAAAGCATTAGATCTGTAGTCCGCGCTTATTGCCGCCAGAGATTGAGCTCATCAGTTTCTGCAGGCTTATTACTGAAGTGCTGGATTGCACTGGAACTGGAGGGAGTTGCAGTGAGGAGGTCCAGGGGCTCTGCCTGGCCTTGTTTTGTCAGGTTGTGGCAGAGGCATCCGATCAGTTGTGTCCCTAATTAACAGTGATCTGTGTCAGAGGTAGAATGAGCAGGAGAGGCCCTACCCATTTCACTCTTTTGGGCGGGGGGCCCCTGATCCTGCGCCGTCTTTCCACTCGGGTCCAGGATGTCATGAGGTCCCTTGATGTGCCCTCAATAGCGGGTGCTTCTTTGTCACAGTTGTACTCCTCTGCCCCAGGGTTCAAGAACTTCTCTGCCTCCTTTGGGGTGCGGATGAACCAGGGCTTGCCTTCCCAGGTGAAGGTCAGGGCAATAGGGAATCCCCAGCGGTATGGGATCTTTTTCTCTCTGAGCCATTCTGTAATGGGTTTCAGGGCTTTCTTTTTCATGAGTGTGGTGGCTGCCAGGTCCTGGTATAGGGAGATAGAGGCATCCCTGAAGTGTATGCGGGCTGAGCTTCTGGCTTCCCACATTATTTCCTCTTTTACTTTGTAGAAATGTATTCTTGCTAGCACATCGGGTGGGGTGGATGAGCCTTGTTTTGTGCACCCTGTCGAGTTCAAGGGGGGGATTTATTTGGCAAGGTCAGGATAAAATGGAATAAGTCGGTGACATAGAGCTCCAGGTCCGCGTCTGTGACTGCTGTTGGAATCCCACTTAGGCGAATGTTGTTGCACGGCCTTGATCACGTTCTGATCTCCTCAGACATTCCACTCTCTGTCGCTCTTTCCACTCCTCTCTCCTGGAGTGATAACTTTCTCCTCTTCTCCAACCTCACCCTCCCTACCCCTCAGGCCGAGCCACTTCCAGCACTTCCACCCACCTTCTCGGTCATCCGACCCATGAAGCGCGTGTTAGTTGAGGCTTTCGCCGCCACCTTCTCAACCCCTCCTTCCCCCTATGGCCGACTCTCACCCTGACACAGGCCTTTCCACGCTCCACTCTGCGATATCTGATACTCTTGATATCCTTGCTCCTGTCATGAGAATCCACTTGAAGCTTAAGGCCAAGTGCAACTCATGGTACGACTTGGACCTCGTCACCCTAAAACGCAAGTGCAAGGTGGCCGAGAGGAAATGGCGTGCTTCATGTACATCCTCTGACAAACTGGCCTGCCGCCTGCTCCAAAGGCAATACCGGCTCTCTGTCCAATCCAAGAAGAGAGCTCATATCCAAGCCTGCCTCTCTGCAGCATCTAACAAATCAGCTGAACTCTAAAATCTGCAAGGAACTGGCCAATCCTGCTGCAGTCTCTACCTCTCCTGTCCCTTACCAGGCCCTCTGCACGGCACTGGCCTCTCACTTCATCTCTAAAACTCAGGACATTCTGTCCTCACTCTCCTCCTATCCCTCCCTCCCTCTACTCCCTGCTCTTCCTCTAGCCCCTCTGCAGCCACCTCTCCTCCTTCCTTCTCTGCCTTTCCCCTGTTCTATGCAGACGAGGTTTCTAGACAAGTCCGATCTATGAAAGTCTCTTCTAAACAGTTTCACCCCTGTTCCTCCAAAACTATCAAGGACCACATCGACTCCCTGGCTCCTACCCTGGCGGATTTCTGCAATCACTCCTTCGCCACCAGAGTCTTCCCATCCCGCCTGAAGCAGTCCCTTGTGCACCCTCTTCTTAAGAAACCCTCTGCCGACCCCTCCTACCCAGCTAACTATCGCCCAATCTCCATTACTCCCTTCCTGGGCAAGCACCTGGAGAAACTGGCCATCTCCCACCTTAATCTCCACACTGAATCTGTTGGTTGTCTTCATGATCATCAGTCTGGCTTCAGAGCTGCCAGAAGCACGGAAACTGCTCTCCTGAACATCCGTGAAGACCTGCTCTCCAACCCTGATGCTAACACCCCCTGCGTCCTCATCCTGCTTGATCTCTCTTCTGCCTTTGACACGGTCAACCATGCCATCCTGCTCAACCGTCTGCGTGATAACCTGGGTATCACTGGTCAGGCTCTGGCATGGCGGACTTCTTTCCTCTTTGACCGACCCTCTCAGCTCCAACTCGGGTCCTTCCTCTCTGCTATCTTTTTCTCTACCTGTGGTGTTCCCCAGGGGTCTAACCTCTCTCCCTGAGCGTTCAACCAATACCTGGCACTCTTTGCCCATCGCATTGCCGCTCTCTGCCCCAACTTTCAGTGCTATGCGGATGACACCCAGCTAATTTTCAGGCTACCCTCTGCCTCCTCCTCTCCTTCCCTTATCTCTGATTGTCTGTCTGCTATCCAGGAATGGTGTGCCGCCAATGACCTCTGCTTTAATACCAGTAAGACTGAGATTCTCCTCATCGGCACACCCACTCCCTCCCTCCTTTCCTGCAGCTCTCTGGCCGACCTCTCTTGGCCCTCTTCCTGCTCCCACCTGCAATGCAAAAGTCTGATCTATGAAAGTCTCTTCTCAACAGTTTCACCCCCTGTTCCTCCAAAACTATCAAGGACTACATCGACTCCCTGGCTCCTGCCCTGGCTGATTTCTGCAATCACTCCTTCGCCACCGGAGTCTTCCCATCCCCCATGAAGCACTCCCTTGTGCACCCTCTTCTTAAGAAACCCTCTGCCGACCCCTCCTGCCCGGCTAACTATCGCCCAATCTCCATCAATCCCTTCCTCTGCAAGCTCCTGGAGAAACTGACCATCTTGGAGTCATCTTCGACTCCACACTCTCCTTCTCCCCTCACATCTCTGATGTCGCTAAAAGTCACACTACCAGTTGCACCTCCTCAGAGGTATTCTTCCTTTCCACTCCTTACCCCAGAAGCTCACTGTCTCCAGAGCTCTGGTTGGCTCTAGGCTGGACTATTGCAACAGCCTCTTTCTAAATCTGCCTTCTACTCTCTGCCCTCTGCAACTTATCCAGAACAGGATTGCAAGACTTGTCCTTGGCCTCAAGCCCAGGGATTGTATCTCTCCAGGACTGAAATCTCTGCACTGGCTCACAGCGACCGCGAGGATTAAGTTCAAAACACTCTGCATTGTCCACAAGGCCTTCTGGGGCCTGGGGCCTCAATACCTTCAACTCTTTCTCCCTAAATATCTTCCTTCTCGAGCTCTCCGTTCATCTGCCTCCAACTCCCTCAGGGTCAGTCTCTTCACCAAGCAACGAGTTGGGGGTAGATCTCTTTCTTCGGCTGGTGCCTCCCTCTGGAACAGCCTCCCTACCTCCCTTAAACTTGAGGAACACCAGCTCTGGTTCCGGAAGCACCTCAAAACCTTTCTCTATGCTTATGCTTTTTCTCTTCCTCTCCTCTGCAGACGACCTGGCTGCAACCGGAACTGCACTGGCCACCTGGACACCCTCTATTCTCGGGCCCAGGCCCGACCCGTGTTAGTAAACCAGCGTCACACACCAGCACTGCCCACCTGGCAACCCCTGCACTTGGGGACTGTTTCTGTATCCCTACAGTCCCCCCTACCAGCCTTTGACACCTGATGTCTGCACGTAGCCATGCACTTACCACTAGCTTGTTAAACGGGAAATCATATTGTGCCTCCTTTCAATATATATTGGCCTAAGCCTAGTCGCTCTGCGAAGAAAACCGTGTTGCAAAGTTCCAATTTTAGATAGACTTCGCCGCCATTTTAGGATCATCCACCATTTTGATTTCTGTTCATATGTGAGTCTGCGTTCTAAAATGGTGGACTGTGTTTTCAACTTGTAACCGAGCCTTCCCGACCTTTTGAATGTAATTAATGGTTAGACTGTCCGAGGGCCGAATGTTTAGACTAGGTAATGAGACCTGGTCCCAAGGTTGAATTGTGGTCTAAGGATTGTCTGCACTAACAAGCCTCATCCTTGTATACACATTGAGTACAATGTAATGCAAATGTCGAGCATGGACACTGGCAGAACTGCATTGTGAAGGGATATGTGCTAAGGCTTACTGTTGGAGCCGAGAATATACATCACCATTGTAACTTGTTGGAAATGCAAACCTATGTAATCAATGTGCATATTATTGTGTGAGCCATAAGTGAACTCGGCATAAACTCTAGACCACAGATTATTAACCTGTAGAGGGGCTGTACAATATTACTGAATTTGTCTAAAAAGCCGAATGTCCAGATGTCCAGCACTCTCACTCCTCATTCTGAAGGGCTGGTACTCATTGTGATGTATTGAGAGCCAGATAGCTATCTGTATTTTCTGTTTCTTTGTAACTGTACAGTAGATTAAAGAGCTGTGAATCTTTATAGCCCGTGTTTGGTGTATTTCCTTTTGTGGTACTCAGCCTCGATATTTCCTTTGCCTTTACAAGCCTGCCGCTACTTATTGTTATCTTTCCAATGTACTGCACTGTCCCTGCCCCCCACCCACCCACGCACTTGCGCGATCCGAATGTCACCTGGCCTAGTAAGATCATCATCTGTCCTCCCTTTGTTCCCCTCCCTTGCCTCGTCGCGCCTTGAAACACTTGTGTATAGGTGCGTTATAAATGCCATATCATATCATATCACAGGGACCGATTTTCGGTATCTTCCTGTTTAAGTTCGAGGGCCTCGCGTCTGGCTTCAAGCGCTGAGATTCTGTCTGTGCCCTCCCTGATTTTAAAGCTTTGTTCATATAGCGTAGTTTCGATTTCCGATGTTCTATTTTCCATTTCCCCAACTCGCTTGTCCAGGGTCGTGATATTACTCTTCACATCTTCAGTGCCCTTCTGGTATTCCTTAGGGATGGCCGACAATAGCTCTTGGTCTGATTTTGTGACATCCTGCGTCGAGAGGCCAGGTGTAGCTTCTGCGTATGTTCCTGTTGCCATAGCTTTGCTTCGCTCCCCCTCTTTGCTTTTTCTGTTGCACGGGTTGACAACAGCATGGAAATGTCAGTCTGTTTCGCTGCTTTTGGGTTTTTGGCCATTGTGCTGCTACTCCCTTTGCACTGGTGGGGCAAGACCTTCCCTTCTTATACTCCCCAATGCCCTATAGTGCATCAGATGTGATTAGGGGGGGTCTCACCAACCTTTATTCGTGCAAGGTGGGGCAGCGGTTGCATACCGGGCGCCTTTATCTGTGCTCTCTGTGTGGTGTCCCTTCCTGGGCTTCAGTGAAACGCTGCCGCGCTCTTGGCATTATTGACTTCCTGTTGTCAACTCTACCCTGCGCCTAATGGGTGCTGCCTGGACTCTGGGCCCCACTATTAGTGCTCTTGTGGCGGGCCTTATTTGAGTGTCTTGCGTGGAGACAGGTCTTTTCCCTTTCAAGATCACCACAGTGTTTTTGTTGCTTGGAGCCTTTATTGCTGGTTGATATGAGGAGGTACAGTATCAGGCGGTGGGCAATGTTGTGGTCTGGGCCATATCACCCGACAGTGCAGTGCGTAGCTAAATGATCTTCCCAGCTGGGCCTATCCCAGGAGCTGCAGGCTGCGCGGGCGCTGCATAAGGTGTTGCTGGAGATTGGGTTAAGGATTGCTGTTATGGCCTCCACTACTGCGTGCAAGTCTGCGGTTCTCATACGGGGTCCGGGCCCTGCGTGGCAGTACCCCCTGACCCTACGCGAGTGGGAGGGGGGGTCAGCTGCCGCTGGGTTACACGGCGAGTGCCGTCCTACCTTCCGACTGTTTGTCAGGAGAATTGCTTGGTGAATCCGGTGGCCCTCCATCAGCGAGGAAGAGGGCAGGTTGTAGTTTGCTTCAAGTGAAGAAGTGAGAAGGGGTGAAGAAGCCTTCCCTGGGTATGTGGCTTGCAGGGCTCGCCAAGCGGGATTGGGCTTGCTTTGTAGGTGTGTCGCCTCTGGGTTACTCTGTGCTGGTTCCTCCCCAGAGATGTTGGATGCGTGAGGAGCTCACTGTGTCTGCTAAGTGAATTCAGTTGCAGGGCCGCCAGACCCCGGCAGTTGCATACCCTCCGCCTGCATGCCGCTTCCTTTACTCTCGGCTCAGGGTGGTGCCGGTCGGGGGAGGTCCCGGCTGCTGCCTCTGCCGTACTTGTGCGCTGCCCGATTCCCCTGACCTCTGGCGGGAGCGAGTTGGCTTCTCTGGCCCTCCCTGGATAGGAGGGACGGCCCTGCTGGCCATGTATGTGCCCCAGCTATGCGGCTTGCTAGGGCAGGCTGTCACGGGTCCGGCGTACAATGGAGGAACTTTCCCACTATGGAATGGTGGTTGGACCTAGCTCCACCGCCAGAGCCACTGCGGCCGGAGCAAGCATCTTGTCGAGCGGCTGCAGCCCCCCCCGGGTTGCGGGTTGCAGATGGCCATTGCTCGGGGAGTCACTCAAGCCCTAGGATGTTTGTGGTTCGAGGGGGCATCCACCATTTTAACTTCTCTCTCGTCAAGCGCTCTGTGCGCACCTCGTTAGTAGGAAATCTCCTGAACCAGATGGTGATGGAGGTTGGGGGCCCGTTATTAGCATTCCAAGTAGGCAAATGGCATCTGTGCTGGGTTTATCATCTGTCTTTCATGACGAGAACCAACTACAAAGTATGTCACACAATGCATAACTATGATGCTTGGAAGAGATCTTTACATTAAGCATATTTTAAATACAAGGTAGGACATTTACTGTGAAAAAGTACTTCAAACGACAGCAGGACATCTATATCTATACTGACACATCGCAAAATGTTCCTATGTATTGTATAGTCCAAACAACTCCTTTTCTCTCTTAACATTTAAATTACCTTAAACTCAAGCTGGTAAGACCCATAGCCTAAATTACACACACAAAGGTATTATTGTGCTGGAATACCCGATCCATTGCTCAATTTTACTCTGGAGTGTTGGGTATTTTGAACAATAGCAGAAACATCAATGATGCAAACAGTATGTACCACTTCGTTTGTTATAAAAGGTGAATGCATTGTGCAGCTACAAGGAATGCTGTTGCTTCCCACAAATGAATGTTCAGGGTCACCCTTATCCATTACTCCACCGTGTGAACGCACAGCCAAAGATTCCAAGAACTTTATCCAACTGTCTTTACTCTATTGAGGTGGTTATGCCCAGGCAGAGTTTACAAATTGCACTTGTGAGTTTGCCATATTTTAATGGCGTTCCAGCCAAAGGGATTGGAGGTACATCGGCTGTAGCAGGTAACTTCCCGTATTTCCATTTTGCCCGCTGCCAACACTAGCGCTGTAACTATTAGAACGGCATTGAGCTATTTTTATAAGATGCGTCTGTACTACTTGCATATATTTCATATGTAAGCCTTACCATTTGACAAGAGCAGATGTAGGAATGTACTTATGTTGCATTAATATTACAGACCCGTCTAGGTGCTTCTCATAGAGCAACAGCAGGCAATTTGTGAGAGAAACCAGATATAAGCGCTGAAATCAAAATTCCTCATTCCAACCTTTTCTCACTTGTGTCCAGTTGGCAGACAGCTTATGTTCTTATCACTTCCTCTAAAAGGTTGTTTTCGGACTTAACCAAAAGCAGACAATTAACCGTAACAATTACCTCTCTAGTGCACTCAACTTTAGGACACATTGCCTTCTCCGAATCTTGGGCAGCATAGATCTGAAAACACTCTTTCAATTAACAGAACATAGAAGATGACAGCTTGAATTAAGAGTGGAAGCTGCACTTTCTAATCCCTGCAACGTTAAAAACGTCCTTATAATGTTATGGAGACAAAATGGGGGCAAAGGGATGTAGTTTGGACAATGCGGACAGAGTCGGTTGAAGGGGTGGAATCTGGTGAAGGTGCGGAATCTGGTGAAGGTGCAGAGTCTGTAAGAAGTGTACTAAAGTTGGCAGAGGCGCATGCACTTATTTGGGCTTAGGGCAGCAGAAAGGAACAAGTTACTTACCTGTAACTGTTGTTCTCCAGCATGGGTCTGGCATGGATTCACATGCTCATGAATATTCCCCGTCGTCAGGCTGGGAATCCTCGGTAAAGAAAAAACCAGTATCAGTTTCGTTTCTGATCTGTCTTTCGTAGTAATAACCAATCACTGGTCTCTGTGTCATACTGACCACAGCCAATGACTGCCCTCTACCTAAGCACCGCCTCTGGCAGCCATCTTCAGATTTGGAAGCACGTGAAGTGGCAGTATGACCAAGTGAAGAGCCGCAGAGGGGTAGGCGGGAGGGTTCGCATGTGAATCCATGCCAGACCCATGCTGGAGAACAACAGTTACAGGTAAGTAACTTGTTCCTTCTCCAGCATGGGTTCTGGCATGGATTCACATGCTCATGAATAAAGAATACATAGCAGTACACACATGCACAACCACGGGAGGTGGCAAAGGCTCAACATTAAGCATTACATCAAACTCAACATTAAGCATCTTACCTCCTCACCAGGCTCACCTCAGGCGAACAGGTTGCGCAGCACTGCTTGGCCGACCCTGGACTCCTCCCTGGAATCCCGATCGACGCAGTAGAACTTTGTGAAGGTGTGCGTCGACCTCCACGTAGCAGCCCTGCATATGTCCAGCAGGGGCACACCAGAAAGGAACGCTGTGGTAGCTGCGATCGCTCTGGTGGAATGGGCTCTCGGACGGCCAGGCAGCGGTCGGTTTGCCAACCGATGACAGTACATGATACAGCCGGAGAGCCATCTGGAAATGGAAGCCTTCGAGAGAGCCTTCCCCTGATTGACAGGTCCAAAGTTCACAAAGAGTTGTGACGTCTTCCGAAAACCCTTCGTGCGGTCTACGTAGAACTTCAGCGCTCTAGCTACATCCAGCGAGTGCAAAGTCCTCTCAGCCGGCGACGAAGGCGACGGGAAGAACACAGGTAACACCAAGGGTTCGTTGAGATGGAAGTCCGACGGTACCTTGGGCATGAAGGAGGGGTGCGTCCTGAGCACTACCCTCGTGTCGTGGAAAGTCAAGTACGGGGCCTTGCAGGAAAGGGCCTGGATCTCTCCCACTCGTCGTGCGGAGGTGATGGCCACAAGAAAAGCTGTTTTCCACGATAGAAACTTCAACGGGGCCGAGTGCAGAGGCTCGAACGGAGGTCCCATGAGCTTGGTCAGCACCACGTTGAGCTCCCACGCCGGGGCCGGAGCCTTCACCGGCGGGAACGATCTGAACAGTCCCTTCATGAACTCTTTCACCAGACGATGAGACCACAAGGACGTCCGCCCCGTGGTTCTGGTGTATCGGGAGATCGCAGCAAGATGAATCTTGATGGACGCGTGTGCCAAACCAGCTTTGGCCAGCGTCAGCAGGTACGGCAGTACTTGGGGGGCCGTAATCCGTAGAGGGTTAATCTTCTGTGCGTGGCACCAGACAGAGAACCTCTTCCATTTGTGTCCGTAGCATTTAAGAGTCGAGGACGCCCTGGCCTTTGCAAGAACCTCTCTGCAATCGGCCGGTATGTCGTATCCTCCAAACTCTAGCGCTGCAGGAGCCAGGCCTGCAAGTTCAGCGACTTCGGGTCGTGGTGGAGGATGGCGCCTCCTTCCCTGGAGAGTAGATCCGCGTCCACCGGCAGCTTGATCGGCGGGGACGCTGACAAGTCCAGAAGGTCCGGGAACCATATCTGCCTCGGCCACGGAGGTGCGACGAGGATCATCCTGCACCGTGACCTCTTGAGCTGGTTGACGAGCCGGATTAGCAGAGGCAAGGGAGGGAACGCGTAGAGGAACAGGCCCTCCCAGGGGAACGAGAAAGCATCGCCCATGCTCCTCGTCTGGGGAAACCTGCTGGCGAACCTCCGGCACTTGGTGTTCGTCGCCGTCGCGAACAGGTCGATCTGGGGTGTGCCCCACCGTCGGAAGAGGCGATCCACCAGATCCTGCCGTAGTTCCCACTCGTGGCACGAGCGCAGCTCCCTGCTGAGTGAGTCGGCGATGGTGTTTTTTATCCCTGCCAGATGAAACGGCACCAGAAAAATCCCTTGGGCAACGGCCCAATGCCACAGGTCCTGCGCCTCCTTGGACAGCGCTGGGGACCTGGTTCCGCCCTGTTTCCTGATGTAAAACATGGTGGTGGTGTTGTCGGTGAAGATCCTCACCACCTTGCCCTTGAGGGACGGAAGGAAGGACCTGAGGGCCCAAAACACTGCACGGAGCTCCAGGACGTTGATATGCAGGGACTTCTCCGTCGGGAGCCAGAGTCCCCTTGCGTGCAGATTTTCGGTGTGCGCTCCCCACCCTTCCAGGGAGGCATCCGTGGTCACAGTCTCCTGGTGGGCTGGGGTCTGGAAGTCCATGCCCGCCGTCAGATGCGCGCGGGTGCCCCACCACCGTATCGCTCGTCGGAAACTCTCGTCGAGCTTGATCCTTTCCTCGAAGCTGCCCGTCGTCTGGATCCAGCGCGCATCCAGGAATTCTTGCAACGGGCGCATCCGGAGCCTGCACATGGGAATGAGGTAGATGCAGGAAGACATCATCCCGAGGAGGGACTTGATGGACCTCACTTTGGCCGCGTCGGCCACCAACATCCGTTGCACCTTGCCCAAGATGGTCCTGGTCCTCTCCTCCGACGGGGAGGCCAGAAGGGACACTGTGTCGAGCCTGGCTCCCAGAAACAGTGCGACTTGCGCGGGCACCAGGTGGGATTTGGCGTAGTTCACGGAGAATCCCAGGTCCGTGAGGAGTTGGACGGTCCTTGCCGTGTGGACCACGGCGAGCTCCCTCGTCTTGGCGCGGATGAGCCAGTCGTCCAGGTAGGGGTAGACGTGAATCTCCTCGCGGCGCAGCTGCGCCGCCACCGGTGCGAGGCACTTGGTGAATACCCTGGGTGCCGACCGTAGTCCGAAGGGAAGGGCTTTGAACTGGTAATGACGCCCTTGGACCACGAATCTGAGGAATTTGCGGTGCCCCTTTAGGATGGGAATGTGGAAGTAGGCATCCTCCAAATCCAACGACGATAGGAAGTCTCCTTCCTCCAGCTGACCCAGGACGTGCTGGAGGGTGACCATCCGGAACTTCTGCGCCTTGATGAACTTGTTCAGACGTCGCAGGTCCAGGATGGGGCGCCATCCTCCCGTCTTCTTCTTCACGAGGAAGTATCTCGAGTAGACTCCGGAGCCCCGAAGCCTCTTTGGGACGAGTTCGATGGCGCCCTTTCTGAGCATCGCCTTTACCTCCAGGAGAAGTTGAGGGACGTGAAGTTCTTTCCTGGCCACGGGGGGGACGGGCGGGCACCTTCTTTGAAACTCGAGCGCGTGGCCCCGGGCCAGGGCGTCCAGCACCCAACGGTCGGTGGAGATGGACTCCCACACGCTGACGAAGCCCGCCAGCCGGCCTCCCACCGGGGTGCTTCGGTGGGGGCCCGACCCCACGGCCGGTTCAATCCTGCTTGGACGCGGTCTTGCCGCCTTGACCTCCTTGGCGACGACGGCGGGGTCCGCTAGACTTGCCTCGTCCTCTGTAGGCCTCTTGCGACGACGAGCGGGCCGCTTGACGGTAGGAAGCGAAACCGCCGCCGGAACCTTTGGAGGCGCCCTTGCCTCCGCCGCTCCGAAAGGGCGTCCGTCGTTGCAGGACTCCGAGGGCCCGGGCCGTCTCAGTATCCGCCTTGATGGCCTGAAGGGAATCGTCCACTGTCTTCCCAAACAGGTTGTTCCCGTCGAAGGGCATGTCCAGGACTCTGGTCTGGACGTCCTGCCGGAAATCCGTAGCTTTGAGCCATCCACGACGTCGAAGGCAAACGCCGTTGCCCAGCTGGCGGAACCCGGTGTCGGCGATGTCCGTCGCCACGGTGATGGCGTGGTCCGAGGCCACCTCACCTTCCTGCAGGATCTCAAGGGCCTCCGCCCTCTTGTCGTCCGGCAGAAAATCCAGCAGGGGAGCTATCTTGTACCAGAGCTCCCTGTCATAGCGGGCCACGATAGCCAAGGCGTTGGCCGCTTTAATCGTCGTCGCCGCCGACGAGATGACTCTACGTCCCATAGCATCCAATTTCTTTCCCTCGCCGTCCGGCGGGGAAGTCGATGTGGAGGCCGCACCCCCCCTCGCTTTCTTCCTGGCTGCCGCGGAGACGACGGAGTCCGGGGTAGGCTGCGCCCGGAGGCACAGGGGGGCCGTGTCCGGGACCCGGTACTTTTTCTCGTACCGGTCTCTTCTAGCTGGCGTCGTGGAAGGGTTCTTGAGGAGGGAAAGGCCCTCATCCCAAATGTCGTCCAACAGAGGCACTGAGAGGACCGTCTTCCTCTTGGCCTTGCGCCGCTGATAAAGGAAGCCTTCCTTTTTCTTCTCCTCAGGGCAGAGTTGGAAAAGCTCGGAAGCCCTGGAGATCATGGAGTGGAAAGATCAGATCTCGTCGGGCAGAGAAGCCCTGGTGGGAGGTGACGACGGAAAATCCTCGTCGTATGCCTCGTCGTCCGTACCCGTCGCTGCCGTGTCAGTCCCCGTATCATCCCCTCGGGTGGACGGGGAGGAGGGCTGGAAGGGGCGCGACGGTTGAAAAGGAGGTGGTGGATGGATCCTTCTTTTCTTGGTAGGGGGAACACCAGAAGGTCCCGGTTCTGGATCCCCCGACGGGAGAGGTTCCTCCGTCGGTAACGGTAGCCTCGTCCTTATCTCGGAGCATAAGGACTGTATGGCCAACAAAATGGCCACCGAGTTGTCTTGCGGCGCTGGCAGAGGGGAATCCGACGGGCGAGCAGGGGCCCCGTCGGTATCCTCGACAATGTCGTCGTCGTCACCTGCGTCGGGGTCCATTCCGACGGGCTGGCCTTCTTCCACGCCTAGGCCGTGGCTTAAGACCTCGATCAGCTCCTCTTCTGAGGTTGAGGCCGAATCTCCGACGACGCCCTGCCCCCCCTTCTTCTTCCCCACGGAGGGTTTCACGGGGGTCCTATCGATGGGCACAAAGGAAGACTCCCTCCGAGGAGGCAGGGAGATTCTGGGCCCTGAGGTCGCCACCACTGGTGCAGCCACCACAGGCTGAGCCAGGGCCGCCGCGACCGTTTCGATAGAGGGCTTGGTCGGATGGATCAAGGCCTTCACCACCTTAGGTGCGCTCACCGCCTTATCCTTGAGGGAGGGGGCACTGCCACGCTCCTCCTCTGCCTTAGAGCTCGACCGGGGCCTCTCCAGGAGCTTCGCCGGGTGCTCGGCCTTCCTCTTACCCGACCCAGAGCGTTGGCTCGTGGTTGATGGTGCCGGGGAGGGTGTGCCCTGCCTGGCGCCCGTAGAGCCCGACCGTTCGGCGCTCCCGGTGCCAGCGGACTCGCGGTGCTTGGCCTTATGTTGGGCCCCCGTCGCCGGGGCGCCCTCAAAGGTCTTAGAAGACCGCTCGGATTTCTTCTTCTTCTCGCCAGACGGGCTCTTACCCTCCAGCCAGTTGGCGAGACGTTGATGGCGGTCCTTCATGGTCCGTTCCGACATGTTGCCGCAAAACGCACAGTCCTTCTCCACGTGCGTCTTGTCCTCATGAAGGCAGTAAAGGCAGAAAGAGTGTTCGTCCTCCTTGAAGACGTTCTGCAGCTGGCATCCAGGGCAGACCCTGAACAGCTTTCCGGGCGTCGAGCTTCCCTTCTCCTGGGCCATCTCCGAGACCGGGCCTGAGAAGCTTCTGGATTCCTCCGAAGTGTAGCTCGACGAAATCTTCACCCTTGAGGGGCACAGATGAATCCGACACGGGTCCCCGTTGATCGGATGTAGGATCGGTGGAGCTTGAGGCTCTTTGACCGAAAGAATCGAAGTTTTTTGTGAAAAAAGCGCGAAAAATAGCACTAACGCTCGAGAGCAATAGCACGAGGATCCCAACACATGAACGTGCGGTAAAAATCTGAAGATGGCTGCCAGAGGCGGTGCTTAGGTAGAGGGCAGTCATTGGCTGTGGTCAGTATGACGCAGAGACCAGTGATTGGTTATTACTACGAAAGACAGATCAGAAACGAAACTGATACTGGTTTTTTCTTTACCGAGGATTCCCAGCCTGACGACGGGGAATATTCATGAGCATGTGAATCCATGCCAGACCCCATGCTGGAGAAGCCTAAATACGCCACTTGACAGATATGCAATTCAAAGGATGAAAGTGGTGCCCTTTCAACTCTGCAGGCAAACAAGGCAAGGGTGTTGGCTGTCTCTGCTCCTATTTGATCTGGCTCCGAAGCTACTGGTGGAGGCAATCAGGCAAAGCACGCAGATCACACTTGTGGATGTATGTAGCTGGGAATATAAACTAACATTTAATGCTGATGTTCTGCTTGTGTTGATGTCTGACCGCTTTAACAGGCCAATCCTGCTCCCTGCTTGAAGAAATTGTGATACTGAAGAAGAACTGGCATACTCTTCAATTGTCCCTATGGATTAGGGTTAACTCCTTCAAAATGATGTTGCTCCGCAGGATACTATACAAATGAAGAGAACTGTTGATCCAGATCCCAGGCGCATAGTGGAGGAAACTGCTCATCCAACAAGGAAGTGTTGAAAGTAGAAGAGAGAAAGTGCCAAATGTGGCTGTCTAAAATGTACCTACCTTTGAATAAGAGTGGCTTCAATTTCCCTCTTCTACAACCATACTATAGGGCTTCAGCCTGGCAGCAAGCGAGTTACTAGCAAAGGGTCATTTATTCAGAGACATCACACTGGGCTCTCCTGGAGATGAGGAACAGAGGGTCTGGAACAGATTGAAACTTAGTACACAAGGCTGGCTAACAGAGATCAGAGAAAGCTCCCTTCCTCATGCTTTGCAAGCACTGTATGAAACCTATGAACATAAACTTCAGGGAGGACCCACTTGTACATGTAGATGTCACACTAAATAAGAAATCTGAAAGATTATGTAAATAAGTGACCCAACAACTGCTGGTGTTGCAGATACCCCTGAGACATGCGTGCTGCGAAAGAAGGGATGGAGAATACAGCTGTGAGTAACTTTAAACGATCATATGTGTACACAGAGCTGGCTAAACAGGAGGTGAAGTATCTCTTCCCATTGAATAGAAAATGTGAATCTGATTGTATTGTACACATTTCTGAGGAGGTGTGGCAAAGTGT
The DNA here is from genome assembly GCF_040938575.1 of Ambystoma mexicanum. Taxonomy (NCBI): domain Eukaryota; kingdom Metazoa; phylum Chordata; class Amphibia; order Caudata; family Ambystomatidae; genus Ambystoma; species Ambystoma mexicanum. The sequence goes on from NC_090930.1 coordinate 530,740,789, forward strand.
TCTTGACACCCGCTCTCTCGCCCTTCCCAGTTCCCATTCTCCCAACCTATTTTCCCATGGGCTTTCTGCCACATCTGGCCTGTCCCGCCACACCCTTTTAACTTTTCTGACTTCATGTAATATTGGGCGGTGTAGGAATCACAGAAACTAGGTATGTTTTGCTAAAATGTAAATTAAATTTGGAAAGTGTAAAAATAAAAAAAGCTATATATATGTTAGAAAATCTGAAATTAATTCTTTCCAAACAAACCTTTCCAACTGCAAGGGACGATCAACATATCTGTGAAGTAAAGAAGGGACCATTGTTCTGAAAACTGTCTACCAAAATTCTGGGTCCCATAAAGAGCATGTAGCAATGAAAAAAACCTTGTTTTTTTTAAAATACCACCTAATTCTGACTTGGGATCGCAAGGGATATTTGCATAAACGAATTCATATTCACCCAATGCAGTACTTTGTGTACCCCATACATAATACATCCCAGACGATCCCAACTATTGGAGGTATTTGAAGTACATTTTTTTAACTTTACTACCATACTCGTAACATAGGTTAGCATAATAAAGGCACTGTTCTAAAAAATAAAAATAAAAAATAGTATTATTCTTCTGGCTAACATGCCATGCCACTATTTTTATTTACAGATTAATACAGTAGTTATTTTTCTTTATGATGGACCTAACGAACAAGGCAGTTATTCTGTAACCAAAACAAGGCAGTCTTGGATATGCACGTGCATTAATTGAACCACGTCAACTGGTTTGAATTAAGCTTCATAGCCCTCATCGCTTTAAAATGTTTATGCCTGAATGTCTCTTTTTTCACATTTTCCATGTTCGTTTTAAACCTCAAATGCTATTGTTTATAATTTCCCTTTAAGCGCATTGGCTGATAAGACAATGCCACTTACAAAGCAATAATGATGTGACACAAGATTAGCAAGAAGGACCAAAAACATGATTAGGAATAAAGCAGATTTTGCAACATCTACGAGAATGCTTGGGAGCCTCAATACCAGAAGGCGTGTGAGTAGTAGTATTGACCTTTGGAGGCATTAGTAATAACCATCAAGCAGGGAGACTTGCTACAATCATCAATTGCGAGGGCGTGGGTGGGCAGAGGCTAGCAAGATGGTCGCTCGGACATAATTCACCATCCACCTACTCCTTCATTTCTTTTGCCACAAACAAAGTTTTCATTGATCAATTTGGTGGACTTCACTAGGATTCTTTTAGTATGCTACTTGACCAGAGTATTTCCTCTGTCGGAGTGAATACAATATAAAACCACCGGCTGGGCCCGCTACGGTAGCACTTCAACAAGATGGTGGGTGATTTGTCAAGAGGAGAACGTTCTGCGTCTCATTTCAGCCTTGCCACTCTTCTGTGGCAAACACCAGTGACCATGAGGGAGGATTCTTGAGGAATAAGGTTGCAATGCTCATTGTTCATGTACTATCTGAACAGAATGTGTGAAAACTAACCACATTCCTTCTTAATGAATATTTGTGATTATTTGCTGCCAGTGTCCTCAAACACCATAGAGGCTTTTGCTCCTCAGCTGCTCACTTCAACTTTCAGGGGCTGTGTTGCTGAGTGGGGCTCTACCTTCCCATCTCCAGCTTTTATAACACGTTTACTGAGATAATCAATGTTTGCTGGATTTATCTTTTAATTGGTTCCTAATAACTTGACAATTGATTTGCAATTCAAAATTGTATTCAATTAGCATTTCAAGTACTCAAACATACTAAATATTTATCCTGCTTCAGCTAATATTTTACAGAGCTCCATTTCCCTTACTCCTAATATGTTTCCACGAGTATTGTTTGCATAAAAAATACCTAGTCTATTAACTCATTGCTGATCTAAACGAATATCTTATTCCTGGAGCATGCTGCAACAGGATCCCATTGTTATGTTTCCATGCTCTAATGTGAATTTCATTTATTTCATGAAGCCACACAGCTCTGTTACATCTCTGTTTTGATAACTCCTCAACTCTCTTGTCGTAATTCTGACAATAACTGTGCACCATTCAAACATCTTTTTGCTTAAGGTTACAACATATACGGGCAACTCCTGTTAGATCAAATTAGTGTCTACTCTCTAAATACCCCACTCCTGCCTTTCACTTGCTAAATTATCATCCAAACTATGACTTGCCTTACTTTATTATTTCTGTGCGTTCATGCTGTGTGCACTAATGCATTTTTGGAATACATACTTTCCCTCCTTCAGAGCACTGAAGAAGTGCTCTTTGTGTGCACCAATATTAACTCCACCAACGCAATCATGTGTCAATGCACACAATCGCTTTAGGAGGATGTTTGCACAATCAAGGATGAAATTAAGTCCTTCTCTGGGAGATTGAAATAAGCGGAGGATCTAATCGCGACCCCAAAGATCAAGATGAAGGACTCAAAAATATATAGCACCCTTGAAATTTCCAATAATAACCTAATAACCAGAAACTGTAGAGACAATGCCCATTTTTGGGATCCTGGCAAAATATTGTCTACCCTCCAAGATCTTTAGTTGCATTCTTTTGCACCAGCAAACTTGCCAGATTCAAATGGCAGCGAAAAAACAGTCCTCTCTTATGTTCGCCTGACATAATATTCAACATCTCATTCAATTTCTACAAAGAAAACCATTATGTCTAAACGAAAATGGTTCCTTGATTTTCAGCCTCCTCTTAAGAAACTTGGCCCTACATATTGGCTCCAGAAAGGATCATAAGGACAAAAGAATCTATTTTAATTGCCACCTACAAAGCATAATTTGGAGGCAGCGTTTACATGTTATACAAAATGGAGCATAAAAGGAAAGGGTAAAGTTGAAAATTGCATGCAGGGGACACAAACGGGCTAATGCTGGCGGTCCCCTGCAGACAATTAGCACCTTATATAAAATTACCTCCATTGTGTGGTTGAGATGTCTGTTGAACATTGATGCGGGATTAATGTAGGATTTCAGGTGAAAATGTTCTTAGTCGTTCCTGAGAAAGACCACTTTAATTGGTGCCAAGCGTATGCAAACAGACTGCAGCTGTGTTACCATTGGCTGGTTTTCCCATGGAAACAACATTTTGATTTTCAGGCAACAAGTTTCCAGATTTCTTTTTATGATACTGTTGAACTATAGGAAGGGAACATGCAAATAACAGAGTAACTACAACAGCAGTGGAAGGCTGCTTCTGCCATCATCTATTTAACGGGATGATAATTACAGCAAATCTATGCTGATATTCCATGCAATCTCTGATCCGGATAAAGGGATCAGCAAGAAGCCGAGATGATGATTGGCAAGTGCACAGGCTCCAGGGAAAGGGTTTATTACACTGTTCTGCCATTCTTTGGCACCATGGTCTATTGGTTTCAGAGCCCACACCAGCTCGCAATAAAGGGCCTTTCAGTTATTAGTGACTCTCACCTGATCGTACTTTTCTGAGTCTTACTAGGGCCTTGAAAACACCTTAATTACAGCAAGGAGGGTAATGGTTTGCACAAGGATGTAATCAGGAGGCGTGATTGTGTACAAGAGTAAAGCCATCTCCCGAGATAGACCCCCCCACCTTTTTAATCATCGTAATAACCTGCACCCCTCAGAATACAGAAAGCAAAAATAACATATTTACCACAGAACATCAATTAGTCAGTGCAGCTTACACACCCTATAAGCCCATGGACAAAAATATACCACACCACCTAAAGTCTAACATGGAAAAGAGTGAGAGGCAGAAGAGAAGATGGACGTCTGGAGGGATAGAGAGTGAGAGACAGACACATGGATACCACTAGACAGCCCTGGAGGCTGCCACTGGAGAAACTCTCAGCAAGCCCCAGACGAGGCAAGAAGACTACCCGAGGCAAGAGTGATCAAAGCATCACACAAGAATGCTGGCCCAATTACTGAAGATGCTCCCAAAAGCACCCCTAGTCTCAGGACAACAAATGCAAGCGGCTCACTGTTCCAAATACTTATTGCTATGGCCAAGCATCCTGAGACATTTGTAAGCCTTCCCAAAATAATTCTAGGTTACTCACTGTAATGACTAACTTACTCCTAGTCCATAGTCCCCTTTCCTCCATAATGTATGGCAACCCTTGCTAGGGATGGGGAACAGAATCTTTTTCACCAGAAAAAATGGTCTTCCCCTTTAAATTTAGATGCGTGCTGGGGCGTGGCCCTGGCAGCATGCGCTCCCCTGACGCCGCCCACCGGCTCCACTCCTCAGTCCGCTTTGACGCATTAACAATATTACAATTGCTTAATGACACAGGTTTATTAAGTGGAATGATGGTGGGACGTATGGAGGAAACAGGACTTTGGACTAGGAGTAAATGAAATGACAGGTTGTGAATGTTTTCCTGCAAATCAGGGTTAAACTTGGTTGCCTTCAGTCAAGCTGTTCCCCTCATGTCGGTGGTGACACAAATAGCCCTGCCTGTGGTGTTGATGTGTGCCACAGTTGACTCCATGTCATCCTAGGCCACAATCAGAGGGCGCTAGAGAGCCAATCAAGATGACCGCTTCCTGAGAGAGCTCCGTAGGGCTCTAATGAATCCTGTAACATCAATGCTCCTGTGATGGTTGGAACGACCCATCCTACAGCTGTGCTCCTTCAAGAAGCTCCACTGATCATTTTGAGATAAATCTCGACTCAGACGCCTGCCTATAGCCCGAGATACTCGCTCGCAATTCTGAGGCCTGCCGGCTGACGGATTGGGCGGTGCGGCCCCTGCGTGTGTGCGGAGCGGCGGGGGCGGGCACCTGGCGGAGGTCTCGGCGGCGGGACCAGGAGCGGCGCCGTGCAAGCCGAGTGGACGTGTGCGTACTGGCACCCGCGAGATGAGGAGGTCTTCGTCCCACACGGCGGCCCGTCGCGAGGGCGGAGGAGCGACGAGCCGGGGTGCCAGGGTCCCGAGACAACCCAGGTAGGAGCAGACTGCAGCGCGGGCGGGCTCGGCGCGGCCACTGGGTGGACCCGCCTGTCCCGCCGCTGCTTAATCTGCGCGGCCCTCGCCGAGACCTCCCATGACGCACATCCGTTCAGCTGCAAGTGCGGAGAGGCCTGGTCTGGTTTATCGGATATCTGAAAGCTAGTAAACCCCGGCGACACTGATCCTGGGCATAAGAAGATGCAGCCGACTTGAGATGGCTGGGCCTGACGCTCCGATACACGCCGCTGATTTCACTGTGTGCCGCCTCCCCTCGGCGCAGCTGGTATAGAAGGCCTGTGGCAAACTCTGGCGGCGCACCGTGCAGGCCCCACGCTCGGTGCACAGACTCTCCACATCAAGCACCAAAGGTATTGTGCTAATATCCGGCCCAAGACAGTCGCAACTCAGCACGGACACTCTCCCCAAGCTACCATGGGGAAAGTAGACAAGAATCAGAAGAAACTGACTTTCAAAGCCAGCACACAGGCCAGGCCCACGACCAGCAGTGGGCCCAACTCCCCGCCACCTGACGCGATGTCGGCCGAGGACCAGGGCCCACATTTTGATATAAGGGAGATTCTGATGGACCTGAAGACCGGTATCAGCGGCCTGGGATGCAAGTTGGACACCCTATCGACGAAGGTGGACCAGCTTCAGCACAGGCTAGATAAACAAGCCGATCGACTCGACAATGTCGAACAACGCGTGTCCGACCTGGATGAAGGATCTGCGGCACTGACATCCCGTGTCGCTGTGCTCGAAACCCAGATAAAGGTGGTGTGCGCCAAGAAGGAGGATTTGGAGGGCCGCTCCCGCAGGAACAATATCAGGATGATAGGGGTGAGGGAGCGGCAAATCCCAGGTAAAATGTAAGACTTTGTGGAACAGATCTGCATAGCTCTCTTCGGTAGAGAAACGCTGTCTCAGCTCTTTGTGGTGGAAAGAGCGCACAGAATCCCGAACACAAGACCGGCGCCCAGCGCGCACCCTAGACCGATCATTGCAAGACTTTTAAACTACAAGGATTGCGACGCCATGCTCAGGGCAGCCAGAGATAAGGGGAAACTTCAATACGACGGCGACTCCATTCAAGTCTTCCCAGACTTCTCACAGGCGGTGCAAACGCAGAGAAGATCCTTTACGGTAGTTAAGCGACACCTGCAGGACAACCAGATCCTTTATTCAATGCTATATCCAGCGAAACTGCGTATCCAACATGAGGGGAAGGCCCAATTTTTCAATTCCCCCGAAGAAGCCAATGACTACCCGGACCGGACTGGCTGCAGACATGGCGGGAACAATCCGAGACCCCGTCGGGAAGAGCGAGCGAGAAGAGACCCTCCGTAATCTACAATCACAGTAATTGGCAGTCGCGACCAGCGCACCTTCTGCTTCTATGCTCAATATACATCACAGGAACGAGATTACGTCACCATAGGAAGCCCGGTACCCTCTTGGCAGGCTACTAGTGCCCCTAGCGCAGCTATGCTTGCAACTCTGTTCTACATGGGGGGATCTCTGTGGGCCAGTTGGGGGTTGCCCACACAAGGGTGGGACTCGGGCCGGACGCGGCCGCCTTACTCACCCCGCTCTCGTTTAGCAACGTTGATGTTATATAACTTTGATAACCTGGAAGCCAAAACCACTAGCCACTCCACTGCCTCAAGGCACCATTTTCCATCTCACGTCCTGACAGGCGAGAATTCACCCGGCCTTCGGAATGCCAGCCGTAATGTTTAGAATTGCTACCTGGAACATCCGCGGCGGCAACCAGCCGGCAAAGAACAGGAAAATCCTTCAATGTCTCCGTAGACACAAGGTTAACATCGCCATTCTTCAGGAAACCCATCTCCTGCCGGCATCGGAATCGCAGTGGGCCAGGTCCTGGGGCTGTCACAGGTACTTTTCATCGTACTCGTCCTTTGGCAGAGGGGTCGCCATTCTGATTGATAAAAGAACAAACTTCAGTCTCATTGAATCGGTGAAGGACACCGAAGGCAGGGGCCTGCTGGTGAGGGAAATAATTGCAGGGAAAGAGGTGGTGATTGTAAATTCCTATGCTCCCAACACTGATGGACCCGACAATTTTAACTGGGTGATGTCCCAACTAGGGAAGTCCAACGCAGAAACAATCATATGGGGTGCAGACCTCAACACACCGATGGACCCTACTCTAGACAAATCCCATAACACCACTGGGAATCGGTCCAAAGCCAGTGGCCAAGTTCGCGAGATATGTCAAGCGTTCGACCTGTTTGACACATGGCGGCATCACAATCGAGATGCAAAAGACTTCACATTTTACTCGTTCACAACACCAGCTCCAGGATAGATTACATCATGGCCTCCACCCATTGCCCGTTTGCCTGGGGAACGAGCCAAATTCTACCACGCACGCTATCCGACCACTCAATGGTCACACTTGACGCCTCCATGGTGGGCGCAACGGTCCCCGGATTGAACTGGAGATTCAAGCCGGGTGCGCTTTCAGACAAAGTTTTTGCAGACGAACTGCGCGAGGAAATAACATCCTTCATAGAGAGAAATCAAGGCTCAGTCAAGACGACCAGCATCATCTGGGAAACGCTGAAGTGCTTTGTGCGCGGAATATGTTTGGGTAAGGAAAATGGAAAATGAAGCTGATCCGTAGTGAACTCTCCGACAGTGAAACCCGTCAGAAGGATCTAGAGATGAAGGCCATCTCAGCTCCAAGCCCGAAAATCCAGGCAGAACTGAAGGAGGAGCTCTAGCGGTTCAGGGAAACAGCCGAAAGAGAGCTAAAATTCCTAGGGTGGAAACACCAGATCCGACAATATGGAGAGGGTCAGAAGCCAGGAGCCCTGCTCGCCAGATTACTATTGGTAGACAAAAACCCAACCCGGGTGAAATGTGTTAAAGATGCACAAGGCCAGCGTCTCTATACAGAAGTGGACATCGCCAAGGCATTTCGAGACTTCTACCAGGACCTGTACAGCTCTAGAGGCAATTCGGACTCTGAATCTCTGCAAGCATACCTAGACGACACTGAGCTGTACTGGGTGGAGGCAGACCTACGAGAACCTCTCAACGTTCCGATAACAACAGAAGAAATACTGGAAGCAATAAAGGCCCTCCCGAGCTCCAAGGCACCAGGTCCGGATGGATTTACCGGAGAGTTTTACAAGGCCTACGCAACTTCCCTCGCCCCTCTCTTGCTACGCATATATGAAGAATCCATTGAAAGCGGATGCCTTCCCCCAACACTACGGGAAGCCAACATAATTCTCCTACACAAAGCCGGCAGACCCGCTGACGAATGTGCATCCTATAGACCAATTTCTTTGATCAACCTAGACAATAAAATCCTAGCCAAAATTCTTGCTTCCAGGCTCCTCCCCCTTATGCCAGCTCTAGTGATTGGAGACCAAGCAGGATTTATTCCAGGGCGCAGCACCACCTATGGCATCAGGCGCCTATTTGGCGTCATGGAGGCCCTGGACCCATCGCAACAGGCAATAGCGGTGCTTCTTGACGCCGAGAAGGCATTTGACTCTGTGGAATGGCCATTCATGCTAGCAACGCTTAGACAAATGGGTTTTGGCAACTTCTTTATTAAATTGGTGTCATTATTGTACAACAGCCCCCGATCTTATATTACACTAGGGAACACCAGATCCACATGTATTTCACTTGAACGCGGAACAAGGCAGGGATGCCCACTTTCAGCTCTGATCTTTGCTCTCATTATGGAACCCCTGGCTTCCAGACTACGCGAATTCCAAATACACAGAGGCCTCAAATTAGGTCCCCACAAATTGATTGTCTCCCTCTATGCGGACGATGTTATATTATTTGTCAGCAATCCCCAGGAGAACCTTAACCCAGTTATGCGGGAGGTATTAAGATTTGGGCAAATTTTGGGACTGAAAATCAACCACTCTAAATCTGTGATATTCCCCCTGACCCCTCACACGGTGCAATTCGCTGATGACCATGGTTTTAAATGGGAGGACTCAGGGGTACGCTACCTAGGCATATTCATGTCACGTAACCATCACGAGATAGATAAAGACAATTATGTCTCCACGCTCACCTCCATTCAGGAACGGGTACACAGGTGGAAAACGCTCCCACCAACTGTGGGGTAGGACCTCTCTTACGAAGATGGTTATACTCCCCAAGCTTCTGTACTTGTTTACCAATATCCCGCTACTCCTCCCCAAATCCTTCCTCCTGAAAATCAAGGCTGCAGTCCTGGAACTGCTATGGGCCGGTAAACCGGCGCGCGTGGCCTACGACACCCTGGTTCTGCCGATGTCAAAAGGAGGCCTTGCGCTCCCGGATATTGAGAAGTACTATTGGGCATCTCAGGCACAGTTTTTAAGCCACTGGTACACGATCCACTTCGTGCGTCCTCATGTGCAGGTGGAACGTGCTCTGGCCTCTCCCGACTTGCTCAGCGCCGTTATCATTAGTCAAATCCCAGTTCCGTACAACACTCTAAATACAGTGCTCTCTACGTACACAGTCTGGAAGAAAATGGCTGCCAAGTATGGGGTGACCATGAGATACTCCCCTCTGCTACCGATCAGGTTCATCCCGGGTGTTCCGCTTACAAATGAAAAAGTATTTTTAATATGGGCCGACAAGCTTAATATCCACTCCTTCGGTGATGTCTTCCCGGGAGGCACCTTCCTAACGCCTTAGATGGCCAAAGATAGGGGCGGAAGCACCTCACTGGACATCTTTCTTTATTTCAGACTGCGCTATACCCTGCAAAAAATACTGCCCTCTTTTCCTGCACAGCCCCCCACATGGGATCTGCTGCACAAAACCATCCAGGCTGGGGGAGAGGGGAGATTGGTCTCGGCACTTTACCGGTCCCTGGTGGCAGACACCGGGCAACCCAATGCCAGAACTCAACAAAGATGGGAATCGGACCTCCAGACGATGATAGAGGCTGGGGACTGGTCTTACATTCTATATCAAACCCAGAAAGTCGAGGTGAATACACGATACAAACTAATACACTTTAATTACGTGCACCAAACATATTACACCCCTGCCAAGAAACACCGTCATCACCCTGAAGTATCGGCCCAATGTGAACGTTGTTCAGCGGCGCATGCCGACTTTTTCCACCTGGCATGGGATTGCCCCGGAATCCAGCGGTTCTGGGCCTCAGTCCTTCAGATCGTCGCGGACATTATTGGGGAACAAGTAGCCCCGTTACCGTTGGCGGCCACCCTCGGCCTCACAAAATACCTGCGCCCCGCATCCCGCAGACTGGCAGCGCTCCTCCTGGTGTTGGCCCGTAGGCGGGTAGCTATGGCCTGGAGCCAGGGCCCTCTACCCAAAATTGAAGATTGGAAAAAAGACATTACCTATTGTCAGGATGTAGAGAGCGAATTTATAAGAACCCTACCACTGCATGCTCGACCCCCCGACATCTGGGGGCCGTATATTACATATCTGCTAAACAGTGCAGCTCCTTCCACTACTGAGGGCTCCTGATTCCGAAACGGATCTGTGAGATTGGGGACACTATATATTTGTGCCTTAATGGTGATTGACAATTAACCAGGAAAGTCCTAATGCTTGTTGTTGTGGGCGGGAGTGGGGTGGGGCAGCTCCGCGGCCGCACCCCGGAGCGGGAAATGTTATGTTTTCTTTTTGCTTTATTCTATCCCCTTCCTTTCCCTACCCTCTCCCCAATTCGTCCCCTTTTCCCCTCTGTTCCACCTTGCTACGTTAGTGCACCCGGATGGTGTGCTCGTATTCTCTGTTCTGAAAAATTTCAAAAATAAAGTTTAAAAAAAAAAAAATCCTAGGCCACAATCTTCGCTTCTGCCAGTCCTGCCTTGAATCCTCTCTGACTGTGTGCCGGAAGCTCAGGAAGGAAGTCTGCTATCTCCCACCAAAGTTTTTAGTTCAACGCGACAAGCATGGCGTCCGCATTGGCGTGCCACAGGTGGAGAGTACATTGGATTAGATATTCTTCCCATAGGCATCTAGGAGCTTTTCTTCCTTTGTACTAGGGCAGATGTAGGAGCCGATGTGGAGGCTTGTGGCTTAGAATACATAGAAGCTGCCGGTATAACTGAGGAATGTGGTTGAGGGTGCACTGACAGAACAAGGGCATCCCCCTCTGCCTGCCTATACTTGGCATCTTACCGCTTGTTGTTAGGTTGTGTGTAATGTGGCTTCACCCAGCCTTTATTGGCTAAAGCTTTGACATCCTTAAGCAAAGGGATGCTGGTGCTTGTGGTTGAGCGGATTGCCAGTACCTCTGCCAATACCCCCACCTCCGGTTGTTCAACCTGTGGCTGAGGGATCCCCAGATATTCAGCGACACCCGCTAGCCTCTAATGGAAGGCCCTGGCTGAGGAGGGCGTGTCTACTCCTCATCGTCATCTGTGTCCCCTGCTGTGTCCTGCAGGTCAGGAGCTGCTGGGGGGTGCTGCAGGCAGCTGTGGAGTGCTGACAGCCAGTGCCAGTGGTTGCAGCGGGGGCTACGCAAGGGGCAGAGTCGCCACGACGATATGTACCTGTGGGTGGGGGTGCGGGAATCTGGGCCAGCATGGTTACCGGGGTCTGGACGATGACAGGAGGTTGAGCCGCTACAGGAGGTAGCATGTTTTGGATGACCCCCTGAGGGTATAGTGCCCATTTGAGGCGATCTCATGAGGGTGAGGAACTTCTCAAATAACCTGTCCTCGCAAACTGGTGAGGAGCCTGTCGGCCTGGGAGCGGATCCTTAGACCTGTACCTGTTGCCGTCCTCTCGCCTCCCCTTGCCTGGCGCAGCAAGGGTCCGAGAATCCCCCTGTGCTGATGCAGTAGGATATGAAGTAGACCAGTTAACTGATGTTGACCAATCCCATCTTGATGTGCACTCTGGCGCCTGCGTGTTGGAATGGGAAGGCCCTGGAAGTGCCGCCATTTTGATCGGCCGGGCAGCCATTTTGTCTTGGCCTGCACCACTTGCCTGCTGCTTGACGACTGTTGTACTGGGATCAGCCTCAGCCTGCCCATTTCATTGTAAAGGCCCGGACCTTCCCTGCACCTCAGTAGGTACCTGGGAGGCGGTGTGCCCTCGGCCATGGCGCCGGTAGTGCTGCTAACACGTATAGGGGCCCCATCGGAATCGTACCCGGTGTCAGAGCAGAGCCCCTCGGGAAGCTCCTGGTACTAGAGCCTTACGTCCCCACAGCGGTGTGAGCGAGACGGGCCGCAAGCCTCGGTCACCTTGCTGGTTTTAGGACCTGGAAGGCCCCTCCCGTTTGGACGCTTCCCATGGAAGGAGTCACCTTTGCAGGGTGCAGAAGAGAACTGGGCACCTACCTTTGGCCTGGTCTTCCTCCTGACGTACTCCTTTAGGTTATCTGGTGGTGATCTTGCAAAAACAGCTCCCTCCACCTGGCCAGGGAGTTCTTCAAACCACGCGGGATGAGCGCGTGTCACACCATGCAGCCGTCCCACTCGTGGTCTGGACCAAGACACCGGAGGCAGAGCGTGTGTGGATTCGACGTGGGGAAGGAACCCTTGCAGGCCGGACACCTGCTGAATCCTGCCGCCATCGACAAGCGCTGGGGAGGAGCGTGGCATCAGAGGACAGAGTACCTTAAACTCTAAAGAATTGTGGAAAAAAAGGGATGAAATATCCCGGGGAAGAGCGCATGGAATTACAAGGCTAGATGCCTAACCCAGGATGCACATCTAAATTTAAAGGGGGAAGACCATTTTTTCAGATGAAAAAGGTTCTGTTTCCTGTCCCTAGTGAGGGACGCCCACACATTATGGAAGAAAGGGGACGGGACGTGGGAGTAAGAAAATGATAGGCACTGTGCAAAGTATCACAAAAGCTAGAAAGAAATAGTCGGTTATATTAATATAAGAGATTGTCGTCCCCGATCAAATCCGGAAAAAGTGATGTAGACATCTCACGAATGAACTGTCCAGAGCCAACATATCAATCAGATCCATGGAGGTCCATCCTTCTGCACTAACAGAGCATACCAGTATGTACTAAATCATTTTACAGAGAGGAAAAGCTAACTGAATGTAAAGGTGGGGAAACCCCCAGCTGAGAAACAAGCCCCTTACTGGCTACCCTTGGCCCCTCAAGTGTCGCATCCTGTGCCAACGTCCAGACCACTGCACCCTGGCATAGTATAGCCTAACACTGCCAATCTTTCTACATACCAGCAGCATTCTGAATCAACCCATGACAATTTGAATAGGTGCACACATGAAGAAAACTGACACAAAGACATTCTTAAGCAGGGCAAATGTAAGATGCCATCTATTACAGATAACCACATCAGGCCCATAGTCCCAGATGAGAAAAATGCTAACCTAACAAATGTCCCCAAAAAAACAGGACGGTAACAGAGAACAATCAAATCTAATAGTAATTATTGAGATGAAAAGTCCTTGAAAGTGCATGATACCAAAAAGATCATAATGCTCAGAGCAATCCTCTTGGACAAAAATCCAAGAGAAAGGAGAACTTTAGGATCAGTCCAACCCAATTCAGAATACTTTCCACCATCTCTCTTAACACACTACTTTCATTTCTGTTTCCGGACGTCTCTACTCCAAGGTCCCTCCCATCATTTTAAAGTACAGCCCTATTTGCTGTATAATATCAGTGCAGCGAACCACACGTCCTCAAACAGAGTTGGTCTCGACATTTTGTTCTCCACAATGGTAGTCATATGAACTGGGTTGTGGCCTTTTGAAAAGTCTTACCGAGAAGGAAATAGCAGGCTCATCATCACCGTGCTGCAGAGAAGCTGCGGTAAGACAGGGAAAAAGCAAGCCAAGTTGTCCTTTTCACTCCTGATCAGGGAAGATGAGGGGAGCCAGGCTGAGAGGGCAGATCAGTGATGAGACAAAATAACTGTGATCGCCAAAACCACATTACTAGGTGATGTGCACTTTGTCTTGATTGAAGTACGTGTGCCACCTTTATCGGGTTATGCTTAAAAGCACCTGCAGCAATCTTCACCCTCCAAACCGCTCCCCTCCCACTCGCACAACCGTCGTCCTAACCGTAATTTCCTACATCATTACTGCATGATTATGGGTGCTCAGACAAAGTATGTCGGGAAAGTTGAACCAAAGAGGAAACACAAGAGTTGTCCCTAAACCTCTTCTAGAAGGCAACTAATCCACTCCATCTGAATGTGAAACGCCTATGAATTTGGCCTCATTTTCAATCACACTGCTGGAATAGCTTCCTTCTCGCGATGATCTATTCAGATCATCACATATAATCAGTGCATTAACACTGACTCCTCCCCCCCTGCTTCATCTCTAACCCTTACTTTACCATCACCTACCTTCTAAAATGTCACTGTTTCTCCATATTGCTACCCTACTAAGATTCTATGTGAACCCATCTTGTACTCATTGGTATAGCCCTCGTCACTCTCATCGGGTCTGAAAAAGTAGACAATACTTTACGCATTGCATGCCCCTTCTTTACCTCCACCCATTCACGACACTGAATTGACAACTTTTGTGTTTCCCCTTTGGTTCAACTTTCCTGACATACTTTGTCTGAGCAACCATTATCATACGCCACACTTTGTGTGATGAAACTTCTCCTTAGAATGGAATTTACCCAACCTGCCTTAAGCTTGGGTTCTCTACCTCTTATGAGTCGAAATGTTGACATTCCTGTCACGCCATTTGGTGATATGCTAATGCCCCACAACCTTTCTTCTATAGGCTTGCTTATCTTCATGTTGTTTCATATTGCTTGTTCTCTGACTTCTACCAACACCCTATTAAACCTTCCAACAAATCCATTAGGTCTTTGGATTGTGTGAGAAACCTAAGGCATTTCTCCCAGGCTATTCCCGGGGATCCTTTGTTCAGGTGGCCAGGGGATGGCCATCGCTCTTGTATCCCCAACCCTGGGGGCGGACGAGCGAGGGAGGATCACCTGGGCAGGGGGTCCTTGGGGACTATGGGAGACACGCCCTTGGGCGAGACATGTTATTCCTCCCGTTGCAATCCACCCCTACCCGACATCCCCTCAGTTGTCATGGGATGTAGCAGCAGAGTCCCATCATACCCCAGAACCTTTCTGTTTGGAAAAGGAGAAAACGACCCAATAGAAAATCCATTCGCCCATTATTATACATTTACCCCCTTCATCCTGACGAAAATCTACATGGTTTTTCCATGATGTCCAGGAAAACCTACAACTACCACAATCCCTTCTTCCATTCTAGAAGTCCAACTACTGGGACGAAGAAGAGGCAGATGGCAGTCATGAGGATTACCCAGAGGAATCAATGGGCAATAGATTCCTATGGGCAGTCTCTATGTTGTCCTGATAATGAGGTCAGGCAGAGTCAGGCAGGGACGGACAACTATTCAAACCTGAATCATATCAACTCTAGCTGGGAGTATAAAAGCAGCAGCCAGAAACAGCATTTTGAGCGAGCAGGGGATGCCGGAGGAACCCTGAAGACCAGAAGGAGAAGTCAGCAGCTCGGAGAATCTTGGAAAGCCAGAAGGGGGGATGGACTGCCAAGACACTGGGCCTCATTAGGAGTTTGGCGGCAGCCATGGAGCTATGAGCTCCATGGCTGCCGCCAAACCCGGCTCCTTTACCGGGTTCCCTGAATGGGGAATTACCGGGCCATTCCGAGTTCGGAGAGCCCGGTAATTCCTCCCTCTGGGAACCCGGACCCGGACCTTCCCCATTCCCATTGAGCCCCTATAGGGCTCAATGGGAATTGGAGAGGGAGCTAACAACAGCCGTTGTTAGCTCCCTCTTCCCCTCGCGGGACCCGGTACTTTACCAGGCGTCCTTACCGAGACCCGCAAGGGGACCTCATAATCGTGCGGAATGGTGTTAACGGGTCCGCATCCATTAGCGGAACCCTTTAATCCATTCCGCACGGGTCGTAATGAGGCCCACTGAGTCCTGTGAACACCAAGGGGGGTGCAGTGTGGCAGGGGAGCCGTGCCCCAGGGAACCAACACTCCAGCTGCACTTTTCTGGTAGTGTTTAAATCAGTGCTTGCTCCCTGGGTGAGTTCCAGAAATCCAGGTAGTTGAGGGGCAGATGCTGGGACGGTGATCTCAAGTGAATTCCCATTGAGGAGCCGCTAACACCTCATCACTGAGGGTAAAAGATGGAGACCCTGTGACTTGAGGGGAAACTAAGGCAGGATAACCTATTGAGTCAAAACTTTGTGTAAATCCCAAGGGTCCCTGTAACTGGCAAAATGGGAGCAAAACCTTGAATGTGCATTCTGGGACTTGTAGTCCAATATAGCAAAGCTGTGAGACAGAGTGGTCCGGAGCCATGTGTGTGCCCAATCGAAGTTCCTGTAAGGTACCCAGCTGAGAAGTACCAAAAGTGAAAGTTAAAGAGTTGTAAAGAATTGTAAATTGAAGTGGTCCTGTGTTAGGCAGAATTGCATGCAGTACCCTGTGGGCCCACCACATACAATTAGGACTACAGGTGTAAGCCAAACCAACCTTTGGTATAAGTCTGTACCACACAGTTTTTGGTAGCGAGCTGAGCAGCCAGGCTTTTCTCAAGAGTGCATGTGAGCAGTACAAGAGGTTACACAGAGGTCCCTCAATCACAGTGGTTCAAGTAGACATATACTCAAGGTTTCTTGGTAAAAACACTTATTCATTTATTACACAATCATTCAGAAAACATTCACTAGAAGGAGGCAGCTTAATATTATATACCAATACACTTCAATACAAAACTCTAAGATTTTGAGACAGTTTGAGCTCCCAGAAATAGGAGCCAAATGGCAGTTCAGTTACTTGGAAGGGAGCAAAAGAGGCAAGGTAAGTAGAATAGATCACATATACCTGTTAGACAGTGCAAATAGTTTCAGTTCACCAGAAGAGTTCAATTCAAGTCAATAGGCCTATGCCAAAGTCAATGGGCTAGTGTTCTGGATAGGAAAGAGCAGTTCTGGTATCAAACGGTAAAGTCTTTGCAAAAGTTCTCAGAAGTAGTTTAGGCGAAAAAGAACCATATGTTGGGTTACAAGCTGATTAGACCTGTTGGGAAAGTTTCACTAACTTTCACTGCGAGAGTGGCCTTCTCTCAATCGGCTTGGCACAGTACCTTAGTATGAAGAAACAAATGAAACTGAAGTCGTTGGTTCCTGGCAGTTCCTGCAAATCTAGCTGCTCCTGAGGCTCAGTAGTGGGGACAAGAGGAAGGGCGTCGGGGGGACTCCTGCACTGCACGGGATCGTCGGAAAACGCAAACACAATGGAATCACTCCAGTTCCAGTAGCTGTAGATTTAAGCACTCAAGCTGGTGTCCCTCTCCCTGGTTAATCCTAACCAGCCTTGAGAATGGTATCCAGGTGGCTTACGAGTTGATTGGTCCCACCAACTCAAAGGAAGAAGTCGTCCTTGAAGGGCTTCTCTATCGAGATGAACTTGGCAATTCGGTCCTGCAGCAGGGCTTCACCGGGCAAACCAACGGTCCAGGAGTTGCAGCAGCCATCCTCTTCCAGCTCTTCTTCAGCTCTTTCGTTCCAGTGGTCGAGACTGCTTTCCAGTCCAAGAAACTCACCTTTTAAACATTTCTTTCCCTTTCATTCCAGCCTAGTTGTCACTCACCCAGCAGGGTGGCTGTCCTTGCCGGAGAGTCAGCCAGTCAATCACGCCAGAGTGCATTTGGGTCTCCTAGGAGACTAAGCACAGGGAGTTTCGGGCACCTCCCTCACTTCCTGCCCACACCAGACACTCAGACGCTAGAGTCGGTCTTCAGTCCTGAATCCCGCCAAAGGCATACGAACAAAGGGACCAAACCTGGTTTGGCGCGCAGAGACAAACACTAGAAGGACATTTCCAAAAAGAAACCTTGAAAAAAAAAGACCAGGACCTGTTTAAACAAAGGGGCTTAAGGTGCCATCTTGAAAAACAAGGCTCCCGTGATTTTTAGCTACCAGTGTTCGCGGTTGGGAAAAATCATGGTAGTTCGTTGTAAAACCACTGCCACCAGCATTTTCAATAGGAAGGGGTAGCATTTGACTGCTACATGAGTATTTAGACACAGGGGTACTATGTAACCCTCCAGCACTCCATTGTAAGATGGTGTGCGCTGGGTCTAGAAATTTGGAAAGACTAGTAAAGTAAATTTCACTTTAAATTCTCTGGGAAACAGTTTATCCCAGAGAAGGTATTTAAAATTTTTGGAAGTCTAAAAGACATCCCTGTGTCACTGCACTGAGGGTGCTGTGTAACAAACAT
Source organism: Ambystoma mexicanum (assembly GCF_040938575.1). Taxonomy (NCBI): domain Eukaryota; kingdom Metazoa; phylum Chordata; class Amphibia; order Caudata; family Ambystomatidae; genus Ambystoma; species Ambystoma mexicanum. The sequence goes on from NC_090930.1 coordinate 530,758,972, forward strand.
GAAGAGATGATGCCTATGGAGTTATCTAAAACTCCATAATCAAAGAACACAAGTGTAAAACACACATCAAAATACATGAAAGAGTGGAAAAAAAGGCTCACACTCTTTCCAGGTTAAAAAAAATCAAGTCCTCAAAATCCAGCAAAATTGCTGGGGGTCTCTAAGTTGAAGGGAATTAGCACAATTATGAGAATTCTCCCTAACATCCTGCGACGTGTCAAGCAAAATACCACGCACAGTCGAAAGTCTTCGATTCTGGTGTAAAAAGGGATCTGAGCCCAGAAGAGGGGGGGGGGGGTCAGTGGTCCGAGCCCAGATGAGGGAGACCAAATTGTGAACATTGTGGAAAAGGGGTCTGAGCCCGGACGAGGGTACCCATGGCCCAAGCCCAAAGGAAGGAGACCAATTGTGAACTTATGAATGTGAGAATCTTGATAAAGGAAAGGAACGTTTGTGTTTTGTTTGCTACATCAGACCCTCTGCAGTAAGAGACTTTGACTGGCAAAGAGACTTTGGCACAGAAGGTCCTGACAATGAGATATTGAACTGTACGAGTAACAAAAGGAACTACAAGAACCAAAGTAACAACAGTCACTGGGAAAGAAGGTAATACTGTGTGTTTTGACAAGTGAACTTTGTTTTCAAGGTGGAGGAAGCCTGTGTTTTGACAAGAGACGTTTCTTTTTGATAATCCTTTTTTTTCTATCTTAAAGACTTTGTCAGAGTGGTGTGAGACCAGCTGAACCGTTGAACTGTGTCCTCGTGCCGAGGAAGCCAGAGTGTGTATGAGGCTCGAGCATGCTGTTTTGTCCTGTGCTGAAAGCGTGGGGAAGGGAAGCCAACTGCTCAAATATCCTGACATATTGTTTCTTGAACACTTTTCCATTTTTTGCATACACTACTGTCCCACACCATTTTGTATTTAGAAGTAAGGAATGGCAGTAGGATTATTAGCATAGGCCCTTTTATTTTGACAGACTAGATTCTTATTATTTGATGGTTGTAGTTTGCTCCAATCCTTAGATTTATTTTTATATATAGGCGATTAACCAACCCTTTAAAATTCAATAAGCACCCTTGAACTTTGTCTCATTTGTGTCAGTCTTCATTGATGATACCAAGCCTTTCCTTACAATGGTAATTTACTGTATACTTCCATCTTAATCCCAATTTCTGAGCACATTCAATCATAGATCTCCCTCTAAAATGTGGTCCATTGTTACTGATCATTACTTTTGGACATCCTTTTCCAAATAGTTGGTCCATAAATTCAATCAAATCATGACTAGTTGTGTTTTTTAACCAACTTAACTTCTGGCCATTATGAATAAAATTCAATCATCACCAAAACAAAGTGCAACTCTGATCCCAAAGCGAGATACGGCTCTAAAATGTCAATACCTGCTTGTTTCTATGCCTTGTCAGGTGGTGCCATGGGGTTTAATTCTTGTCTCCTTAGTTTATAGCTTTCGTCTGAGTTTTGACAAGGTCAACCGTTCTTGGCTACTCACTCCAAATGCATGTCCACTCCCGATCATCAATATCTTTCTTTTGCCCGCCTCTTGGTGCATGTTTTCCCTTGCTGTCCTTCATGTGCTAAATTAACTATATTCTTTCTCAAAGCAGTCCAAGGTACTAATTGTTGGCCATGCACTAACAATCAATTCTCTATGGACAACTACTCCTTCACTTCTGAGGAAGGCAACAATGAATCTTCCAAACCCATCTTCGACGGCTAACATTCAATTGTCCACCGCAAAACGTGTTGTAAACACTAAAGCAGAACTTCGATCCTTACTCGATTCTTCTCGAGACACTGGGCCTCATTACAAGTACTCCGGTCCGGAATTAACACTGCCGGTAAAACCATACCGGCACCGTTTCCATGTCCGCGCAATCCTGACCCGCGGCCCCGGTAATAGCACCACCCTAAACCGCCACCGCAGAAATAGGGTTCCCCTTAATTCCGCCTGCACGGAAACCCCTCCGTTACCGGCAACACGAAACACCGTGAGCATCACAACTAGCGCGGACACGGAAATACCGGGAAAAAAATGGCGGAAATACCGTGATCACGGTGGCGGAACCGCCGCCACCGCGAACATGGCGTTATACACTGCCAGCTGAACTGAATCAGGGCACAGGTGCACCAAATCAGACCTAGCAGGCCACTGGGAGCCTACAAAAGGGCCACACCCAGCCCAACACAACACAGAACCATGCAGGCAGCAGGGCTAGTAGCACTGGGACTGGGCCTACTCAACCAACAGGCAGTACTGCACATGGTGGCAGTAATGGCGCAGAGGAGGAGGCGTAGGCGGAGGAGGCGCAGGCGGCAACCAGCCAACCCTGCAGCTATGGCAAACCCCATTGCCCAGCCAGCCCGACCCCGCCGCCAGCCACCAATACCACGCATCAGGGCCTCACCCTAGAACCTCACCCCAGGACAGATCCACACCCTATACCGGCTGGACCGTGCAACAATCCTGCACATCACCGCCATGATTGAGGACAACATCAGCAGCCTAATTGACACCCCCACCGCCACCCCCCCCCTCTTGAAGGTTGTCTCAGTTCTGCATTTCCTTGGCACTGGCACCTATCAACACACGGTTGGTGAGCTGCACGGCATATCACAACCGTGTTTCTCAAAAATCCTGGTACAGGTACTGGATGCCCTGTTGCGCCATGTGTCGGAACACATAGCCCTACCCCGCACCCTCCCCGAGGTCATTGCCACCAAGTTGGCCTTCCATGCCATAGCAGGCATGCCAAATTGCATAGGCGCAGTTGACTGCACCCACGTCGAGCTGACAGTACCACATGCAATTGAGGCGGTGTTCCGCAATAGGAAACAGTATCACTCTTTGAATGTCCAGATGGTTTGTGATGCCATGCAACTGATTACACACTGCTGTGCACGTTTCCCAGGCTCATCACATGACTCAATGGTACTGCGGAATTCCACGTTGCCACGGTACATGGAACGCTATGCCGGACAAAGCACATGGCTATTGGGTGAGTACAGCTGACGATGCTACAACCCTGTCGGAGTGGTGTGTGTGTGTCCAGGCCAATGAGCATTGTGAGTGTGCCACTGTGACCGCACATGCATCACCCCCCTTCCATCTACCAAATACACAGCGGATGCCAAACATCATGAAGGAAGACATGACAGGGCACCACAATGTGCCCGTGCACACGCTGCCACAGCCAATCCCGTCACTGTCCCATGAACCCTGTGCCACTGCAGACACCCACCCTCAATTGAAACACTGCCCCAAAAAGCACGAGAGGCGTGAAAATGATATGACGTGTATTTACTACTTCCGTACAGTGGAGTCACTCTGCCATGTGTGGACAGCACTGCACCATGACATGCACACAATCAAATGTCACCCGCAGGGCACAGCAAACATGCAAGTTAATGTGTAGGCCCATATGCAGTCAGCGACATTCCTCGTGATGGCCAAAACATACCTCCAGACACTGCATGGTACATATGCATGAATGAATGATGATACAAGAATGCACAGCAGCAGATGAGGACATGATGCCACAAACACTGACATGTTCCCCCATCTACATCCCATGTAGGTGATGCGGGATATGCACTCACGCCATGGATGATGACACCTGTACGGAGACCAAGGAACAGGCATGAAGAGGCATACAATAGGGCACATATCCGCACACGTGGAATGATTGAGAGGACATTTGGACTGCTGAAGGCCCGTTTCCGCTGTCTGAGCAGATCTGGCGGATCACTGCTGTACAGCCCAGTGAAGACGGGCAAAATCACGCTGGCATGTGCCATGCTGCACAATATATGCCTGCGCAGGAACATCCCAATGCCACCAGACGCAGATGAGGAAGATGGGGATGGGGATGGGGATGGAGATGGGGATGGGGATGGAGATGGGGATGGGGATGGGGATGGGATGGCACCGCCTCCCCCTGGGGGTGCACATGATGGCCAGAGAGCACGGGATGCCCTGATTCGCATTTACTTTTGAGTCACAGCACATTCACAGTAATGCACAAACATGGTGACGACAATGAATTAATAGTTGCACTGCAAAATAAATGATCAATGTCCACACATGTATGTCTTGATTTGAAATGGTGATGTATTGATGTAATAACAACAGGGAAGAAGGTGCATTGGTTAGGGAAGCTGTACACCCGGGGCCACCCACCACCCAAACGTGCCCACCCCCACCCAGAGCCCATTGTCCAAACCCCCAAAACTACCTACCCCACGACCCAAACGTGCCCACCCCTCTCACACCCTTGTAGTCCACATGTGTCCTGCACTGCCCCACACACATGCCATCCCTTCCGTGTGCGCTTCTGTGCAACCTTGCCCAAGGGACCCGTTAGCCTACTCGAGCGCCTCCTCGGACTGGCAGTAGTGGAGCTGGATGGGGTGGTAGTGTTTGATTGGCCAGAATCAGGGATTGAGGGCATCCGTGCCAGATTTGCCTGTTGGCCAACCAACATGGCCTCCACAAGCCTGGAGGTGTGGTCATTGCCCTCCCGCACATGGCGTGCAAGGGTCACTATGGTGCTCGCAAAGCGTCCAATGGACCTCGACATGCGACGCACTGAGGCGCTGTAGCTCTCCCTCTGCAGCCTGGATTCCTCTAGCTGCCTCTCCACCAGCTAGGTGAGGGTAGCCTGCTGGTCCTCCATCCGCTGCCTGCGGGCATTCAGTTCGGCCATGGATGGGGTGGGCGACCTCATGGGACTCCCCAGTGAAGTGGGGCTGAACCCCAGCTCATGGAAGGAGCCCAGGTCTTCCAATGTGGGCATCTCCCCCTGTGGCCCCGTTTCCGAGTGCTCTTGCGGGGCACTGTTATCACTGCAGGCCGCCCCCTCTGCAGTGCTGCTGCCTTCGGTGTTGTGTTGGGTGGCCATGATAGGTTCCCGTGGCACCTGTCTGGACTCAGCCAGTGTGGAGACGGTGGGGATGTTGGTGGTGGTGGTGGTGTGCCGCACATCTGTAGTGGCTGGTAATGTGGCCAGAGGTGCAGAACTGCCGGCAGCATCCTCCTGTGTGGTGGAGGTGGCTAGTGTACTTGCCGATGCTGATTGGCTGGCCTGTTGTGCAGTATCACTGTCACTTGAAACGGCTGTGGGGACACAAAGGGCATGCAATTAGTGTTGTTGTGGTGGCAGATGGGTGCATCACATGCGTCATTAAGATTGTACATTGAATATTGTTAGTCACATGCATCTGATTGCTGGTGTCTGCATTCAGTGATATTGGTTGCCATACGGATCATAATGGGTCCTTTGGCCCACACATGCACTGCCTGGGGGGAGGGGGATTGTTAATGGGTCCTTTGACCCACACATGCACTGCCTGGGGGGGGGGATTGTTGATGGGTCCTTTGGCCCACACATGCACTGCCTGGGTGGGGGGGTTGTTGATGGGTCCTTTGGCCCACACATGCACTGCCTGGGGGGGGGGGATTGTTAATGGGTCCTTTGGCCCAGTACTCACAACTGCATATTTACATGTGGCATTCATGTTTGGGCACTTACCGGCATCTGCAGGTGGGCTCACTCCTGCCTCAGCCTGCCCAATCCCATGGATTCCCTCTAGGTGGAGGACGCTGCTGCAACGCTCCTCCCATGCTTGCAGTCTCAGTGGGGAAGGGGGTCCTCCGCCTGTCCCACTGCTGCGTTGGCGGTGCGTGGAAATGAGGTTGCGTACCCTCAGCCTCAGGTCGTCCCAACGCTTGTGGCAGTCCTACACGCTCCCCACTGCCACGCCCACGGCGGTGCACTTGCGTGCAGCTTCGGCCCACACCTCCTTCCTCCGCTGCTGTGTGGCACGCCGTTGGTCGGCGCTGAACAGCATCTCAGCATTGTCCACAATGTGCTCCACCAAGACGGTTAGCTCCGCCTCGCTGAAGCGCTGTTTGCGCTGCCTCTGAGCAGGAATCCTGGCAGACATGCTGGTGGTCCCTTTTGGCTTCTCAGAGTCAGGATTGTGCTTGTGCTGGCTCTGGATGGCAATGGATTGTGCTTTTATATGATGGCCGCCTCTCTGTTTCCTGTTTTGGCGATCATGGTATTTCCGGTTCCGTGTCCGTGGCGGCAGAGGCGGAAACGGGTTTTGCGCCACTTGTGGCTTCGTTATTTCCATTTCCGTGGGGTATTCCGTGACGGCGGTAACAACGTTTCCGAGTCCGTGTGGTGCGCGCGACCGACAGCGTGTAATCGGACGGTTTTTCCGCACCCTTGCGGACACGGAAACGTTTTTACCGCCATCACGGATTTTGCACGGTCCCGGACTGGCAGGTTGTAATGAGGCCCACTGTCTCTTACAACAATGCCACAACTACTTCTTCCTCCTCACTACACTTCCCTTCCCCATACATCCGTAAACGTGACAGGCAATCAGCTATTTTACTGTACAGCTGTCATGACCCGTAGAACTTGCCCCTTCTGGACCTCCTGGTCCTTATCGCGCCGGGCTTGTACTCCTTGTTACTCCCAACATGGCCGCAACAAGCGACTTGCCTCACACCAGCTTTCACGTCGCACACGGCACGTCCTATAAATTGGCCACGCCCCCGCAGCCCAGCGCGTCTCAACGCTATCATTAGGTAGTGACTTGACGTGTGTGTGTGCTGTTCGGCGAATCGTCTATCCAAGATCCTGGTTTACTTCCTCCTTCCTTCTCCCTTTCCCTCTATTCAACTCCTGGAATCCCCATTCTTAACGACTGCTACCTACTTTCCTGGACATCCTGGAACAGCGGCCTTCCCGGAACTCTGAAAGTGCTCTGCAGCCGGACGAGACTCGAGCGAGTCTATACAAGACCCGATCCGTCCACAAGAGGAATCCTCCCACGGAACAGAGCAAGAAGCGATCCCAGGTGAGACGGGGGGAGATTTACGACAGTTTGAGACGCCAAACGACCGACACTGATACTGCTATGGAGAAAGCAGTCCAGGACCTTATGCGTGGCATGCAAGAGCTCACAACTGAAGTACAGAACTTAAAGGCTGAGAATGCTGCGCAAAAGCAGCTAGTTTTGTCTCGCGACCCCGCTAACAAGGACAGTGTGTTACTTGGTGGAGTGGTGGACAAATATGATGGATCGGCAAAATCCTTACGTGGATTCCTGGATTCCTGCTTGGTGCATTTTACCTTTAAGCCCTATTATTTTTCAACTTCTAGGGCGAAGGTGGGCTTCATTATCTCGCACCTGACAGGGAACGCGTTAACCTGGGCTACGCCCTTAGTCAACTCAGGGGATGCCCTCCTGGATGATTATGATGGATTCATTCAGGCCCTCAAGACTATGTTAGACCGCCCAGAACAGGTTTTTAGTGCTCGAGAACGCTTACTTGATTTCCGACAGGGTACCCAGGATATGCTAACATACGTTACTAGATTCAAACAACTGGTCAAAGAAGCGAATTGGTCCTCTGAAGCAAATTTCACTCTATTTCGCAGGGGTCTAAACGAGGACATTAAGGATGAATTAGCCCGGGTGGCTCGTCTTTGTTCCTTCCAGGCTCTTATGGATGTAGCCCTGCAGATAGACTTCCGAATCCGGGAAAGAAAGGCTGAAAGGAGAAAGACCAAGACACCTTTTCAAAAGAATTCCCTTGAGAACTCTGTTAAAACCAATTCTGACCCAACCCCTGACACAGATCTGGAATCCCATGCAAATCGGAGCCTTCCGTAGACCTATTTTCCCTCAAGAAAGGATGAGAAGGATCCACACAGGCCTGTGCATGTATTGTGCCTCGGATAAACATCTTGTTAGAGAATGCCCTCTAGCCCCTCTACGGCGATTCGGGAAACGCCAGCTCCCGATCCTAGATGGAGCGAGGTGTCGGGAGAGAGATGTTTGCTCCACATCAATTCCATCCTTGAACTCTCCTGGACAAAATAGTTTGGTGATACTACAGGCCTTCCTCTCGCCCTTCAAAGACAAGACCTATCCCATTCTGGCCTTGGTGGACTGCGGAGCTATGGGAATTTTCATTGACCAAGACTGGGTTGTTAGTCATCATATACCGTACGAGACACGAAACACCATGCAGCCGGTGGAAGCAATTGACGGAAGACCCCTCTCTTCAGGACCCATAAGCCTGCAGACTAAAGAGATCCAACTTTCCATAAATCATCATCAAGAGCGGATTACATTCGACATCATTAAGTCAGCCCATTAACCCATGGTTTTGGGTATGTCCTGGTTACAAAAGCACAATCTGTATATCAATTGGACAGCAGGATCATTATTCCTGAGCTCAGAGTTCTGTATGCCCCACTGTCTATCCCTGGACCCTTCCTCGATAACTCCTGAAGAACCTCCAAGAGACCTAGAAACACCGCTCATGGTTTCCAATATCATACAAGTTCCAGAGTCCTATCAGGAGTTTACTGATGTATTTTCTACCGCCATAGTCCAAGCATTACCCCCTCACAGGCCTGAAGACTGTGCCATAGATACAGATCCCTCAGCTGTAATTCCCTTCGGCCGAATGTTCATCCTTTTCGAACCTGAGAAAAAGGCCCTTCGGGAATACCTCGACACCAATCTTGAAAACGGCACCATAAGACCCTCGAAATCTCCAGCGGGTGCTTGGTTGCTCTTCGTTCCCAAGAAAGACACCAAGGAACTCAGACGTTGCCTCGACTATCGAGGCTTAAACCAATGCACCCTCAAAGATCGATACCCACTGCCCCTGATATCGGATATCCTGGAAGCTGTGAGAGGAGCCGTCATTTTCACAAAGCTGGATCTCCGGGGTGCCTACCATTTAATTCGAAACCGGGAGGGGGGCGAATGGAAGACAGCATTTAGAACGCCCTTTGGTCACTTTGAATACCTAGTCATGCCTTTTGGACTAGCCAATGCTCCCGCAGTCCTTCAGCGTTTTATGGACAGGGTGTTCTCTGATATGTTGCTCCTCTTCGTCATTGTCTATCTGGATGACATATTGATTTTTTCCAAAGATCCTCTAAAACATGAAGAACACGTTAAGGCAGTACTACAACGACTTTGTCAAAACAAACTATTAGCCAAACCCGAAAAATGCTTGTTCCACGTTACTTCTGTTCACTACCTAGGATTCATCCTTAGACCAGAAGGAATTGGCATGGACCCTTCGAAGGTAGAGGCCATACTGGCTTGGTCCGCTCCCACTTCTGTGAAACAGGTGCAATCCTTCCTGGAGCTCGCCAACTTCTACCGGAAGTTTATTTCTACCTTTTCCGAGATTGTTCAGCGGATCGTAGCTCTATTGAAGAAGGACACCCCCTTTATCTGGTCTACATCGCAAGATAAAGCATTCCAACGATTGAAGATTGAGTTCACACAAGCCCCCATCCGGAACCCAGCACGACACAAATCGCCAATTTCTAGTGGAAACGGATGCCTATAACTACGCCATCGGGCGGTCTTGAACAGGAACTTGAGGATGGACTGGAACACCCCTTTGCTTACCTTTCACGAACCCTGACCCCTAGTGAGACTCACTAGTCCGTCCTGGAAAAGGAACTTTTGGCCATCCGCCAAGCCTTCACTGAATGGCGACACCTACTTCTGAGTGCTAGATATCCAGTTCAGGTCCGCACAGATCATCGGAATCTCCAAATCCTACAATCTTTGGAGTGCAGGAACAGTTGTCAGGCCCGTGGGGCCTATTTCTTTGCCCAATACCAATACCAAATCACTCACGTTCCCAGATCACAAAACATGATTGCTGACGCCTTATCTCGACGTCCAGACTACGCAGCCACTAGGGACAAGGCCTATCCTAAGATGTTTTCCCCAAACTATCTTTGTAGCGCTCAAGCAATCAACCTCCTGGAAGAAATCCGAGCGCAAACCCATTCCTCTGACCTCTGGAAGGAGCTTTCAAGGAAGAATCCATGGAATCTAAGAGTCAAGGAAGAATATCTATTCAAGGACAATGCACTGGTCATTCCTATGCAGAAATGACAACACAAGGTAATAAACCTCTGCCATGATACCCCTCACTCCGGTCATCGTGGTATAACTAACACCCTCCGTCTTAAACAAAGACAGTTTTGGTGGCCTCAAATGAAGACCGACGTAAGACAGTACGTCAAGGCTTGTACTATCTGCAGTCAAAACAAACATGATAACAAGAGACCGGCGGGTCTTCTACTGCAGACTTCGCTGCCAACATGACCATGGGAGTTTATTGCTACAGACTTCATTGTGGAGTTACCACCTTCCTGAGGGTACACGACCATCATGGTAACCATAGACTTGTTCACCCATATGGCTCATTTCACACGTTTGTATAAACTACCATCCTCATCAGAACTTGCTGGAATGTTCCTGGAACATATTTTCCGTCTCCATGGACTTCCTTCCAAGATCATATCGGACCGAGGACCTCAATATGTCTCACAATTCTGGAAACATCTCTGTCGTATTCTAGGGATCCAACGCGCTCTCTCATCAGGTTATCACCCACAAACCAACGGAGCCACGGAACGTGTAAATCAAACTCTGGAGCAATACTTTAGGCAGAACAACATCCGGTCAAACATACCGGGCCAACATGTAATATGAAACAAATGGATAATTGCACTGTATAATATATTACAAACATAAGGAAAATAATCAGCATGTTACATCATGGGTCTACAAAAAATAAATAAAGCAAATGCAAAAGTCAACAAAACAAAAATAACAAACAGTAAATGTCTGTGCAACACTCGGAATTAACTCGCAAATAGCATCAGCAAGAGAGCATAGGCATCAAGAGGTATAGGATGAAAAGTCTGAATAAAAATTACTGACCCCACCAAAAAACCTAAAACACACACCACGAAAAGTTATAACTACCAAAAGTTCAAACTTTTCGTAGTATGTGTTTAGGTGTTTCGGTGGGGTTGGTATGGGGCTGTGGGGTGTCCCCCGCAACACCCCGCTCACTACGGTGAGCCAGGGTTGCGGGGGACAGCCCAGCAGCACCCCGCCAAAAAATAAAAAACAGGGTTTGCGGGGGTGTCCCCGCAACACCGCGCTCACTATACAATAGAGCATAGTGAGCGGGGTGTTGCGGGGGACACCCCCGCAGCTCACCCAAGCAAAAAAAAAAAAAAAGCCGGGGGCTGCGGGGGTGTACAGTATAGTGAGCAGAAGGTTGCGGGGACACCCCTGCAGCTGCCCAAAAAAAAAAGATAAGGACCCTGCGGCGCCAGTTCCTGATCACAGAAGTGAAAGGGAACTGGCACAGCAGGGACACAGCGCGAAGGAAGGAAAGGTAAGTAGGGTGATGAGGGTATGTTGGGGGTGTGGGTGTGTTGGGGTACGGGTGGGGGTGTGTTGTGGGGGTGTATGTATGGATGGTTTTCTGTTGGATGTTCTCATGGGAAATGTACGAACATTTGTAGTGAGTACATTTCCCATGTGAACATTTCCGTCGCATACTTTTCCGCGATGGAAAAATCACGTAGATCCCATCAAGAGGCATCATAATAAAGCAAAGGACATCATGTGGTTTAAAATGCAGTGCCGGGTTATCATTCAGGGCTACAAAAATAACAAACAGCTCCCATTCTGCCAGAAATGTGGACGACATTTCACCCTTAAGAGAGGCCTTGATCTTACACATCACCACCACAAACCACAGCTTAACCCACCATTCCATAATATCAGTCGTAGTGGGGGACTTCTAATTACGCACCAACGCAATCCTGCAGCAACCAAGAAATGCGTAAGCAATCAGGCTAATTTGGCAGCTAGCTTAGAACGTCCCTCAAGATACCCATCCCCAGCAACAACACCAAGGATTCCAATCAAAGTTTTATCCCACTAATGTGATTAATCTGGGCCAAGATTTCTTTCCAATAGATCTGGATCAGCGTGCAGGTCCACCATATATGAAAAAGCATTCCTGGCGCCTGCGCGCACCTTCAGCAGTGATGGTAAATAGACAGGTCCATTTTATAAAGTATTACAGGGGTACCATCGGAATAGTAGCTTATAACTACTCTCTTTTAGCAGCACACACCTGGTGGATTTAGCAGCTCTGGTCCATACATTATACCATGCAAGATCATCTATGGGGACCTGTAAATCTTCTTCCCATTTTGACATATAAGCAAGTGGGAGTTTTAAAGCGACAAGCATTAAGAACACTGTACAAAGAAGAAATCATGCGAGAGGAGGGTTCCCCATCTAAAAGATCCTCCTATTGGGTTGTATCCCGTTTAGAGTGCTGGGCCACCCTCATGGAGGAAATCCAATGGTGAAGTTGTATGTATGTATACTTGTTGATATCTCTTACCATGAACACCTGCTTACATTTATCAAAGGTCAGGGGCTGTTCAGATTCAAAAAGTTGACCCACTCGTTCCAAACCTCCCTCTATCCATCGCCCAAACCTACCTTGTTGACAACCAGGCAGGAATTCAGGCATATTCCAGACACGGGTAAGGGGAGAAGGGAACGTAGTCCCAGAATATTTATGGGCAGCTTTGTCCCAATATGTCATCAACACTCGGGTCGTCAGGAGAAGACACAAGTCTTTTTTTCCTGACCCCTGGGTACCTCCAACACCACTCATGTAAGGGAGCTTAAACTGTTTAATGCTCAATATTCACCCAGTGTTTGGGACTCCGGGCTACATTCACACGATCAAACAGGAGAACGAGCTGAGCTGCATAATGATAACTTTCCACATCTGGGACGCCCAGATCGCCTCTATCCCTCGCTGCCATTAGCGTATGTTGGGCCACTCTCTGGGATTTCTTCGACCCAGAAGAAACGAAAAATAAAGGATTGCAAATCCTTAAGCACCTGTATGGGAATCCAGATTGGGAGAGCCTGGAAGATGTAAAGTAGGCGTAGTAGTAAAGTCATTTTGTGGGCAGCCACCCACCCCAGCCAGGAAATATCAGAAGATGACACTGGAGTATGTCAGCCTTGGCCGAAGAGAAAAGATCGGAATTTTTTTTTAGCGTACAATTGAAAATGAGAGGGTGTGACCTGGACCGCTAAATACTTCAAAGAGGTCTCAGCCCACTGAAAGTCAAAGACCCCCTGTAGTGCCCGTACTGTTTCGGGTTTCTCAGAAACATTGAGGATTACACATTTAGAATAATTAATCTTAAAACCATAGACCCGGTGGAATGGGGAACAGTAACCCGGCAACAATGCAGGAAAAATAAAAGATCATCAGCATAGATTGCAACCTTTTGTTGGTACTAAGCAATAGCAATTCCACGTATATTATCTGCTTTCCGAACCTTAAATGCCAAGGGCTCCATAAACAATGCAAATAGAAGGGGGAAATCGAGCATCCGTGGTGGGTCCCTCTAGATGGAACTAGTAACTCAGACAAAGTGCCCTTCAATTTTATATGAGTGGTCGGGTGGACAAAATTAGCCTGAATCCGCTTAATAAAAGTGGGACCAAACCCAAAGCTGCTCAGCACTTTAAAAAGTTATACCCAGTCAATGCGATCGAATGCTTTTTCAGCATCAACAGATACTACTGCCAGTTCACGGTCAGATCTCTTGGCACACTCCACCACATTTAAAACCCTATGGACATTATCAAATGCCTGGCGTCCCGGAGTAAAACCTGTTTGGTCTATATGAATAATGCACGGAAGGATGTCCTCTAACGGGCCGCGAGAACCTTTGAATAAATGCAGGAATAATAATTTAAAACCGCAATGGGCCTATAGGATGTGCCAACTGTGGGATCTTTATTCCGCTTACCAGTAAGTGAGAGCAAAGAATCGCCCATTGTAGGCGTAATCTCTTCAGTATCGGCAAAACTATTAAACAGGGTATCTAGTTGAGGGGCAAGAAGATCGCAACATTTCTTATAAAACAGGGCTGGATAGCCATCAGGCCCCAAGGCCTTATTTTTGGGGAGGGCCCCAATAACAAGGGTAACCTCTAAAAGGGTGATCAGGCTTTCTAGGCTCTGACAAGCTTCCACAGAGATGGAAGGCAGGTTGGCCTCCCTAATAAACTCCTTTTGAGAAGTGGAATCCCAGTCATCCGCACTAAATAAGGATGTGTAGTACCCCACTAAAATCTGCATCTTAGACGCTTCATCTTCATGCAGGTGCCCATTATGGCCCTGCAATTTAGCAATAATATGTTTAGCCTGCTGGTCCTTCAATTTGTACACAAGGAAGAGTGAGGCTTTGTTGAAAGGGCTAAAATAAAATAGCTTTGTCTGAAGCAGTTTGTGGGAGACGTCAGATACCCATAGTGCCTTCAATTCAGTCTGAGCTACCTGCAACTGTCTATAAACTCACCTAGCGCCCCCTGCTTATACTGCAAATCTAATTCTAACACACGTTTCTCTGCGTCCCCCTTTGGGACATTAACAGCCACTTCCTCGCAGAAGCCAAACAGATTAGTTCACCCCATAATGTAATGTGGGGTGCGTTTAAAGTCCCCAAAAAGAAGTCCCTTTCACCTGAATAGCAGGCATTTAAACCCTGAAACAAAAGCAGCCTAGCTTTTACTTTTATTTTCACATGCATGGCAGGCATTTAAACACTGCAACAAAATAGGCCTGGCTCTTGCTTTTGTTTCAAGTTAGAGAGCCATGTGGAAAGGGGCCTACCTGGCATTATCAATGGACCAGCAGCAGTTGATATATAAAAGAAGGAGGAATCAAAAAATCCTGCAACATTGAAAACAGGATTTTTCAACATTAAAAGCAAAAGCGGCCTGCACATGTGTTTGCAAATAAAAATGGCTTTAAAAAGCCACAATGAAAAAAATATACCACTGCTCTGAGAAAAATGTCAGGAAAGCAAAACATTATGTGTGGATTGACCAAAACAATGTATATTATGTCTCACCCACAAAACTCCAGTGACATTTTAAGAGACACTCATGTCTTCAGGAAAAACATGTTCTGGCCGAGGACAAAACTTCGCAAAGGAAACCCCACTTCTAGCTGGATGTCACATCTCTCAGCTAATGACCCCGCATTAAAATTTGGTGTTGCTAAACAGTATGCTCCAGACTTGCTGACTAGAAAAGGAGGGACTTCAAGAGAAAGCCATCCTTGGCTGGAGCATGACTAACATGTGTGAATCCTTGTTGCACCCACTTCAAAAGAGCACACACTAACTTCAAAGAGACTCATAAAAACCTCTGGTCCCAGGCTGGCCCAGGGGTAAAGAGGGCTGTGGGAGATGAAGCAGCCCTCCCCCTTTGATGCACCAGAACACTCACAATTAATTTAAAAGACTATTTTCATTTTAGGTATTTTGCGCAGCAACCATACTGTGGATTGATTTCCTTTTTATACAATTTGTCATGTCATTTCCAGGCGGTGTTGGGGGTATAAAATGCATCTACCTGTGACTCTGGGAACTGTAATGGCCAGTTAGACTAGGTTTCTGGCTGATCTGAACATGTTACAAATGGGAAAATGGGTGAAAAAGTGGAAAATGAAATTAGGAATATGCTTGATGACGAACCTATTCATAACTGTTGTACATTTTATGAAAATCACAAAAATGTGACACATGGCCATGCTACATCGTACAGATTTGGCGGTCGGCTTATCTAATTCCACATGATCAGCTAAAACAAAATATGTTTAGTAGGGCAGTTGCTAGTATAATTATGAAGTTGTGATACATAACTAGTTTTTGCCCAAAAGTTGAAAAGGGAACAAAGGATGATGACAAATGGAAAAAAACAGATGTTGCTCCAAACCCCTACACCAATACCGACTGGGGGCGGAGAGAGAGAGGGTAACTGTCCAATCCTAGCAGCAGGGATTATTGCAGGGTACTTCCCCTAGATTGTAAAATTAGTGATGTCATTTCTGCTATATAAGGGGGACTGTACTAGGACTCAGGACACACCCAGGAAGACAGAAAAAGGAGGAAGGAGAGAAGGCTGCTGAAATGTTCCATCTTTGAGAGTGGAGTGACCAGAACCCTGCCCTATCTTTCCAGAGTGTCCCAAGATGCAGCTGGCTTTCCTGAACCTTAAACACAGTCTTGCTATTTAAGTAGCAATAACCCCAGCCCTAAATTGCATAAGTCTTCATTCTTGCAGCAGTGCATCCAATATTTCCTCATTGAAAATTCCCCAATTGCCAGTGTAGTTCAGTGATCTCCCCATAGAATAATCTCGTTTGCCTGTGTAGGTTAGTATTTCCCCACTGAAAAACCCCTCGTTTTTCTGTGTAAATCCTTAGTATTTTTGTCATTAAATCAATTCCCCCATTGAATTTCATGAGATCGGGATTGGTGGAAATCGAAACCAACAATCTTTTCCCCAGTGTTTTGGTTAATTGGTATAGTTATAAAGTATTGCCCAAAATAATTAATCCCATTGTGATCTGGGAAACAAATTTGTCCCCGTCATTGTAAGCCTCAGTGTAAACGAATTTCTATTTGCCACTGTATTTTCCCTTCACATTTGCTATCGCCCAAAAACTTCCCCATTTCCCCGAACTGCCTGTCATTGTAAGCCTCCGTGTAAACAAAAAGTCCATTTGCCACTTTATTTTCCCTTTGCATTTGCCATCTCCCAAAACCCGATTTTCCTATTGTAAGTTTCCCCATTTCCCTGTGCTGCCTGTAATTGTAAGCCTCAGTGAAAACAAATTCCCATTTGCATTTTTCTTTTCCATTGCCCACGTGTTGAATCTCCTAAAACCCGATTTTACTGCTCCATTTCTATTTTTCCCTGGTGTGCTGATTAGTATTCTCTAAAACTCTGCCTGTCTCCTAATTGTAAGCAGTATGCATTTTCTTCTATTCTGTCCCCTAGCAGTTGTGAGAAATAATAAAAACCCCATTCTTCCATTGGTGCCCCAAAAACGGATTTCCCCCTGCTGCTTTGCTGGCTCCCCATATTTTTTCTGTGGGCACCACACCAAAACCGATTTTTCCTCTGTACTCTTACTCCCTGCCACTGCCTTCCATTCAAAGGAATCAAGTCCAATTGAAGTTTAGGGGTTGAGAGTCGCAGGGGAAGCGCTTAACGCTAGTGCTATCATTGTGTGGTTGTCACAGGTTTCCCCCTTTCTCACCTGTTTTAGCTGCTTGATGGATTCTGTCGCAGAAGTTTTCTTCCTTATGGTTCGGGTCTTGTACAAGCCCGCTCGGCCGTCTTCGGCTTCCAGCGTTCGTTCACTTCTTGTCCGGAATCGATATTGAACTCCAGGAAATCCAGGAGTAACTAAGGAAGGGAGCACTCGAAGGCGGTGCACGGATTCCAGGAGGAGGTGGGGTAGAAGGAAAGAGGATAAAATGAAGCAGGCTTCCGGGGACCAGGAAACATCAAAGTTCCGAAAGGGCGAACTTCGGAGCACACGTCTAGCCACAGCTAACAGTAGCGTTGAGACACGCGGAAGTGTGGCTAATTTATCGTGTGTGCTGCAATGAACGTGAAGACTGGTAGGCAGCGCTCAGTGTAGCGGCCATGTTGGTAGTACAACAGAGTGTAAGCCCCGACGGGACAAGGCCCAGAAGGGGCGTGTCTGATGGGTCATGACAGCGGTAAACTGTTCTTTTTCTGTTCTGCCATTTAAAAAAAAAGGAAAGTAACTGTGACAGGATATCTTAACCCGGTTGTTTGGTAGAGATTATTGCTTTTTGTGTTGCCCCAACATTGGTGGCTGTGGTAATTGGTTGATTTTCTTTTTGACAATAAATTAATCAATATCTTATTGATACGCACCAACCTGGTTCCTAGTCCATTGTGACACGAAGTGTTTGTGGAGGTTGGGTGTGAGAAGAACTGGAGACCTAATCAAAAAGAATCTGTATTATACTAAAAAAATAAAAAGTGTGTTATTGTGCGCCACATTCATTGCAGGGTAAGGAGTTCCCCGGCTTGTGTGTGCCATGTAATAAACCGTGACAAAGTGGGAGCTTGTAGTCAGGTATTGAGAAAAGTGTTTTCAACCGTGGCAGCGGAGCACAGCACACTAGCCATTGAAGGTACTGTTACATTTAGTGGGTAGAAAGATGGGTTGCATTGTGGAGGCACCCCTAAACTTGCACCCTGAGTTCAAGGCGGTGTGTGTAAATAAAATATAGTGTGAATACAGAAACAGGGTTGAGATCTTGCCCTGGCATAGAGAACCCATCAGGTGCTTAACACATTTCACAAGGAGCGTCGTAGAAATGAACATGGCTAGAAAGCACTTTCTATCCAAACTGTTCATTAAAGTTGAATGGGCCGAACAAGAACATGAAGCCTGGCAATCTAGAATGGTGCAACAGGTGACCTCAATGAACATGATGATCATGGAAGAAAGATACCAGGAGAGTGTAGACTCTGTGAAAAATCAATCTGAGTTACTGGAGCAAGCAGAGAGAGAGATAAGGCAGGTAGAGGAGAAAATGCTACAGAGCCAAAATTCAGAGTTAAAATTAGGAGACATAATTCAGCAGCTAAAGGATGAGTTAGTGACACAGCAACAAATGAATTCAGATAGAGAGTCCCAATTTGTACCACTAAGAGAGTAATGCCAAGAAGGGGTCGAGAACCTGAGAGAGAGTCAATTAAAATTGAGTCAACAAGTGGTGCACAATAGGGCCTGCTTACAGGACATGTGCGCATTTCAAAAATTCAGATGAAGCAATTGGAAGAGGAGAATAACCAGTGGATCATAAAGGAGGTCCATTCCCAAGTAGAATAGCGGGTTGTGTCAGGAAAAAGATGCCTTGTGTCTGGAAGTGTGCCAGTTAAAGACAGACCTGGAGAAAAGCGAGTAATGTTTTTTTCAGGAACTGACTGACTTGAGGGTCAAAAATGAGACATTAATGTGACATATGAGACTAATAGAATTTGACATTGAGCAGACCCCACAGACCAAAAATGCACAGAGTGAGGAGGTTAGTTTCCTGCAAAAGAAGAGGTCTGAGTATTCCCAGATAATACAAGATTCACAGAAAGAAAATGAGGCCCTTTGTGAGGAGAACAAGGGAATCCATGGCCAAGTAGGGGCACAAAGCAGGATCATAGAAGCTCAAGCCCTGGTGGCAGAGCACAAAACTCAGGACTCCATTTACCACCAAGAGATAGGGGCCAAGAAAGATAAAGCAGAGAGGTTGGAGAAAGAAATAGCTAGACTCAATTAGGCATTGAGAAACCCTGAACAGTTAGGGTATGGAAGGGAAACCCCTGATCAGGGTGCGATGCCCTTTTTACGAGGAGCCTCAAGCCAAATCAACACATTATATGCACAAGGCACTGCAAATTTCATGTCTACCTGTTAACAAGAACCGGGAACCATGAGGTAGCTGGACTCAATTAGGCCTAGTATAACTCGGCCGGAAGGCCATTCTCTAGCAGATATGGATAGACCTGCATCCTAATTGTTAATTAGGTTTAAAAATATTTTGGCAAATACATCTGACCAGGAGGACTCTTATGATGAGAAGATCAGGGAGTTAGACTGGTAGAAACACAAGTTACAAAGGGACCACCTGGTCCACTTTGCAGATAAAGAAGAATTAGAGTTCAGGCCTCAAAAGAGCATCTTGAAAACCTCCACCCATTCAAAGAGGTGTGGGGAGTTCTCCACCACACCCGGAAGAAGGGAGGAGCAAGATGAGTACTCCCCTGTGTGAAAGGGGGAGCCCAAGGGAAGTGACCAGGGAGCCCACAATACAGCAGGGGAGAAGAGACTCGACCCCGTCATTCTGTGAGGGACTCTCAGTCTCAAAGAATCACGGAGTGCCTAGAGGACAGGGAGTGGACCACAAATAGTAGCAGCTCTGAGTGCGAATGGACACGGGTGCAGCAGAAAAATTAGGCTGCCAAACAAAAGAGAATTCTTGTAAAAGACCCATTTCGGCCAAATAAAAGCCATTAGAAGCTTCATGATTTCCTACCACAATAATGCCTAAGTACTCAGTGCGGGAGCATCTGGAGTTGTATGACCCGATGATGATGTAATTTGGCATCAAAAATGACTATAATTCCATGGAGTTTGTCAAGTGGATATCCTCCCCAGAATACTCCAGCTTCTTTGCTGGGCTGGACAATCAAAATCATTCAAGATGGTCTACTTACAAGGCAGCCATTTTGAAACACTTCTATGTGCACAGGAAACCTCAGGAGGCTCGCAAGGTGGCCTACAACCTGCAGAACGGAGAGTATCAGACACCTAGGGAGTTTGTGAAAGAATTGAAGCGGGCATTTGCCCAGACCTCTAGACGGGTGCGCACAAATAGTAGGGAGTTTATCAATACTTAATTTCATGCCGTCCCTAAGTACATCATGACACAACTGGTTAGGGACTTTCACGATCAAAGGACCCTGGATTGGGTAATAGAACAGGCTACCCGGATCTATGAAGTCCAAAATCCAGTGGAAAACAAAAATATTCAAAGAAATCCCAAACCATCCAACACCCCAGCTGCTGCCAAGGTGGCGGAGGTGAAGAATACCCCAATTTCTGACATAGAAATGGGGGGCCTAAAAATACTCATGCCTCTAATAAACCAAATGAGAGGCAGAGGAGACCCTCTGCTCAGTCCCAAGTGGGTGGTAGCCAGGCAGGGTATCCCGCAGATGGTTCACCTGACTCTGCCACCTACATAAGCCCAAGATACAAGGGTACTAGACCCATTTTGGGGTATGTATGGACTCCCTCAGCACAAGGGGGGTCCAATCAGGTAAGTGTGGTCCCACAAAACTGCCCTCCAAACTTCCCACAAAACGTCCCACAGAACTTACCTCTGGAAGAAAGAAATATTCCATCCTCCAATTTAAGTTTCTTCCCTAGGTAGCCTCCAAACCCCAACTTCCAGAATAATCCTCCTCTCTCTCCCCGCTTTCAGGATTCTAGACCCCCAAATCAGGGAGAAGGGAGACCAAGGATGGAGGGCTAACAAGGAAACCCTCAATACCGCAGCTACTCTGGGGGAAGGGACAACTACCCTTCCTGAGAGCAGCAAAGGTATGACTCTAGACCCCCCTCCTAACCGGAGAGGATGTCACAACTGGAGCTCCAAGTCCAAATTCTTACCCAAGAACTGAGTCGCATGTTGAGGGCTCAGCAGGGCCCCCAGATGAAAATGGCTGCCCAGAACAGCTCAAACCCAGAGTCTGGTGCCCCGGAGCAATGACGGGGAGAAAACCCTGACAATCAACATGTTCCAGAGGAGGAGGCCTGGGTAGGAAGAAGGGAGATGCAAAGCCCTAGAGGAAGCTTCCTTTCTCACCTGTGAAAAACCCGTAGAAACCTCTGAACCTGAAACCCAATCTCCTACCCCCGAAAAGCTGCAACCTAGGGACCAGAGGCTAAGTAGGAGAAACCAATTGATAAAGAAAACCCATTTCATGGAGGAAGTCTGCATCATCCAGTTTGAAGGGGAAGAATCCCGGGAGGATTCAGGGAAGAAAATCTTCTCTTTCGGGGATGGGGGGATTCCTCCCAAGGAAAGATGGTCCCAAAAGATTCAAACTTAGACTGGGTAAATGTGGGGACTTACCCAGAACCAGCAATTGCTGAACCCCAAACATGTCACCCAGGTGATTCTGCAATCAATGAGGGATCCTCCCCCAAACCGGTTCCAGTGACTGTCCCCAGGAAAATTGGGACAGCAAAGAATCAGGGGAAAAAGGGGACTCCCAAATCCCACAAATATCTGGTTGCCAAAATATTTTTAGATTCCCAGACACCGACACAGAAAACCGCCCAAGATCACACACTGTCGGATTTCAAAATAAAGAAATTAACTGCCAGATTGTCCCAAAATGCACATTTCCTTTGCCCACTTGAGGAGGGAAAGGGCAGGTTTTATGCCTCTGTCAAGGTCCAGGGCCAAGGTGCATTTTCAGCACTTGTGGATACTGGTTCCCAAGCCACCTTTCTGTCCAAAAAGGCATTTGAACAAATTAATTCAGGAAGGGGGAGTCATCAAAATCCCCTCAAACCTCTTCCTGGACTATTCCAAAACTTCGAGGGAAATGACATTTCCGTCGAGGGGACTGCGGATCTGGAGATCAAAATTGGGCCACATAGGGGGAAACTACCGGTCATAGTCGTCGCTCCAGAGGGCACACCTTGTCTCCTAGGGAACGACCTGCTTCGGAGGTTGTCTTCCCCTAATAGACTGTGTGAACAAGGTCCTCTGGACACAGACTAACCGGCCAATAAAACTAAAACAAAGTACACATTATGTAAGTCTAAATGTCACATGCCATATGGTTGAGCAAATTGAATTCCACTTTAGGAACAATCAAGTCCCCGACATAACTCTAATCTCTGTAGGAGAACAAACTGGTGATGGGAACCCTTCTCCATTTTTGAAAATCAACCTTCTTCCCAGTTTTAAGTGTCATTCCACACTGGAAGTGATGCACTATTTGAAGAAAACCCAAATACCATGACAAAAGATGATGAAAAACCAGCTCAGAGCTTGGCTGATATACAGAAAAGGGGTAAACTCTTGTTTCTCCCCATTCAGGTAAATGAGGGGGGGCTGTTCTTGCCTAGAGTATGCATGCATAATGGAAAAAGCTTCATCAGCGAAGCGTTTTTCAGGAAACTTCCAAAAGATCAGACCATTCCCAAATTTAAGTTGATTGACAAGTGGGAAATGGGCCTGGAAACTCCAAATTCCAAACATCTCCTGCCTAGCAGGTGTATGCTAAAAATGTCCATAGGCGATAAAAGCATAGATCATGATTGCTGGGTTGTGAGAGATGTGCCCTACTCCTTTTACTTAGGAAGTGACATTCTCAGTCGATTCGCAATTAATTTGGACCTAATCAATTCCAAATTCTGGTCTCGACTGGGGGGAACCCCATGAGCTTTGACAATCCTGAGAAAGCATTTTGGTCAGCCCAAGTGCTGCCGTATGCAGTTGAAGTTCAAACTGGAGAAGAGGTCACCATCTAAGGACTGGTTCGACAATTCACTGTTCCCCTAAAAATTAAGCGAGGACAGAATCTCCAAAACCCGGACACTTATATAAATTTAAATGATCACCTCCAACAGCAAGGATTGTATTTGAACCCGACACCACTCGTTGACATAGAACACAACACCATTCGAATATTGGTAGTTAACAGCGACCATAGGAGCATCACTCTGGGCGCAGGCACCTTTATTGGAACGGCGGTTGATGCCCAACATTTCTTCCATTGATTTAGGGGATGAGATCATGGGATAGATTCCAAATGACTGTTACCTCTCTGTCAACAACATACCTCCAGAAAACATTTTCACTCGGCAAGGGGGAATTTCTTGGTGTACTCTTCCTGCCCGTATAGGGGGGGGGGGAGAAGAGGTAAGCGGCGACATCAGGAAGGATGAGGTGGTATTTCAAGTCAACAGTGACTGCCTCCCCTCCTTGAAACCTTCTGTCCAGGCCAACACCATAAAAAGGGATCTCTCCACGCAACTGGAGGATACTGCAGAAATTGCAAAACCTGAGGTCTTCCAGGCTTCAGGCAGATGTTTGAAGAACAAATCAACCGTGCTGATGCATGTGAGACAGAGGAGCAAAAGCAGAAGCTGACACAGGTGTTTTTGGAATTTCAAGGGATCTTTGCCGTGGACTTGTACGAATGTGGTCGCACCGAGTTACATTCCGCCCTCATACCAACAGACCCTGGGATGGCCCCCCGTATTTGTGAAGCAATACCAGTTGCCCCTTGTGCCTATGGAGTCACTCACGGAGATAATAAAGAACTTAGAATCCTGTGGGATAATTCGTCCAGTCCACAGTACCTTTAATAACCCGGTGCTGGTGATACTAAAACCCAATGGTTAAAGGAGACTTTTCCCAGACCCTAGGGAGTTAAACGGGTCCACATGGCCCCATGGGCTCTTTCCTACATCGATCAGGGACTGTGTACACCGCCATTGACCTGACCAATGGTTACTGGACAGTACCCGTGAGTAGGGAAGACCAGTACAGGCTAGCCTTTACCTTTGGGGGGGAAGCGGTACACGTTGCCCCAAACCGCCTTTGGATATATAAACTCCGGCAACAAATTTAACATCTTTCTGCACAAGGCCATGCCCAACTTGGGTGAAAGGAGAAACCTGGCCTATGTAGATGATGTTCTAATCAAAAGCTCAACTGTGGAGGTACACATAGCTGAAATCCACTATGTTCTGATACAGTTAAAGGAAGCCAGAGCGAAACTGTCCTTCCAGAAGGCGCAATTGTGTAAGACCTGTGTGAACTTCCTAGGACATTAAATCATCCTTGAGGGTTTCAGTCCTCAGGTGAAAAAAGTCGAAGCTTTGCTGAAATTGAAAGACCCTACGACTCTGCATGAACTAAGAAGCCTTCTTGGACTTAAGAATTACCATAGGAAGTTCACAGAGGACTACGCAGATCACAAGACCCTTGGTCCATTTACTAAAGGCAGGGGTCAAGTGCAAGGGTCCATAGCAAGCCGAGGCAGTCAAACAACTCAAGAGAAGCCTTTCACAAGTGCCTTGTTTATCTTACCCCTTGAAAAACAAGGGGTTCTTCTTGGAGACTGGGTTCTCAAATACTTGCTTAACAGCAGGATTATACCAGAAGCACGACAAGGTCAACAAAGTCATCTCGTATGCGAGTAAGACTTAACCTCTGTGGAGGAAAAATTCAACGAGTGTGAAAAGGCCCTCCTGGCAACCGTGTGGGCACTGAAAAATTACCACCCGTTGATCCAGGGGAAGCACAACATTGTCGAGACGCCTCACCAGCCCTTGCAATACCTCCAAAGTGACAGAATCCGGGCAGGAAACGTGAGTAATTCTAGAATTACTTCCTGGATTCTGTCTATGCAAGGCTTTCCTGTGGAGGTCCGATATGGCCAAAACAAGAAAAGTCCCCTCGCGCAAGGTTTGGCTGACTTGCATGACTGTGCCCAGGAAAACTGTCTCAAGGACGAAAGTCTAAAAACACAAGACAACATGGAGGCATACCTAACTTTCCTGCACAAAGTCTATGAGGAAGACATGTGCAGGGGATACCCACAGTTTATATGGATGGGTGCTCCTACCATGTTGATAACAGGGAAAAGGAACAGGTGGCTGGCATTAGGAATGCCTGGGTGAATGATGCCCCGGAGGGCTCTGCTGGGTACAAGATCGGTCCCCGAAGTAGTCAGGGGGCCGAGTTGATGGCGGTCCATCAAGCGATCCTCACTGCCGTGCAACACTAGCTCCACGTACTGGTCATAATCTCTGATTCAGATTATGTCCGGAATGGGTTCGTGGAGCACCCGATTGAATGGAAAAACTGAGGCATGCTCTATGCAAACAACAAACTGCTCAAGCATGGGAAATAAATACAAGCCATTGATGATCTGGTCACCTCCAAGTAGATGACCATCTACTGGAAAAAGATCAAGGGTCACTCCAGAATAGAGGGACCAGACAAAACTCGAAATTACCTGGCTGACCAGTTGGCCAAAACCAGAGTCGTCCACGGGAATATCATAGAGATAGAGTCCCCATTGGGGAAATCCAAATCGCTGCTGTCACCAGGTCCCAAACACTTACCCAAAATGAACTCTAAACTGCCCAGTGAAGTCAGGAAACCCCAGATGCTGATTTGATTATGGCGCAAAAAGGGGATCCGATTTTTGGGAAATGTTATCAACACATTGAAGACCCTGTGAATTTTCCTCTGACCGAAACCGATTACATCGGGAGGAAAGAGGATCTCCAGGTGTAGATGAAATGTTCTAAAATGTTCAGAATCCCAGACAGTTTGTTGGTACGGAGATCCATCTCTGCATGTGACCAGTTGGTGGTACTTACCTCATTCTGAAGCCTGATGTTAAGGATAACTGACAGAATAAAAATGGATCCACATCAATCAGTTGAAAAGCTGTCATCCCAGAAGGGAAGGAAGAAAAGGGGTGCTGTGCCACACCCTCCAACCCAAAGATCGAAGGGGAGGCTGGAGTCTCACTCCCAAAAGAAGGAAGAAAAGGAGGTGCCACATCATACCCCCAACCCAGAGACGGAAGGGGACACGGGAGTGCCTGTTTCCTGATGAAGGAAAATTACACGTAAGGAAACCCCAATCTGCCCTGCTCTTCCCCAACAGAGAGTCATGGAAGAACAGTGGGGGGCATTACGGGTGCATTTAAAGGCCCCAAACAGAAGTCCCTTTCACCGGAATAGCAGGCATTTAAACCCTGCAACAAAAACAGCCTGGCTTTTACTTTTATTTTCACATGAATGGCAGGCATTTTAACACGTCAACCAAGGGGGATTCCACAAAAAGCTACCCTGCTTTTACACACTTAGATCGTCAATGTCCACGGATACTGTACTGTAAAACTGCAACATATAATTTACGCAGTGATGTACCAGATCAAATTGAATGAAAACATATTTTAATTCATATAGACATATAACATTGGGCTTAAACTGTAAAAAAAAACAGTAACAAACACAAAGACACATACAAAAAATGATTGAATCAAAGCAAGCGTGTTGGATAGAAATTTAGCAACACAAGCGGAGAGATAACATCAGTCTTATGTTCCTTCAACATATTTTTGTGAGGGTAGTAACAAAAGGGAGAGATACCTTTAACAAATATCTGTATATATCAGTCTTCTCTATTAGATGTCTACACTTATTAGTGTTTCTGGGAACGTAGGAAACACCATTATGAAATAATCTGTTTTGTGTGTTTCTTCGAACCAGTCTTCAGGACGCTTGTTAAGGATGGAACATGAGCTAATTAACCCATTTCTTCATGCACACGACCTTGTGCATAGGATACTTTTGGTTTTTCGTGGTGTGTAGTTATCACGGATTTCCCCACTGTGGCTCTATCCGGAAAGTTTGTGTCATTCGCAACTGCAGGTGGGCTTCTCTTTTCCTTGTGGGATCTGGTGCAGAAGATCTGCGTTTATTCACCTTTGTATTATTTATGATGGGATAGCTACCACCTTGTGGACAAGCTTATCCTTGTATCTACGTGCTTTCAGTATGCGGTTCAAGCCTTAAGTGAAACTCCCGTTCATGGACGATTTTTACAAATTATCATTCCCCTCGGGATTCGCGCCGTGGTTTAAAAAGATGTTTTACGGGCCCACTCCTGCGCATATACGTTTTTCTCATGTATGGTTTTGGCCGTATTTGATCCTGTGAGCTGCTCCCACAAAGCCCCCTTATACACTTTATTTACCCAAGACATTTAAACACTGCAACAAAAACGGCCTGGCCTGGCTTTTGCTTCATGTAAAGTTAGAGAGCCATGTGTAAAGGGGCCTACCTGGCATTATGAATGGACCAGCAGCAGTTGATTTACAAAAAGAAGGAGGAATCAAAGAATCCTGTGACATGGAAAAAAGGATTTTTCAACATCAAAAGCAAAAACGGCCTACATGTGTTTGCAAATAAAAATGGCTTTAAAAATCCACAATGCAAAAAAAAAATACCACTGCTCACAGAAAAACATCAGGAAAGCAAAACATGATGTGTGGGTTGACTAAAGCAATGTATATTATGTTTCACCCACAAAACTCCAGTGACATTCTAAGAGACACTTAGTCTTCAGGAAAAAACAGTTCTGCTGAGGACAAAACTTCACAAAGGTAACCCCACTTCCAGCTGGATGTCACATCTCCCATTTAATGACCCTAAAATAAAATCTGGTGCTGCTAAACAGTATGCTCCAGACTTGCTTACTAGGAAATCAGGGACTTCAAGAGAAAGCTATCCTTGCCTGGAGCATCACTAAAAGGTGTGGATCCTTGTTGCACCCACTTCAAAAGAGCACACACTTCAAAGAGACTCATAAAAACCTCTGCTCCCAGGCTGGCCCAGGGGGACAGATGGCTGTGGGGGATGAAGCAGCCGTCCCCTTTGGTGCACTGGAACACTCATAATTCATTTAAGACTATTTCATTTTAGGCATTTTGCGCAGCAACCATTCTGTGGATTGATTTCATTTTTATACCATTTTTTACTGGGTGGTTTTAGGGATATAACATGCATCTACCTGTGACTCTGGGAACTGTAATGGCAAGTTAGACTAGGTTTCTGGCTGATCTGAACATGTTACAAATGGGAGAATGGGTGTAAAGGTGGAAAATGAAATTACGAATATGCTCGATAATGTACATATTCAGAACTGTTGTACATTTTATGAAAACAAAAAAAATGTGACGCATGGCCATGCTGCATCGTACATATTTGGCGGTCGGTTTATCTAATTCCCCATGATCAGCTAAAACAGAAAATATGTTTAGTAGGGCAGTTGCTAGTATAATTATGAAGTTGTGATACAGAACTAGTTTTTGCCAAAAAGTTGAAAAGAGAACAAAGGATGATGACAAATGGAGAAAACAAAAACAGATGTTGCTCCAAACCCCTAACCCAATCCTGACTGGGGGCGGAGAGAGAGAGTAACTGTCCAATCCTAGCGGCAGGGATTATTGCAGGGTACTTCCCCATGATTGTAAAATTAGTGATGTCATTTTTGCTATATAAGGAGGACTGTACTGTTGAAATGTACCATCTTTGAGAGTGGAGTGACCAGACCCCTGGCCTATCCTTTCCAGAGTGTCCTGAGATGCAGCTGGCGTTCCTGAACCTTAAACAAAGGATTGCTATTTAAGTAGCAATAACCCCAGCCCTAAATTGCATAAGCCTTCATTCTTGTAGCAGTGCATCCAATATTTCCCCATTGAAAACTCCAATTGCCAGCGTAGTTCAGTCATCTCCCCATAGAAGAATATATTGTTTGCCTGTGTATGTAAGCATTTCCCCATTGAAAAACCACTTATTTGTCTGTGTAAATGCTTCGTATTTTTTAAGTAAATCAATGAATTCCCCCATTGAATTTCACAGGATCGGGACTGGTGGAATTCAAAACCAGCAATCTTTTTCCCAGTGTTTTGGTTAATTGTTATAGTTATATAGTGTTGCCCAAAAGAATTAATCCCATTGAAATCTGGGAAACAAATTTGTGCCCGTCATTGTAAGCCTCAGTGTAAACGAATTTCCATTTGCCACTGTATTTTCCCTTTGCATTTGCCATCTCCCAAAAAACGATTTTCCTATTTTAAGTTTCCCCATTTCCGTGAGCTGCCTGTCATTGTAAGTCTCAGTGAAAACGAATTTGCATTTGCATTTTTCTTTTCCATTGCCCACGTGTTGAATCTCCTAAAAACCTGATTTTCCTACTCTATTTCTATTTTCACTGGTGTGCTGATTAGTATTCTCTAAAACTCTGCCTCTCTCCTAAGTGTAAGCAGTACAAATTTGCTTCTATTCTGTCCCCTAGCAGTTGTGAGAAATAATAAAAACCCCATTCTTCCATTGGTGCCCCAAAAACTGATTTTCCCCTGCTTTGCTGGCTCCCCATATTGTTTCTGTAGGCACCACACCAAAACAGATTTTTTACCCTGTACTCTTACTCCCTGTCACTGCCTTCCATCAAAGTCTTATTGAAGATTGGGGGTTGAGAGTCGCAGGGGGAAGCGCTTAATGCTAGTGTTATCATTGTGTGGTAAACTGTTCTTTTTCTGTTCTGCCATTTTAAAAAAGGAAAGTAACTGACAGGATATCTTAACTTGGTTGTTTGGTAGAGATTATTGCTTTTTGTGTTGCCCCAACATTGGTGGCTGTGGTAATTGGTTGATTTTCCTTTTGACAATAAATGAATACTTGTCTTATTGATATGGATGCTATTGCTACATGATCAATTCTCACTGTCCTCCTCTGTGATTGCCTTGAGCATCTACAACGCTGCCACCCTCTGCTTAAGCTGGTCACAAGAATTGGCCTGGTCACAAAAGGCTGTCTCCAAGTAAGTCAATTGGTGGTCTGCCTGCTGGACATTATGTGTTAGCTCCTGAAAACAGCCTTTCCTGGAGTGTGGATGCCATGTCCTTCTGGATAGGCTGGATAGATAGGAGTAACTATGGATTACCCCTTAGTAGCCGGCTGAGAGCTGGTGTCTAACACTGGAGGCGGGTCCATGCCCGATGACCCCGGTGGGGTAGAGTTTGACAATTGTAATAAGTCTTTAATAGAGGCAGGAGACTTATCTTTGGACTTGGTGGACTTCATGTCCAGGTATTCGATAGAGGGGAGGACCAAGAATGTCCACAGCCAGAACTGGGTTACAGCAAATGAGGTGGGCCAATCAAAACACCCCTAAACCTGTGATATTTGCAGCCAAAAACAGCCCCAGCTAAACCAATCCAGAGTAGTATCCCAAGCCAAAAAGGTAGAGACAACAGAGCACTGCTGGGAAAGGACACAAAACTGGGCCTCCTCTGGCAGAGATGGGAGCACTCTTATGGCCCGAAGATAATTACAGCGTGCTTCGTATTAGTAGGCAGGCCCCCAACTCACAACAGATCCAGGAAGTACACTTCTGCACAGGGGTTGCACATGCCAAAGAAGCTGCCAGGCAGGAATAGCAGGGACAGTCAGCCCAGGAATGGGTTACCAAGGACCAAGACCCTAGCCAAAATGATGCATCAGCTGGTAAACTTACAGTCCCAATGTTTCCGCTGCATGGCAAAATCCACCTAGGGCCAGGGCTCTACCAGTCCAAACTGCAAGTAAAAACGGGAGCCGACACAGGAGCAAAGCCACCTACAAATCAGCCAGGGAACTGCAACCATAGTTCTACGGCCACCACACATCTCGCGACCCTGTAGCGGGGGTCGCAGCCATGTCCTCTAGAAACCCTCCAAACCAAGGGGGAGCCGTCGGCTCTTGATAGGGCGAAAGGAGGCACTCCGCCCTGCACGCTGCTGCTGTGTCACACGCATATTTCCCAAGCGGCCACAAGCGATCGACAAAAGCGGCCCAGGGCACACAGGGTCTGCCGAGAATGTGAATCAAAGGCGGCACCCCCCGGGCCAGAAGGGTACGCAAACTATCTGCATTGACAACCGGCACGGGTGAGGTCTCTGCCTGCTAGCAGATACAGCTGCACAGCAGGTCTCAGGCAGCGAACGCGGCCATCTTGGGGACAAAGCCGCAAGGAGCACCAACAAAATGCAGGTCACATCAGTGAAGCAATCTCGTCAGGACTGCAACGGGATGATCCCCGGGTCTCCAACACTCACAGCCACTGTTCAGATTCTAAAAGGTGAGTCTGGAGGACCACAAAGTCGCATATTGCTTGGAAGGGCTATGGAGCTCAAAGGTCTCATGACTCCATCTGTCTGCAGCCAGGCCATTCCCCACTTTCAAAATTATTAATGAATTTATTATAAAATTCTGCTTTTCCTAGAGAGGATCTCACTTCATCTTAATTTGCCAGTACAGGCGCTCCTCTGATCACCTCTATAGAATCATGTTTGGGTGTATACCCTGTACCACTGACCACACGCCCATGATATTCAACTTCCTTTTCCTTTAGTATGCACTAATTTGCTTCTAATGCTAACCCTTACCCTATGTTTGTTCAAAACGGCATAGAGCATTTCATCAAGCTGTTTTCTGACCTATCCATTTATTAAAATGTCACCCTGATATATTAGTGTTCCAGGGAATTCCTTCATGATATGCAACATCCTCCTTTGTAAAGCTGCACAGCTGCAGTACATATATAAGAGAGTGTGATGAATGCTGTGAGATCTCTACAATCTTCAGTCATCAGTATCGTAGGATAAGCTGCCGACAAGTCAAGTTTTGTAAACAAGTCCGCTCATTGAACACAATTCAGCATGTCCGATATGATTGGCAATGGGAATTTAACTGCACTGTGTTGATCAGGCTCCTGTGACTGTATGCAGCAATCTCCTGGGAACAAATGAATGGGCGTTACTTCATCCTTTTCCCACTCCCTGGCTCTACTTAACGGGGAGGCTGTGCTCACCTTACATATAGTGCTGTGGCTTATTGCACCTTGCGCCTGTTGCCAGTTACTTCACTGGTTTCCTTGCACAGACCTGCTGTGGCTAGCAGTAGCACATTCTCTGGAATTGCCTTATTTGCCTCTGTGCACACTTATATTTTGTGCTTGCTTCTCGACTTCCTGCTTGCCTCCAGTGCTTAACTTGCTGCTTAATGTCTCTTGTAGAATGTCTCTGTATGATTATTTAAATATCTCTCCTGCATTTGCATGTGGATGAGTTGTCTTGTGTGTTGCTGCTTTCAGTTGCAGGCCTTGTTTGCATGTGGCTTGTATTGTTGCTTTCAGTTTGCAAGTCTCTTTGCTTTTAATGCTTTTAATCCCGGATCGTTGTCTCTTTCAGGAGAGGTGCTGTGGCCGCGAGAACGTGGTGGGGAGTCCATAAGGGGAGAGCAAGTCAAGAATATAGGGTCTAGGACCCTAACCAAGGGGAGAGACTCTTGCATACCTTGGGCTGCAGGATAGTACTTGGCAGGAGAGTGAACCAAGTCTATCCAGAAGGAGGGCCACACAAAAGAAGCGAGTAAAGGACCTGCACTCATAAAAAGGAGGAAAGATCGCCAGTACCTCTTCATAGTCACAATACCTGGAAGAGTAATAAGCCAGGTGGGCTGTGCATAACAAACGGTAAAGAGATAACCTGGGGAAGGGAGTCATACCCCCTGGTGGTTTGTGAACATTAGTGAAAAGCCAGGAGAAGGGAGGCATTCACTTGGCAGTGAAAGAAGCTGAGAGAACAGGGGAAAGGAGTCATACCCCCTGGTGTGTGCGTATGTGAAAATTGTCAAAAGCCAAGAGAAGGGAGTGTAAGGAACTCATGGTGGCAACAGTAAAGACAGACACAGTTCAACGGTGTTAATTAAACTGTATAATGGGTGAGAAAAACGCCTAATCTAAACCTAAATCTAAGATGGGAGAAAACTTCTACCATCAAATAATAATAAGGCAGCCCTAGTGGCATCTTGTCAAACAAAAGGGCCTATCCTAAAAATAAGAAACGATTGTCAATCCTTACAGCTAAGTTAAAAAAACGTGTGGGATAGTGTTCACAAGAAAAGAAAGAAGTGTTCACAAGTGACAAGTCAGGATGTTATAGTCGGGGTTCTAACTTCCCTAAGATTCTAGCATGGGACAAGGCAGGACCTTGGAGCACAGCACACTCCTGGGCCTCGCCAGCACAAGCTTACATATCATTTCAACAATGCCAGGACCTTCTGGGCCAAGTCTCTTTACTGCAAAGTCTCTTGCCTTAGAAGGCCAGTTGTACCAAAAACAAACAAAAAAAAAAGTTCCTTTGGCAATCTTTTCAAGTTGGGCGACTGCTCTTTGCCTCTTGGATGCCCCTCAGCCAGGCTCTGATCCTACTTGCAAGGTTAGCCTCCCTCAATCGGGTTCACTACAGCCTTTCACTCAAAACATATCACTTAATAGTCTCAATGGCTTTTTCAACAACTACTAATTGCGGATCCCTCAGCCGGGTTCACACTTGCCGCCACAAAGTACATGGGTACATCACTGTATACTCCCAATTTGCAGGCATCCCTCTGTTGGGTTCACATTTGCCAATTTCACAGTTCACTTAGTTTTATCACAATGCAGGATTTACTTCTCTTAGCTTTTCTCTTGGCATCCCTCCATTGGGTTCACATAGCCATTCTAACACAGTTCATGATTCAACCATTTCATCAGAAAAGAAGGGTTCCCTTCCCCTATCTTTCTTTCCTTTTCCTAAGTTTGAGTCTCAGCCCCAAGTCAGGCTTTTCTTAAAGCCCCCAGTCAGGCATTCCTTAAAGCCCCTAGCCAGTCTTCACACAGTTTTCCTCAATGTGTCAAAGACTTTTGAGTGTACAAGGGGTTTTGCTCGACACTCATAGGACCACTTTGACACTTCATACTCGCCTCTCCCAAGGCCTCTTGGCTTTCGTAGTTTCAACAAAGGCAACCCAAAAGAGCTTCAGTCAGAGTCGTTCGAATGAGCATTCATCGCAATGCCTGACCACTCTGCTTCTGAACCTTTTACTCAGGTTTCTTTAAAGTTCAATTACGCAAGTTCTTTGTTCAACAAGGTTGCTCCCTGCAACCTTGGGCCCAGCACAGTTCGGTTTTACTATCTGCCTTCTCTGACTCACCGGCTGTGCTGAACTGTTGGAGTTTCTTTTCTCGGGAGTCATGGACGGTACCACGGCAGCAAGTGTTTCTCCCCGCTTTGGCTATCAGCGCGCGAAGGCCCTGTGTGCCGTTGACACCTTTCACACCACACACCAGCTGGGCTTCTCGGTCTTTTGATTTCACTTTGAGGCTTTGTGGGTCTGAGATGAAAAGGGCAAGGACAATTCCTTTCTCGTCGTCCCTCCAGGTCTCACCGCCTTTCTCCTCCATTTGAACTGCTGGTCCGGAAAGGCTGCTTCCTCATGTGTTAGGCCTTGCTCGAAGAGTGCTTTCGTGCTTTGCCTTTTATCCCTGTGGGGAAGGGAAAAGGCCGTCAGGTGTGCATAGTTACTGTTAATTGCCTGACTCTGCCTGACCCTTGTGTTGGGACATGTCGGGTAAACAGCCCTGGTGTTGGTCTGTTGTCTGTCACATTGTAGGAAAGTATTCGTGTGGGAAAAGGGGTGTGGGGTAGAATTTTTGAGTATCCTATGAGGTAGGATGGGGAAAAAGTGTTATAAGAAATGAGGTACTGTGTCTCACCAGTCGATGTCTTGTTTCCACTCCCTGAAAACCCTTAATCCAGGTGATCCTCCCACACTGGTCCACCCCCAGGAACTGGATATAATACTGATGGCCGTGTCCTGGCCACCCGGATGACAGATCCCCGGGGACTAGCAAGTGAGACACCATCAGGCTTCTCACAGGAGACATTCTCTTGGCAGTGCAAGAAGCTAAAAGAGAACTAGGGGAAGGAAGTCATACCACCTGGTGTGTTTGTGCAGATTGTGGAAGGCCAAGAGAAGGGAGGCATTCTCTTTGCAGTGCAAAGAGCTGAGAGAAAGGTTAGCGGGAGGGAGTCATCACCTTAACACCACAAACTGGGACCAGAGTGAAGGGAGTGATCCCTGTGGCCAAAGAGCTGAAGAAGCTGAAGAAGCTAATGTTAGGCAGAAACCTGTGTAGTTCCCTTTGGGAACACTGCAAAAGATTTAGGACTACAGGTGTTAGCAGTAAACCCACTTAGTAGCAGTCTGCACCACCCATATTTACCTGTAGCTGTGGCTGAGCAGTCAGACTTCCCTCAAGAAGTAGGCAGAATGCAAAGTATACACAATAGGCATTCAGATACAATAGCACAAGTAAACACTTGGCCAGAGCTTTGGTATCAAGGTATATAGTTATTTATTTAAAAACACACTTATTGAAACACTCCAGCACTATTGTTGTAAATCACTCTAAACATAGTTACTATTATTATATATACATCCCTTATTCCTTATCAGACAAGTCTTAGTTAACACCACTTATTTCCAGACAGAGGTGAGCGCTTAACTATAGATGTCACTCCAATAAGTTAACGAAAAAGGGAGGGGAAAAAGGCAGAATGTAGGAAAATACACCACACTAATACTTAGGAACTCTTAAGCAAGGCAGGAAAGTCAAAAGTTACTTGTGAGCCAAAGTCCATAGGTCGGGCCCACTCTTGGAGAGAGCAGGGCACAAATGCACCCAAGATCACACAATGACAACAGGCTTAAAAAGTCTTGCAGGGAGTTCAGAAATGTTTAGCCAGGGTGTCGGAGGCTAACCCAGGTTCGAAAGCCGGGGGCTAAATCTACCCCGTACAGTCGGTTGCAAGGGAAGCCAGGCGGAACACAGTACCTTATGTGGCAAGGATCCTCCAGCGGGGGCAGTGGTTCCTGGCAGCGGGTGCAAGTCGTGGCGTCGTCCAGAGGAAGAGAAGATCTCGACGTGGAGGAAAGATGAAGCTGGTTGCACTGCCAGGGAAGAAACCAGCCGCAGAGTTTTCCGGTTAAAGGTACTACCCTTTGATTTGCGGTAGGGGTGAACCGTGGTATCCCGGTTGCCGGGGTGCTTAGCACAGGCAAGGCGGCCACGAGATGCTCCAGGAAGCGAAAAAGGAAGCAGACTGGTTATCCCCACCAGTCGAAGGAAGAAGACTCTCCGGGCTGGAGATCTCCTCTGTCGTTGGGAAAAGTGGTGAGACGGTTCAGCAGGGCTCCACCGGTGGTGTCGTCGTAGCAGGTCGCCTCAGCTTCTCCCTCGTCGGATTCTTAGGTCCAGTGGCGACTTCTAAAGTTCCAGTCCCCAAAGCCCTGCTTTTATGCAGAAAACCCCCATTCACTCAGCCTAGCTGTCACTCAAACATGCTACCACTTGGGCCAATCAGGACGGAGTGCGACTTGAGTTGCCTAGGCAACTCAGTCCAGGGTGCCTAAATCCCCCTCCACCCCTCCTAAGTACCCCAGACAGAGTGGCACCACGTTGGAGGGCTTCTGTGGAGAAGCCCGCCAAAAAAGTGGAACAAGGGGCTCAACTTGGGTTGGGGTCACAGAAGCGAACACAAACGCCATTTTAGAAACGAGTTCTGGCAAAAAATACCAACCGGACAATTAATATTAAATAAATAAACCGGCGGTATGTTCGAGGCTATAGGAATTAAATAATTAAAGTTGGTAGCCTCGAACAATGGGAAATCCCATCGAGATATATTCGCGGTCGAATATAAAAAGTAGTATCCACTGCCACCAGCCAAAACTCGATCAGGGGGGACGGAGACGTGCCCCCTCGACTAACAGACCCCGGGGCAATCGAATTGCCCCGGCCAGTACGTCCACAATATGATGGTTGGTACTGGTTCTGTTCAGAATTTGAGACTAGTAAAGTCAATGGTGACTTTACATGCCCTGGGAGACAGTAGTCAGTCCCAGGGTATGGAGTCTATATTGGGCGGTCACTATGACACCCCTGTGTTACTGCACTGAGGGTGCTGTGTAACACACATCACAAAAACATGTAGCCCTATGGAGTAAAAGACCCCATAGCCCATTAAACACATCTAGAGTCAAAGAAACACACTAAAATCATGCCCAAGAGTGAGGGTAAAAGAGTCTCACTCTTGGCAGGAGAAAAAAATAAACCCCAAAAATCCAGCAAAGCTGCTGGGGGACTCACTAGGTTAGGAAATTCCGCCTAAACAGAGAATTCTCCCTAACAGCTAATATGTAAAAGATATCATAGTGACGACAACTATGATAAAGAAGGAACATTTCTTGTGACTTGTGTTTTGGAGAAACCTGGTGAGTCAGGAACTTTGTTATTTATAAATGGCACTATAACCTGAGGAGGAGAGACATCCCCTCAGACCACAGTCTCAACATGGACCACTGAAAACCCCTCAGTTGTTTAGTTTAGTTCAAAGAGTAAGGGAAGGAAATAGGATTTTGACACAGGACAGTGGACTTTTTACTTTGGACATCCAGACAGATTCCGTATTATTTTTAGTTGAGGCAGGGAAACCACTCATAGTATGAGGGTTAGTTGGGGTTTTTCCTCCTTTATTTTCATCTAATAAAAAAAGTCTTTGCAAACCACCATTGTCTCAGACTCGTACTTCTGCACCCTTAAACCCAGGCACTACAGAAAAACATTTGTTTACTCTCAATATAGCGGTTTGAAATTGAGAGGGGCTAAGGAATGTGAGGGTGTGATGTTGTGCAACGAGATGTACTCAAGGTGGTCCCTCACCATGAGGTCCTCCCACATTAAACCACGCCTAGGTGGAATATTGGGTAGCGGCCACACCTGTCTAGACTCATGGGAAAGGGCTCCCCCTCAGGGAGAAGTGATGATACCTAGTGAATCGTCACACACCCCCACTGGAGGAAATGTGCATGTTACATAATGCAAGCGATGTTGCTAAGGTGTCTTCCGCTAATAAGTCTTCATTAGAGGAAGAGCTGTCAGCATCACCGCTAATTAGAGGAAAGGACCCCAGCAACACTGCACGCATCACATGACAAGCCACCTCGCAAAGACAAAGTGGAGAGTAGTGGCTTTTCCAGACTGTACCTTATGGTAGCCTATCAAAGCCCTGCCACTGCTTGAATTGCATGGGAGGGGAGAGCGGTACTGCTGCACTCTTCTTCGGCCTCACAAGATGCCTACCCACTTCCTGTACCTGAATGGCCCTGGTAGCAGCACATGCTTATTTTGACATAGCTCTTTAATACTGTGTTGCAATTATTCTTGTCTATATTAGTGGCAGGAACAGTGACCTAGGAGACAAATGGTTCCTATGTCAGGACATGCATCCCCCTCAATGTTCTCACAGATTCTGAAGATGCGTATGCTCACTGCACACTTGGACCTCTCCCCCATTCATCCACAGCTCGCAGGTTTCCAACATCAAAATATGTGTACCCGGAATATATGATCTGATTGTAAATGTGGTAATTCGTGACTGCAAGTACTAACTCACATTTAGACAAGTGTTGGACGATTGAGTGTTATTGTTATGCTATTATCTTTTCAAGATTCTAATAAAAGTAATATAAAAAAACAGGATTCTGGTTGGCATTTTCTACATGTATTGTACGTGATTCGGCATGAAGGAAATTCACCAATCCCTACCTTGATAATGTGTTATTCTCTTTTTTGGGATGAGGAAACTGAATGTCCCAGGCCTTTCTATTGAACGGTCTGTACTAGTCTCTATTCAGCCCCCAGTATACGACGGCCATCTTTGGCAAGAGAAAGCTCAATGAATGTGAAGAATATGATCATCATGTGACTGTCAGATGCCACCTTCTCTTCGAAAAACCATTGACAAAACTGGTATACTTCGTGCATAATTTAGGAGAACAAATTCATCATCACCATTTATTCTCTCACAAAGCAGTATCAACAACTATACCCTTTTTGCTCTCTTTATCCCTTAGATTTTGCATATTGAAGGAATGAAGTATCAGGTACACTATTGACAAAACTAAATGCCAGAAAGACGTACTACAATGGATGGTTTTAGGTAGACACATCTTCCATACAATATACGAACCAAATGCAGAAACTAGAAAATAGCTGTTTCGTAATCTACTTGTGTTCAATATATTGTCTCAGTTCTAGACAGAAATATAGGCAACTGTTACGGTAACTTAGGCATTTACTATCTCACTTGGCAGCCTCTAGAAATGCTTAATAAAATACGTATCACGATCACTGCTTACAAATACTAGTTACAATACTGACAAAAACTAAAAGCCAGCCACACTACAATAGATGGTTGTGGTTCGATACATCTTCCATAGAATACATGAACACAAAAGGAGATACTAGAACAGACATGTCTAGTAATCTACCCTTGCTGAATATAGACATACAGGCAACTGTTATGGTAACTTAGTCATCAAATGTCTAACTTGGCAGCCTCTAAAATGCTTTCGTAGTTTCAACAAAGGCAACCCAAAAGAGCTTCAGTCAGAGTCGTTCGAATGAGCATTCATCGCAATGCCTGACCACTCTGCTTCTGAACCTTTTACTCAGGTTTCTTTAAAGTTCAATTACGCAAGTTCTTTGTTCAACAAGGTTGCTCCCTGCAACCTTGGGCCCAGCACAGTTCGGTTTTACTATCTGCCTTCTCTGACTCACCGGCTGTGCTGAACTGTTGGAGTTTCTTTTCTCGGGAGTCATGGACGGTACCACGGCAGCAAGTGTTTCTCCCCGCTTTGGCTATCAGCGCGCGAAGGCCCTGTGTGCCGTTGACACCTTTCACACCACACACCAGCTGGGCTTCTCGGTCTTTTGATTTCACTTTGAGGCTTTGTGGGTCTGAGATGAAAAGGGCAAGGACAATTCCTTTCTCGTCGTCCCTCCAGGTCTCACCGCCTTTCTCCTCCATTTGAACTGCTGGTCCGGAAAGGCTGCTTCCTCATGTGTTAGGCCTTGCTCGAAGAGTGCTTTCGTGCTTTGCCTTTTATCCCTGTGGGGAAGGGAAAAGGCCGTCAGGTGTGCATAGTTACTGTTAATTGCCTGACTCTGCCTGACCCTTGTGTTGGGACATGTCGGGTAAACAGCCCTGGTGTTGGTCTGTTGTCTGTCACATTGTAGGAAAGTATTCGTGTGGGAAAAGGGGTGTGGGGTAGAATTTTTGAGTATCCTATGAGGTAGGATGGGGAAAAAGTGTTATAA
Organism: Ambystoma mexicanum; assembly: GCF_040938575.1. NCBI lineage: Eukaryota > Metazoa > Chordata > Amphibia > Caudata > Ambystomatidae > Ambystoma > Ambystoma mexicanum. The sequence continues at coordinate 530,798,937 of NC_090930.1, forward strand.
GAAATGAGGTACTGTGTCTCACCAGTCGATGTCTTGTTTCCACTCCCTGAAAACCCTTAATCCAGGTGATCCTCCCACACTGGTCCACCCCCAGGAACTGGATATAATACTGATGGCCGTGTCCTGGCCACCCGGATGACAGATCCCCGGGGACTAGCAAGTGAGACACCATCAGGCTTCTCACAGGAGACATTCTCTTGGCAGTGCAAGAAGCTAAAAGAGAACTAGGGGAAGGAAGTCATACCACCTGGTGTGTTTGTGCAGATTGTGGAAGGCCAAGAGAAGGGAGGCATTCTCTTTGCAGTGCAAAGAGCTGAGAGAAAGGTTAGCGGGAGGGAGTCATCACCTTAACACCACAAACTGGGACCAGAGTGAAGGGAGTGATCCCTGTGGCCAAAGAGCTGAAGAAGCTGAAGAAGCTAATGTTAGGCAGAAACCTGTGTAGTTCCCTTTGGGAACACTGCAAAAGATTTAGGACTACAGGTGTTAGCAGTAAACCCACTTAGTAGCAGTCTGCACCACCCATATTTACCTGTAGCTGTGGCTGAGCAGTCAGACTTCCCTCAAGAAGTAGGCAGTATGCAAAGTATACACAATAGGCATTCAGATACAATAGCACAAGTAAACACTTGACCAGAGCTTTGGTATCAAGGTATATAGTTATTTATTTAAAAACACACTTATTGAAACACTCCAGCACTATTGTTGTAAATCACTCTAAACATAGTTACTATTATTATATATACATCCCTTATTCCTTATCAGACAAGTCTTAGTTAACACCACTTATTTCCAGACAGAGGTGAGCGCTTAACTATAGATGGCACTCCAATAAGTTAACGAAAAAGGGAGGGGAAAAAGGCAGAATGTAGGAAAATACACCACACTAATACTTAGGAACTCTTAAGCAAGGCAGGAAAGTCAAAAGTTACTTGTGAGCCAAAGTCCATAGGTCGGGCCCACTCTTGGAGAGAGCAGGGCACAAATGCACCCAAGATCACACAATGACAACAGGCTTAAAAAGTCTTGCAGGGAGTTCAGAAATGTTTAGCCAGGGTGTCGGAGGCTAACCCAGGTTCGAAAGCCGGGGGCTAAATCTACCCCGTACAGTCGGTTGCAAGGGAAGCCAGGCGGAACACAGTACCTTATGTGGAAAGGATCCTCCAGCGGGGGCAGTGGTTCCTGGCAGCGGGTGCAAGTCGTGGCGTCGTCCAGAGGAAGAGAAGATCTCGACGTGGAGGAAAGATGAAGCTGGTTGCACTGCCAGGGAAGAAACCAGCCGCAGAGTTTTCCGGTTAAAGGTACTACCCTTTGATTTGCGGTAGGGGTGAACCGTGGTATCCCGGTTGCCGGGGTGCTTAGCACAGGCAAGGCGGCCACGAGATGCTCCAGGAAGCGAAAAAGGAAGCAGACTGGTTATCCCCACCAGTCGAAGGAAGAAGACTCTCCGGGCTGGAGATCTCCTCTGTCGTTGGGAAAAGTGGTGAGACGGTTCAGCAGGGCTCCACCGGTGGTGTCGTCGTAGCAGGTCGCCTCAGCTTCTCCCTCGTCGGATTCTTAGGTCCAGTGGCGACTTCTAAAGTTCCAGTCCCCAAAGCCCTGCTTTTATGCAGAAAACCCCCATTCACTCAGCCTAGCTGTCACTCAAACATGCTAAGTGGTGAGCCGGCCGGCTCACCACTTGGGCCAATCAGGACGGAGTGCGACTTGAGTTGCCTAGGCAACTCAGTCCAGGGTGCCTAAATCCCCCTCCACCCCTCCTAAGTACCCCAGACAGAGTGGCACCACGTTGGAGGGCTTCTGTGGAGAAGCCCGCCAAAAAAGTGGAACAAGGGGCTCAACTTGGGTTGGGGTCACAGAAGCGAACACAAACGCCATTTTAGAAACGAGTTCTGGCAAAAAATACCAACCGGACAATTAATATTAAATAAATAAACCGGCGGTATGTTCGAGGCTATAGGAATTAAATAATTAAAGTTGGTAGCCTCGAACAATGGGAAATCCCATCGAGATATATTCGCGGTCGAATATAAAAAGTAGTATCCACTGCCACCAGCCAAAACTCGATCAGGGGGGACGGAGACGTGCCCCCTCGACTAACAGACCCCGGGGCAATCGAATTGCCCCGGCCAGTACGTCCACAATATGATGGTTGGTACTGGTTCTGTTCAGAATTTGAGACTAGTAAAGTCAATGGTGACTTTACATGCCCTGGGAGACAGTAGTCAGTCCCAGGGTATGGAGTCTATATTGGGCGGTCACTATGACACCCCTGTGTTACTGCACTGAGGGTGCTGTGTAACACACATCACAAAAACATGTAGCCCTATGGAGTAAAAGACCCCATAGCCCATTAAACACATCTAGAGTCAAAGAAACACACTAAAATCATGCCCAAGAGTGAGGGTAAAAGAGTCTCACTCTTGGCAGGAGAAAAAAATAAACCCCAAAAATCCAGCAAAGCTGCTGGGGGACTCACTAGGTTAGGAAATTCCGCCTAAACAGAGAATTCTCCCTAACAGCTAATATGTAAAAGATATCATAGTGACGACAACTATGATAAAGAAGGAACATTTCTTGTGACTTGTGTTTTGGAGAAACCTTTTGAGTCAGGAACTTTGTTATTTATAAATGGCACTATAACCTGAGGAGGAGAGACATCCCCTCAGACCACAGTCTCAACATGGACCACTGAAAACCCCTCAGTTGTTTAGTTTAGTTCAAAGAGTAAGGGAAGGAAATAGGATTTTGACACAGGACAGTGGACTTTTTACTTTGGACATCCAGACAGATTCCGTATTATTTTTAGTTGAGGCAGGGAAACCACTCATAGTATGAGGGTTAGTTGGGGTTTTTCCTCCTTTATTTTCATCTAATAAAAAAAAGTCTTTGCAAACCACCATTGTCTCAGACTCGTACTTCTGCACCCTTAAACCCAGGCACTACAGAAAAACATTTGTTTACTCTCAATATAGCGGTTTGAAATTGAGAGGGGCTAAGGAATGTGAGGGTGTGATGTTGTGCAACGAGATGTACTCAAGGTGGTCCCTCACCATGAGGTCCTCCCACATTAAACCACGCCTAGGTGGAATATTGGGTAGCGGCCACACCTGTCTAGACTCATGGGAAAGGGCTCCCCCTCAGGGAGAAGTGATGATACCTAGTGAATCGTCACACACCCCCACTGGAGGAAATGTGCATGTTACATAATGCAAGCGATGTTGCTAAGGTGTCTTCCGCTAATAAGTCTTCATTAGAGGAAGAGCTGTCAGCATCACCGTTAATTAGAGGAAAGGACCCCAGCAACACTGCACGCATCACATGACAAGCCACCTCGCAAAGACAAAGTGGAGAGTAGTGGCTTTTCCAGACTGTACCTTATGGTAGCCTATCAAAGCCCTGCCACTGCTTGAATTGCATGGGAGGGGAGAGCGGTACTGCTGCACTCTTCTTCGGCCTCACAAGATGCCTACCCACTTCCTGTACCTGAATGGCCCTGGTAGCAGCACATGCTTATTTTGACATAGCTCTTTAATACTGTGTTGCAATTATTCTTGTCTATATTAGTGGCAGGAACAGTGACCTAGGAGACAAATGGTTCCTATGTCAGGACATGCATCCCCCTCAATGTTCTCACAGATTCTGAAGATGCGTATGCTCACTGCACACTTGGACCTCTCCCCCATTCATCCACAGCTCGCAGGTTTCCAACATCAAAATATGTGTACCCGGAATATATGATCTGATTGTAAATGTGGTAATTCGTGACTGCAAGTACTAACTCACATTTAGACAAGTGTTGGACGATTGAGTGTTATTGTTATGCTATTATCTTTTCAAGATTCTAATAAAAGTAATATAAAAAAACAGGATTCTGGTTGGCATTTTCTACATGTATTGTACGTGATTCGGCATGAAGGAAATTCACCAATCCCTACCTTGATAATGTGTTATTCTCTTTTTTGGGATGAGGAAACTGAATGTCCCAGGCCTTTCTATTGAACGGTCTGTACTAGTCTCTATTCAGCCCCCAGTATACGACGGCCATCTTTGGCAAGAGAAAGCTCTATGAATGTGAAGAATATGATCATCATGTGACTGTCAGATGCCACCTTCTCTTCGAAAAACCATTGACAAAACTGGTATACTTCGTGCATAATTTAGGAGAACAAATTCATCATCACCATTTATTCTCTCACAAAGCAGTATCAACAACTATACCCTTTTTGCTCTCTTTATCCCTTAGATTTTGCATATTGAAGGAATGAAGTATCAGGTACACTATTGACAAAACTAAATGCCAGAAAGACGTACTACAATGGATGGTTTTAGGTAGACACATCTTCCATACAATATACGAACCAAATGCAGAAACTAGAAAATAGCTGTTTCGTAATCTACTTGTGTTCAATATATTGTCTCAGTTCTAGACAGAAATATAGGCAACTGTTACGGTAACTTAGGCATTTACTATCTCACTTGGCAGCCTCTAGAAATGCTTAATAAAATACGTATCACGATCACTGCTTACAAATACTAGTTACAATACTGACAAAAACTAAAAGCCAGCCACACTACAATAAATGGTTGTGGTTCGATACATCTTCCATAGAATACATGAACACAAAAGGAGATACTAGAACAGACATGTCTAGTAATCTACCCTTGCTGAATATAGACATACAGGCAACTGTTATGGTAACTTAGTCATCAAATGTCTAACTTGGCAGCCTCTAAAATGCTTAAAAGTATATCCCATGATCACTGCTTACAATCATTTGTGCCATAAATAACGTTGAACATGAGCATGTGAACATTGCATGCGAGCATACATAATTAGTAAAAACAGCATTACTCTTGAACTATATCCTTTACATCAACTATGTGGCAAGTGATTCACAAAATATTGGATGAGGTGCATTTAATCGCCCATTTTACTTTGCGAATAGAATGTAAGGTAGCCAGTCAGATTTCTACAAAGCAAACATGTTCACTCTGACTCGGATTGTCACTGTGCCAATTTACAAATCCAGTATGGAGGCAGAGGGCATTCATTATCAGGAGAAACCTGTAAAAGTGATCCTAAGAAAAGTATAAAGAGTGTCAGAAAGGATAATGTAAGACCATCTTTAACACCAGGAAGCTACTGCATATAACACCAGCTACTTTTCTCGAAAATAACCACTAACCAAGCTCTGATAATACATTTACTACAAGGACACATATGCACCCTTGTAAACTGAGACTGTTAATCCTTAAAATGTGTCATATTCAGTGGCGACGACATTCCATGCATTCTGCTCACTAACGAAGGCATAGAAAAACCAGGGGCAGGAAAGTCTAAGTGCGTGTACTTATTGGGGTGTTGAAGTGTGTGGTCCAGACCAAGGGACAAGGTCTAAATAATTACGACTGTGACCTTGATTACCTATGAACAACCTTCACCATTTCTTAATTTAAATAAAACCGGATATGTTTTAGCTGTATGCTTAAAGTTATTTTTTCTTTTTAAACGTTGTAACACTTACACGTGCCACCCATGCAAGTCATGGTCGATGAACTCAACTCTACAATAGTAACTGTAAGCTGATCGGAGTCCAACGATGGTATTCTTAGAATGGAAATCTACAGAATAAAAGAGAAAGATTTAATTATTAACTGAATTAACATCTGTAAGGTGAAAGTGGGAGTACACTGAATTTTGTATCTCTTGCAACCCAGTCAATTTAAAATAAAGAAACGCAATTTCGAAAAAATTATAAACCAGTCGGTTTACAAACATTTGATAGAATTATGTTATGCATACATTGGTATAATACAAGTGCACTATTAACCTGACTGCTCTGTTAGGCATACTGTACAACAATTAGGTGTGATAGGTGTCCATGTGTTCATTTTGTAGGACATACTTTCGGTAGTTCGAAATTCAGTTTTCTATTGTAATAATTCTTTAAAAATTGAACCTATTGGCCCCTGCTAGATGGGGTAAGAGCACCCAACACGGTTCCCACCACATCCCTATCCCTGCAAATATACCCCCTGACAACACTAAAGTTGAAAGTCAGAAATAGAGCCTCAGTGATATCACGAACTACATGATGTCAGGAAACAAAACGCTACCTGCTGAAATGGATGCAATAGGGAAGCAGAGGCTGCCAGAAAAGGTAAACTTGGAAATTGACCATCCGACAGGGGGAGAAAGAAAAAGGGTTTAACAAGTGCCAGTACAGAAGCAAAAGATGTGGAGCGGGCTACCTAAAAGTCTCAAGGGCATGAGTAGAAAGGTGAAAAAACTTAAAAACAGATGCAGACCTGATATCTACAATCACAGGCCTGCCGCATTGATCTTTCTTGGGAGAAGTGACAAAGAACGTGACCCAACTAATACACGTTACTATTGGGGAGGAAGTGCTGGCACCAATGGCAGAGATCGCAAGGTCTCAACAGGCACAAGTAGGCTTGGAGTGATCAAATCCTACATGAAAGCACTGGCGCTACAGCTAATTGACTACAAATAGCGATTAAATCTCATAAACTGCTTAATCAAAAAAGTCATACTATTCAACTCACCCAGTATACCTTTTACGTTGATTTCACCCAAACGGCTCAACAGTAGTGTAGGTCGTATAACACAAAAACAAAATTGTGTCAGACACACGTTCAACATGCAACGTTCTTTCCCAATGACACCTTGGGTACAGCTTGGTTGTTAAGTATTCTTCTTCCACTGCCTACAGGAAACAACTAAATGTATCGAGGATGAGGATACTGACCACAGGCAATGAAGATCACCAAGAGCATGCTGGGATGACCTACAATACAAAAGGGAGATGCCCGAAATGCAGGCCCAACATGCTACTGTGGCACAGTTTCTAGGCCAAAGTGGGCAACATTGATGAGTTATTTCACAGTGCAACTAGTAGTTGTGACCGGTGTTACTGAACAAATGTTCTTTACAATGCACAATTTACAACACATTTTACCAATAAAATTCCCCCTTGGATACTACTTAAACAATCTGTTACAAAAGGAATTAAGTGCCATTAGCAACCGAGGGACAATTCTGAATTGGTGCCCAAGCCAATTTTATGTCCCAATCGAACTTGCCCAAGAAATTACCTACATTGACATTTTTGTAGAGGGCCTGCATTGAGAGTCTTGAATGGGGAGCAGAGAGTCAAAGCAAAAACATAATGTACTCTTTAGAAGCCTCCCTGAAGATTCAGAATTCAAAAGTGGCGATGGAATATTCATACAGCATGTGAACCTATGAATGATCCAATTCTGGACAATATTACCAAATTAATGAAAATCACTTTGGAAGAGGATGTGCTGGCATCAACATCTATTCAGCATAGTGTTCAAATGGTTCAAATGGACGAACCTAAGCCAGGAGCCGTAGTGAAAGCACCGATGATTAACCTAGTAGACTACAGACACAGGGAGCGAATCTCAGTGGCACCCCAACTCAAGAAGGACATAACATTCAACTAAAGTCCTACAATAATATAATGACAATTTAATAATCATTGTTTTATATAGCACTTCATGCCCGATTCCTCCAGTTTCTAATTGCTGTTACTATTATTACCCACTCATAGTACTTTATAGACCTCGAGACGATGAAAGGCTGATTTAGCCAACCGGGTTGAACTCATGTCACAAGCGATACTGAACCCAGGTCAAATGACAATGGCCTGCTAGCAAGGTGAGTGAGTTGCCTTGGACCAATCTGCCCAGGTACATAAAATTGGAACTCTCATAGGGACATTGAATATGGGACATTTAATATGCAAAGCATTTTCTATCGAGTGGTCGGGTGTATCGTAAAAAATGCACTGCTCTGCAATAATCCAATCTCACTGAAAGTTCCTAAGCGTCTTTAAAGGCAGAGCCTGGCATGCTGAATGTTGCTAATTCTAAACACCAGTTATCTTACAGAGCGAGGCAACGATTGACAGATTGCTTGTCTGAGCGAAAGTGGAAATACTTAAGAAGCAGACAGTCTATGAAGCAGGCTATTTCTCGCAGCATACCTGGTGTACATTTGGTTAAGGCATGCACACAATAGCATTGGGTTAGGCTGTCTGAGGCACTGCATCATAATTCAGTATGGCAAACACAATTAAAGCTTAGCTTTGCCAGTAAGGCATAGCAGGCATCAAATGAATAGGAGCATATGTTTATTTTCCACCACAGGTGTAATTTGGTGTCTTCTTCCACACCCAGAGAAAGAATGGAAATATCCTGAGGATACTGACCTCAGCCCGGAAAGATCATTCCAGAGATGACCTTCATTGGCAGAGTCCAATGTGACCTATATTAATGGTTTGGGGTGGCAGGGTGCTTCTGGTGGATTATGCTACACTGTAGATAATAGGTGATGCAGATGTATGCCATCCACAAGAAGGTCTACTACAAATAAATGCCTCTATCAGAATACTGTGGTTAAACACTGAGATTGGAAAGCCATCCAGAGTAGAAGCTCCTACTTACATAGATGCTATGGACCCTACTGGTCATTGTGAGTCAGGGTTTGATTTTATACAACGAGTTGCTCAGGGCGCAGTTACTACAAGAATAATTGTGGTTCATTTGAGGACTGCTACAATTTTCGTTGTGGCATCTTTTAGGTTAGCACCCATGAAAGTTAGGTTTGTCCAACTTTTCTGCAAGTTAGTGTAGATATTGTAAAACAATTTCTGTGTGTCATGGTGAACTGACATCAAATTACTTTTTCTATTACTAATAAGGGACGTCAATTCACCAAAATGTAAGGGGTAGCAGAGATGACATTGCTTATCTGATGCCATAACAGAAAGTGATATCACACAATCTTTGAACCAGATGACATCATAAAAAGTGATGTCACAAAAGTATTAAAAAATACAGTTTTCAATAATAAGATAATAAATAGCCCTTAAGCTGACAAAAGGCTTTTTTCGTTTTCAATAGTAACTATGGTGCTGCCTCGATCAGGAACGGGTGCAGTCATGATATGCCACGAGCAAACACAGCTCCTCTTATCTTATATCTGTTAACGCAAAAATATGGTAAATGCTGCCTCACACAGGCACTGCTATAATATTCTACGTGCATCTACATATATACAAGTAGAGCAATCTTATGGCAAGCTAAGCCTTGTTTGCCATGTATAGAAATCACACGCAAGCTATGATCTCACCAACCAAAATTCTCTGATCATGGCATATGCACCCATTACTGCCCAAGTGTTGTCATCTTATAACTAGATAAATAATTCAGCGTGCTTGTTTTCATACAGTGCAAATGGAACAGAATCATTTGTACGAGATCTTAATTTGAGAAGTGGAGAAAAATTTGGCACAATAAGGTGCAGCGATTTTCTCAGGTTCACATGTTGATTAAGTGAAGAAGCCGGAACTTGTGACTAGAGGACCTGTTTTACTGTCCTCATTTTATCCATTACACAGCATTTCCCACCAACCTATGTTTAAATTTACACCAACATAATAGGATTTCTATATTTTGTCCTTTCATAAATCGAAGCAGTTGTCTGTATTGAACAGAGTGGCAGTGCAAAGCAACAAAATCACATCTTAAATTATTCTGAAAATATAAAAAAAGAATCTTTACTGAAACCTGTTGGGTGAAGCAAGGATGATATTTTTATTTATTTATTTAGCATTACAGTACAAATCTGTACTTTTCACACCAGAGATCAAAACAAACAATTTTTACAATTCCTTAAAATACACATTTAACAATTTAATGTAATTTCCACTAAAATCCACAGGCTAAAAATCATCAAGACAAACAACATTCCATATTACATATTACAAATGACAAACCATTACATTAACAGGAAAACTCTTATCGCAAACCATTAATATTCCATGAAGCTTGTCTCTAAAAACTCTAGAAGCCGAACTGATAAAGAAATTTCATTTGTGTTTAGAATCCTTATCCAGAGTTCCTGTTCCGTTGGTCTAAAATTCATAGGTCTAATTTGGCACCCCAACATACACAAGGTGGGACATTGTACACATACATGTTTTAGGGTCTCTATCTCCTTATGGCAAAGTCTCTGATCCCTCTGCACCTTGGCTCATCTACCCAGAACTTCTTGGGTTGGCAATACATTTAACTTAAGTCTCAAGAGTTGGGACATAAATCGCCTTGACAGGTGGTTTTTCAAATAGGGAGCAATGTTGTTGTAATTCTTGATTATCCAGACAAAGTGGTCACCAAAGCAATGGTATTGCATTAGGTTCTTTCTAGGAGAGATCCACAAATGCCTGAAATGTTTTTCTTTTACCAAATAAGCTGTTGCTCTCAAGTCTTCTGTTGAGGCCCATATCGTTAGCAGTAATATCAAACAGTCCGCCCCCAATCCGTTAAGACCTTACATGTGCCTTTCAGCCAAAGTACATTTAATCTCTCGTAAATTGAGGCAGCTGGGGGACCAGTATACTCGAAAAAATCTGCTGTTTCTTCCAATCAATCATGTTCTGAATGGGAAGCTGCCCCAGTTCGTATAATATCCCCACCAAAGGTACCGATTGCGGGAGACGCAGCAACCCTCTCCAGATGATCGCCTCGAGGGTAGACCAATCAATTAGTACATTCCTGGTTTGTACTCCATACATTCATTTTGGTACAATTTGTTTTTTAAACAGTTTTAACAATGGCAGGAACGAAAATCTACCAAATATGAAATCAAACTGCCAGAGCTGCGCTGTTGCCTCCATAAACAGCCTTGAGGTCGATCAGTAAAATCGCGCCACCCCCCATTATCATCAATAAGGGACTCTAAGTACTTAGACTTATTTACCACCTCAATGCTGCAGCCCCTCAATATCCAAGAAAAATGTCTACATTTTTTATTTCCTCCCTTTAACAGCACTTAGATTTACTTTATATACTTATACTTTAGATTTGAGATTTTTACTTTAGATTTTACTATATTTATTGACAAGTCCAAATTTCCCAAGAATTCTTCCACCGCAAACTGTGCTCTTTACAACCCAATCAGTGTCAAGTCGCAGATGACTATGTCATCTGCGTACAATAGGTGTTGGATTTTAAACTCACCCAAACCTAGGGGGATTTGTCATTGTACGGCTCAAACAATATAATAATTCCCTTAATATAGAAACAAAAGAAGAAAGGCGCCAGGACACACCCTTGGCGCAGACCCCTATTTGTCTCTATAGAAGGTGTGTAAGATCCATGGGCGTCTAGTCTTACGTTAAACCTTGTGCTCACATGCAGAGCCTCGAAAATCCCCACCAAGGGGATACCATTTTCGTATAGACTTTTCCATAGCAAAGCCCTATTTACATGATCAAAAGCCTTGCTAATGTCCAAAAACGCCAAAAATATGGGGTTACCTTGCACCTTTGCCTGACGTGAAGATAATTCCAATACAAATCTATTTAGGGAGGTTCCCAAACCCTGCTGGATCCCAGTCTGAAATGGGTTCAGGCAATTGGAGTCACATGCCCAAATTTGGAGTTCATTCAACAACATTTTAGCAAAAAGTTTGTTTGAAACATCCACAATGAGATGGGTCTATAAAACAAGGGTGAGGATCTATCTCTGCTTTTAAAGATAAGAATTATTGTGGCAGCATTCCAGGTTTCAGGGAACTCCTTTTTGATCAAAATATTTGCTAAAGAAACTGACGATAGTTTGGACCAAAAAATACATTTGATTTAAGGGTCAAATTTGAAAGGCCATCAGGGCCTGGTGCATTTGATTTCTTACTCCTTTTAATCAGAGTAGCAATGTCGTCTAGATCCCACTTAAAATCCCCCTTCCAGCTGGTCTGCAGCAACAGAATTACCATTTAACCCAGCTTTCACATGAAGGTCGCTGAAGTGCTTAACCCACGCTTCCTCTGAGATTGAATGGGTTTCCAAAAAGTGATCTCTACCTTCAGAATTTAGCAATTGCCAAAATCTATGCGAGTTATTCCACCAACAAGCATGCCAGCATTTTTTCAGCATCATTGATATAGATTAAAAATGTCCTACCCTTGACCCAATTCCTGGAATCTTGCTTTACCCTCCGAGCCTCTTTAAGACATCCTCTTGGGAACACCTTCTTCAGCCTTATTAACTCCCTTTGCATTAATCTTTTCTGGACCTGGATATCCCTGTCAAAACCATGACTGGCCCCCACCTTTAACGCCCGCTTTTCAGGGCTTTTTCTGTGGTGAGGCTGCCATAACAGCCACTATGGAAGACAAATACCCTTCTAGTGAACAGAGGAAGCCCAACCCCTTTGCACTCAACCCTGCAATCTCGGCATAAAATGACCTTCCCACTTTTGGAGACCATTTAAACTCATTATTTCTTGGATTTATTTTCATCACCAAATGCCTATTATTCTCCTGCTTTTTTGATGAAAGCATAATTTTGCAAGTGATCAATAGTTGATCGCTTAAGTGTAGTTTTTTTACCACCAGTTGATTTCCAGAGCCCATTTTGCCACATAAAATTTGGAGGGATATCTCCCTGGAAATGCCCATTTAAAATTGAGAGATCCCATTTTTCCAACTCTTGGCAAATCTTCTTGCCACTTTTCTGTGATTCCTTAGAAGTTTGCATTCTATTGGGTACCAGATACCAGGGATCATCCTGACATTCTGCATTAAAATCGCCCACAACAATCATTGCTGCTCCATCATCAGGGAAAATCTCCCAGAAATGTGAAAGATAGGGTGGCAAGTGCCTTTCCTTTTTTTTTTTTTTTTTTAAACTTCTTTTTATTCATTTAGCGTGGCAGCAAACCATGGGCGAATAGCGCCAGGAAAATACAGTGTGAGCTCAATAAATGCAATACAGGCATACAGTAGTTACATTACAATATAAGCATAAACATTAGGCATTTTTGAGGACATGAGCGAAATGGCCGGGTGCTATGTGAGGGGTGAGGACCCGAGAAGACGAGGAGAAGCAGCTGGGGAGGACGTGTCCGGTGTCGTACTCAGATCCGACATATAGGACCGGAATCTAAGCCAGATATTCCTGGGCCTGGAGTGGGTAGGCTGTAGGTGAGACCAGGCTTCTTCTGAGTCCGAGGCCCATGTGACCGCTCTTAGCCATTGGGCATGTGTGGGGGGTGAGGGGCGAAGCCAGCAAAGTAGGATGGAACGTACTCCGAGAAGCATGCAGAGGCCGGCTAGTTTCCTGGAATTCCGGGGGAGGCATGGGAGGTCATGGAAGAGACAAACCACCGGGGAGGGACTGATGGGGTGGTCGAGCATAGCAGACACCATCGAACAAACTGCCTCCCAAAACTGTGAGATGCGGGGACAGGACCAAATCATGTGGATGTAATCAGCAGAGTCCTGACCGCATCTAGGGCAGCTAGACGGGTTATCACTGGATATGCGGTGCAATCTGATCGGGGTGAAGTGAAACCTGTGTAAAACTTTAAACTGAATCAACTTGAAACGAGAGTTGAAAGACACACGGTGTATGCAGTCACACAGGTGTGCCCAGCGCTCGTCGGACATTTCAACACCCAGGTCCGCCTCCCATGCTCGCTTCAGTTTAGTGAAATCTGGGATGGATCTGGACTGCAGCATAGTGTATAATCTGGATATTTTACCTCTAGTGGGTGAAGGGGAGGTGAGTTCCTCAATGATAGGGTCGTCAGGTGGTAATGCTGGAAACATCTGGTAATGGCGTTTGAGGAACTTGCGAAGGGATGAGTATTGGAGCCATACGCACTGGCCAGTTCTCAAGGGCAATGGGAAGTCGGGCCATTCAATAAATATACCCTGGTCAAACACATCGTGCATCAGCTCGTATCCCGCCCCGGCCCAGCGTTGAACCACAGCAGGTGATACCCGTAAGACCCCGGGGAAAAAGCTCCAGAGAGGAAGGTTACTGTGGAAGGCGTAAACAGTGCCAGACAGCTTCCATGTTTTTGCTAATGCCAAGGATGTGCAGGCGACCGGGCTCTGTGAGTCCAGTGCCAGGGGGACGGGTTGTATCACCAGGGAACGGATATCACGGTCACAGACCGCAAGCTTCTCGAGCTTGACGTGTGGGGGGGAGTCCTCTATGCTAAACCAGTGGGATACGTATTGAATTTGGGATACCAGCCAGTATTTCAGGAAATCAGGAGCACCAAAGCCCCCGTATACCATAGGGGTGGACAAGGTATCGAGTTTAAGACGGACCGCGCCCGAGTGCCAGAGAAATGTGTTGATTGTACGAGTTAGTTCGCTGAAGAAGTCCCCTCCTGGCCACACGGGGATATTGGGGAACCTGTATAGTAGCTGGGGCACCACCACCATTTTCAGTAGGCCTATTCTGCCTGCAAGGGATATCGGGAGTTTGTCCCAGATCCGAACTTTAGACGACAGGTGTGTAAGATACTTCTGGTAGTTTTCGTGAAAAGTCGAAGCTCGATGGCGTGTCACCTCAATCCCCCAGTAAGTAACAGTAGACTGGGCCATGTGAACCCCTGGGTGTCAGGAGGGGGGAGGGTGCATTCTGTAAGTGGGAAAAGTGTGGATTTCGAACAATTCACCTTAAGGCCCGATATTCGGCCAAAAAGCCTAACGTCTTCCAGTATTGGGGCTAAATTGATGGAGGGAGAACGTATAAACAGCAATGCATCATCCGCATATAGGGACACTATGTCCGCGTGGCCCGCGGTGCGAAGACCTCTATGTGCGTGAAATTGGCGGAGCATATCAGCGAAGGGCTCTATCGCTATAGCGAAGATCAGGGGAGAAAAAGGGCAACCCTGTCTCGTCCCCCTGGCGATCTCAAAGAGAGGGGAACAACGGTCGTCAGTGCGGACCCTAGCCACAGGAGCAGAGTACAGCAATTTGACCCATGAGAGAAATGAGGGACCAAATTTACAGTTCACAAGGACCCGCCACAGATACCGCCATGAAACGGAGTCAAACGCCTTTTGCATGTCGAGAATGGCAGCCACCGCTTGTGTCTCGGGGTTAATTCTGTTGAGTATATTGAAAAGGCGCCTAAGGTTCAGAGAGGTGGAGCGACCTGGGATAAAACCCCCCTGATCTGGGTGGATAATAGATGGTAGAAAGGGAGCTAAGCAAAGCGCCAGAGCCTTGGCATATATTTTTACATCACAATTGATAAGTGAAAGCGGGCGGTACGAGCCGCAGTGCGAGGGGGATTTACCCGATTTAAGTAGTACTGTAATTGTGGCTTCCCGAAGTGAAGGGGGAAAAACACCAGCCTCAACCGATTCATCCCAGCGCGCCATCTGGTGAGGGAGCAGCAATGGCTTATAGCGCTTATAAAATTCGACTGGGATACCATCCGAGCCGGGGGCCTTCCCCGAGGATAAGGAGTCCACAGCGTCAGAAAGCTCCTCCAGCGTGAGTGGAGAATCCAGGGAGCCCGCGGCCTCCAGGGAGAGAGTAGACAGGGGGAGAGCATCAAGAAAGGAATCGATCTCCATCACCGGCACCTCACCGGAGTTGGAATATAGGGTTTCATAGAATGTAAAGAATTCCGTGTTAATGTCCTGTGAGGTGACTGCCATGGAGCCATCCGGCCTCTCGATCCCAAGTATACGCGGGGCCCCCGTCTCATGACGGAGCAGCCTCGCTAGAAATCGGCTAGGGCGCTCGCCCTCTCTGTATCTCCTTGCTATGCCAGGGTTATCCAAAAATGTTTGTTCGCGCTCCGCAAGGGATCGAACGTGTCCAGCTCCACCCCGATCTCCGCCAGGGCCCCCGGGGTGGAGTGTAGCGAGCATTTGGCTTCAAGGATCGATAATTTAGATTCACTCTCGGTGAGAGCCCCTCGAATCGACTTAAGAATACCACTCTCCTTCGACAGTGCCATCCCTCTAATATAAACCTTGAAGGACTCCCATAAAGTAGCCTGCGATGTTACTGAGCCTGTATTTGTCTCAAAAAACCCCTCAATAGACACCTCAAGGTCAGAACAGAACTCCGGGTCTAGAAGGGAAAGGGGCTTCATGCTCCAACGACGGGTTCGACCGGGATCTGGCCCCCAACTCACAGTGATGGTTACAGGAGAGTGATCGGACAGGGTTCTGGGGAGGATCGTCAGTTGTAGGACATTCTTAACCAACTCATTGGAGATCACCCATCTATCGATGCGGGAATAGGAATCATGGACTGAGGAGTAGAAGGAATAGATACGGGAATCCGGGTAAAAGAACCTCCATGCATCAACCATAGCGAGACGGGGTAGGGATGACAGCGCAGCATAGGCCGCTCTGGAAAGCTGGCGGGGTCTGGACCCAGATCTGTCAAGGGTTACATCAAAAATTGTGTTGAAATCACCCCCCCAGAGGATGGGGACAAGGGGGAATCCATCAAGGAGAGACGTGACCTGAGCGTAGAAGTCCGGGTCATCTATATTGGGACCATAAATGTTTAGCAGGACAATCTCCCTATTTTGAAGTGTGGCATGTAACAGCACATATCTACCCTGAGGGTCTATTTGTGAAGAGATAAGACTGAACTTGAGGCTCTTATGGATGAGGGTCATTACCCCGCGGCTTTGGGAAGAGAAGTTGGTGAAAAATCTATAGGGGCCCCATGTTTTGGCAAATTTCATGCACTGTTCCGTGCGGGCATGTGTCTCCTGCAGGAAAAGAACCTTGGACCCGTGGCGCTCAGCCTGCAGCTGGAGCTGCCTCATCTTCTTGTAATTACCCAACCCCCGCACATTCCAGCTCATGAAAGTCACGTCACCCCCAGACATTGATGCCGGATCCAAAAGAATATCCATGACCAGTAGGTCAGTTTAGCTTTCCTGCAGTGCCAGTCTTTGAGTATCACCCTGCTGTCCGTCCCTGCTGCCAACACCAAGCTTTTTATAACATAACCCCCAACATGTCCCACCCCCACCCACATCCCTCCCCCAAAAGGAGGGATGGCGATCCCAAAACCCCTCAACAAAAACCAAACCAAAGGAATCAGCGCCTGGGGGCCTGTAGGCCGGATTGGCCGTGTCTCTCCGGGCACGGCAGGTCAACGTGAAACATAAGGTGCCAGCAATGAAAATTTGCACGTAACTTGAACGGAGAGTTTGCACATATTGATGTGGCACATAACCATAAAGGAGAAACAATCAGAGCAGAGTACAAAACTAAGAAACAGCATGGTTCTAGAGTAAGGGAATGACCGGGCCTGGTCCCTCCACGATAGGCTCGAAAAATATCTACAAGCCATGATCAGAGGGGGGGGGGGTGAGGTCAGCCCGGGAACTGTTCGTCCAGGAATCTGGAGGCCTCCTCAGGGAGTGTGAAAAAGAACACCCGGTTGGCATGTTCTATGCGAAGTTTAGCAGGATAAAGCATTGCGTATTTGATTGAATGATCACGCAGCCTGCGTTTTACTGCTAGAAAGGACTTGCGTTCGCGCTGGACAGCCATTGAAAAGTCTGGGTAGAGATGGATCCTTGCGCCGCCCAGTAAGAGCTCGCCCTTGAGTCTCGCAGCCCTAAGGAGGGCATCGCGGTCGCGAAAATTCAACACACGGGCTATGATGGGACGAGGAGGAGCGCCAGGTTTGGGTTTAGCCGTCAGAGCCCGATGTGCGCGCTCTATAGTGAATTGCGGGGAGAGTTTGGGAGAATCTAGGAGTGCCAGCAATGTGTGTTCAACAAAGTCTTCCATTGATTCATGGATCTCATTCTCAGGAACCCCTATAATTCGGAGGTTATTGCGTCTTGATCGGGATTCCAAATCCTCGTTCTTTTTCTCCACCTCCAGGACTCGGTTGGAAAGAGCGACGACCTCAGAGTGTAGAGAGCCCAGTGCATCCTCAGCGGAACTCACTCGTGTCTCGACCTCCGCCGCCCGGCTATCTGTCCTCTCGATGTGGGCTTTGATAGAAGATATAGTGCCGTTCATGTCGTCTAGTTTGGAGTGGAGTGCGGTGAAGCCCTCCCGGATAAAGTCCATCATGTTTTGGGACTCCGGAGCTTTGGCGGATGATGACGCAGTAGGGGCTAGGTCAGCGGCCTCCTCCGATGATCTCGCCGGTGGTTTCGCAAACATATTGATGGAACTCTGTTTCTTTGCAGCTCCCTTGGTCATATTGGTGACGTTGAGTTTCAGTGGTGTAAGAGGGGGAGCACAGTGGCTCAAGGAAAGAGAGTTGAGGAGCTCAACCCGTACAACCCGCTGGGCAGCGTGCAAGGTATGGTGAGGAGCGGGTGGACCTCCAGGGGAGGTAAGTGGCAGCGGCTACGTGTGTGTAAAGCTTGTGACTGCCGATGCAGCCTGCGAGGGTTCAGTCAGCTCCAGATGATGGGAAAGGCGCGATCCGAGGGGCTCGGGCGTAGGCAAACGCAGGGGTAGTGAGCAGTGGCGCTCAGTGGCCACTGCAGCAGCGACGTTCCAGATGTGGCTATCATGGCGGGATGGGGAAGAGCCCCACTCAGTCCTATAAACTACCGGTGCGGTGAGCAGGCTGTAGTTCAGGCCCGGCAGTGTAGAACGCAGCAGGCAGCGGCGGACCTCAGGAAAAGAGGCCCGCTAGCACCGAGACGTAGATGGTACCGGGTTCCCCCCAGTAGGTTTCACAGGTACAAGCAGGTCCCCGGAGCAGGGTGGGCACCTGGGTGAAGTAGAACCGGAGGCTCCTCGGCTGTAATGGGCAGAGGACCCTGTAACTGTGGCGTGCCCCCTCGTGTCCAGGAGTCTGGCCTCGACAGTGCCCAGACCGCGGTGCAACACAGGGAGCGTCCCCTCTCCACGTACCTTATTGGGTCAGAGGACCCATGTCGTATGGCTGGGGGGGGGAGCACGGCACCAGGTGCACAAGGGTGCGCCGCAGCTTGACCCCCTCTCCGGTTTACCCCACGCCGGGGGCAGCGGGGCCCCCGGGAGCCCAACCACGGTGCAGGCCCCGGTAGGGCCAAAAAAGGGGGGGTCCTCGCCGGCGCGGCCTCGGCATGCAGAGCTTCCAACGTGTTGTCCTTGGACGAGGCGGGGGGGAGGGCCTCCGATAGCCGGTCCCCCCGGCGAGCAGAGCCGCGGCTGAGGAGGAACAGGTCTGCAGCAGCGCCAAGGGCGCCCCGCGAGGCGGCCCCGGCCCCCCGTAGCAGCCGCAGCCGAATGCGTCCACCCTCCGTGGGAGGAATGCGGGATGAAGACTCCGGGGGGGGCCTCGATGAACGGCCCGTCTCAGCAGGGGCGGGCGAGGATCGCTGCCGGGGGCGGGCGGCGGTACCAGTGAGTGGAGAGGCCCGGCACTTCACCCAGACGGGCCCGGTCCTCAGCGTGAGCCGCCTCGCAGGTGGGGGAGGGGTGCAGAGACAGATGGCGTCAGGATCTCACGGTCCCCGGCTCCATTTCTTCTCGGGGTTCGGACCAGATGGAGCCCAAGCCATCCCCCGTTGAATCGTGTACTCAGGATACGGGTATAGGTGCGAGAAGTGCCACGAAAAAGGATTCTGCGACCCGTCTGCCACGGAGAGTCACCTTCAGGCGGCCATCTTGAACGGCGCTCAACAGCGCCCCCGGCAAGTGCCTTTCCAATTGCTTTTCAACCGGGTTTAAGTAAACATTTACCAGTAGACATTTATTGGGCACACCTACAGCCCCAGGTTGCCACTGCAGCAGGGCCACCAGCATATCACTTCAATCCACTTCACTTTTACGGAGGGATAGGCCGTGGCTGTTAAATTGCTGTCAGAAATCCTCCTTAGGGGCCTTCCTATCACACCCTGCAATGCCTTGATATATTCTAGATCAAAGCCTTCAATGATTGGTGATTCAAGGAGCAAAGTTTCCTGGAGGCAAACTATATCAAAAGAAACAAACAAATCCTGATTATTTAATATATTTTTAAAGCCTCTGGAATTCCGAGAGGCCAGTGTCCAATTGGACCATCACGAGTAGTGTCCATCCCTGGATCCTCCCTCCATCATTGGCCTTGACTCCCCCCATTGTTAACTTTACTTTGTGGGACTCCTTGCGTGTATCCCTGTGCAGTATTCATATCAAACTGTTGCACAGAGAATAAACCACGCTCTGCCCTACCCTTTTTTGGGTAATTCTGAGCTAATCTTGAAATATTTGATATCCCTGCATCGGCCCCCTCAAAACCTAGTGATAAAAAGCACACATTTTCTGCGAGGATTGCACCTTTGATGATATGAGACCTTAGGTGGAGTTTATTACATCCAAGCAGTCTTCATGTACAAACTCGACAGTACTAATATCTCCCGTAGTTACCAACCTCAGCTTTGGGATTTCGTACATAAGAGATAGGATGTAATGCCTATTTAGCGGGTACATATTGGAGCTCTCAAATAAGTGGCTCAAACTGATACAAATCTGGTCCTCTTGCACTTCAGTTTTTTTAGGTGGTTTATGGGATAATGTGTGCTGGGATTTAAGTCTCTCCCCATTATGGTCAATATAAGAGGCAACTTATCTACCCTCAATTGTTGGCACTTGGGCATACCCAAACACTTGCATACCCAAACACTTTTCTTCTATTGTACGGGATGGGGGCACTGGAATTTCACGATGGGCCTCCCGAATATCCCGGCCCCAAGGGTGATCCTTCACTACATCCGGTTTTGAAAATATTGCATAACATTTTTCCTTTTCTTCACCCCCTTTTGGGCACAAAGTGGGATTTCCCATTTCCAGTGACTTTGGGTTGGTAGGCCCTAGCAATGGTATTGAGCTAAAGTCCCTTAAAACACAGCACCTCCCACCCCCTTGGGCAGTTTTCTCTACATTTGTCTTCCCCACGTACTCATCCCTCCCCAAAATTTCCTGGGCATACCTATCTGTAGGATACACAGAAATTTTACTTAAAGGGATAGTCCAGTAAAATATTTTATTTTAAAAATAGATAGGCAACATTAAAAAAATAATACTAGCACTTTTTTTTTTTAAACTTCCTATGTAAAATTTTAAGCTATTCAAGCTCAAAATTCGCAAAAGCAAGCACATGGGCGCATCCATTTTGTGAAATCGATGCCCGCCTGTGCTGGCTTTTGCTTTTGCGGCACAAATGAAGGAAAAGCCAGCCAGCTGTAGTAAACAAAAGCTACCGCTGGGTGGCTTTTCCTTCATTGGTGCTGTACGCGGAGGACGGGGACCGGAGACCAGAGCAGGAAAGCTGCAGCTGAATCTCGGTAAGTGCTATTTTTTTTTTTAAAAAAATAAGCACTAGCTGCGTTTTTTTCTAAGTTTTCCGGGCTTGAGGAGCTGCAGCTTTACAAACGTTGTATTTATGTTTGCGGTCGCTTCTGAAGCGACCGCAAACATAAATCCAACGTTGTGTTTGAAAACGCTGCGGTTTTTCTTTCCAAGTTTCTCAGGCTCCTCTGGCTCGGAGGAGCCTGAGAAACTCGGAAAGAAAAACCGCAGCGTTTTCAAACACAACCGCGTTGTGTTTCTGCCTAAATCTGCTTTCCCATTTGGGGCTCTCGGGCTCCCCACGGGGGGCCCGAGAGCCCCAAATGGGAAGGCAGATTTAGGCACAAACACTGCAGCATTTAGCATTTCCCATTTGGGGCTCTCGGGCCCCCCGTGGGGAGCCCGAGAGCCCCAAATGGGAAATCAGATTTAGGCAGAAACACCGCGGCATGTAAACACAACCGTGTTGTGTTTCTGCCTGCCTTGGCTTTCACTTTGGGTCTCCGGTGCTCCCCTGGGGGAGCACCGGAGACCCAAAGTGATAGCCACAGCAGGCAGAAACAACGCGGTTGTGTTTGAAAACGCTGCGGTTTTTCTTTCAGAGTTTCTCAGGCTCCTCGAGCCGGAGGAGCCTGAGAAACTTGGAAAGAAAAACCACAGCGTTTTCAAACACAACATTGTATTTATTATTATTCTATTATTTATTAATGTGATACAGTTTTAAACAAATGTAGAAAACTTTACACATAATTTAACATCAAATATCTAAAAATACATTGCTTCAAAAGCAACCGCAAACATAAATACAACATTTTTAAAGCTGCGGTTTTATTTCTAAGTTTTCCGGGCTCCTCCAGCCCGGAAAACTTAGAAAAAAAAACGCAGCTAGTGCTTATTTTTTTAAAAAATAAATAGCACTTACCGAGATTCAGCTGTAGCTTTCCTGCTCTGGTCTCCGGTCCCCGTCCTCCGCGTACAGCACCAATGAAGGAAAAGCCACCCAGCAGTAGCTTTTGTTTACTACAGCTGGCTGGCTTTTCCTTCATTAGTGCCGCAAAAGCAAAAGCCAGCACAGGCGGGCATCCATTTCACAAAATGGATGCACCCATGTGCTTGCTTTTGCGAATTTTGAGCTTGAATAGCTCAAAATTTTACATAGGAAGTTTTAAAAAAAAGTGCTAGTATTATTTTTTTAATGTTGCCCATCTATTTTTAAAATAGAATTTTTTACTGGACTATCCCTTTAAGTCAAAAGAAGGGCTATCCTCCAATGTCTCAGTGGCCTGGGGTCCTGCCTCCCTAATTTGCTTTACTTCACTAGAAGGTTCTTTGGAGCACTTTACTTTATTTCACTTCGAGAAATCCCTTTTCTTTTGTTCCAGGTCAGCCCCATCTACTAGCATTTGCTTATCCACCTCAGATCTTAGCTTTCTCAAAAACGTTCTGGATCAACATTTCACATTCAAGCAAACTGCAGTCACAGTTGTCATAGCCACACACACAGATGCAGACATAGAGCATGTATACTGAGGAATACAGTTCACTACATAATTTACCAATTATGATCAGTGCTATTATTGAACATCTTTCACTTCTATAAGCCCAAGGACATAGAATTCACTATTTTAGGAATACGTAGCTCCCACTGTAAAAGCAGTCATAATTTTGAAAAAGTGAATGAGACCAAAGTGATTGGTTTGATTTATTTCCACCACAACTGTTTTTTGTACTAAGTAATACTCTTTGATGCCTAAAGGGGGCATTTTTTGGGTGGTGCAGGAAATGGAGGCGTAAAATCAAGGTGCATTGCTTTTAAGCCTCCTTTTTCTGCTCAAGGCCCTTTTTGTGCTCAGACAAGGCAGAGGAGGGGCATGGAGCACAAATATCTTGTCCATCATGCTTTCCTCCTCTGGCTTGTGTGAGCACTTGGTATTACGCCTGCATGATCATTTCATGCATGTGTAAAATGAATTAATTCCTATGGACTCTGCCTCAAGTTGGTACCTGCTAATGAACAGGCAGATTCCATAGGAATCCATTAGTAAATGCTGCATGAAAAGAATAGCTTGCAGGCGGCATTTACTTGTTTGCAAAATGGAACATAAAATTGAAGGGTAAAGGCAATTTCACTGGGTTTTACTCATCACTTTTGTATTCCACCTTGCAAACCTTACAATCTGCATGCAGGGGACCTGTAGGGTTTAAATTCAGCCCCAGAGTGACAGACTGAGAGGTCATGCAAGGCCCCATTGTGCAAATGAAGCTGGCTGATGTTGAGAACCATTGGTACATGCGGCCAGTCCAAAACACTTACTTTCCAACATGAGTCCTAATGAATGCAAAAAGGGAGCCCCACTCAACATTACCAAAATGGGAAGGTGTGAAAAGCGTGCCTTAAAACATTCAAACAGCTGGATGTGCCCAATACATTGCAAAAAACAATTGTGGCTGAAAATGCTGTTTTCATAAAATATGAAAAGCCACAATTTCACATAGACAGACAGATAGCAGCATGTTACATTGAGCTCAATCCAGCACAAGACTGATACAGAAATCTAAAGTGAAGCCAAGCACTTTGCATTTGTCACAAATAAAACACTTACTTTTCAACATTAAAAATGACATCATTTAAAAAGAGAGGCCTAGTTGTTGTAGAAGTGAACACTAGTTCCCTATGTTAACTGTGGCTTATGTGTGAATAATGCTGAAAGTGAGACGCATATCTTTTTCATTATTGTATAAAAGAAAGATTTCATTTAAGGACAACAGGCCCAGATGTGATACAAAAGGTCATGTTAAACACATCTTTTCAATTTAAAATGCTGTCCTTTCAGAATTATGGGTGCAGATTGTTTTCCCCACTGAACTGAAAGGTCTCTGCGCCTCGGAAACTTTGACCTCAAGACCTTTGGGCTGGGCCCACCAGGAGAAGCAGGTCTAGTTTCCAAGTGAAAATACAAAGAAATACAAAGAGTTAGATCAAAGTTGGGGGAGGGTCAGATAAGCAAGCCAACAGAATTGACCTCTTGGACTGGCTCGACCCCAATAAAGTGCCTCTCAGAGCCACTAATGGATCTTGAAAGACAGACAGTACTGATAAGCAGATGTTCAGGTCACAGGTTTCTGAGGAAACCAGAACTGGGTGGATTTGCTTGGAATATGAAACTGCGATTCTCCATATTATGTCTTGCCATTTGATTAACATTGGAGTTCTTTTTCCTTAATAACGGGAGAAACGTGCGCCACAATGAGCTCATCCAGCACTCCTATTAAAGATCACAAAAGGCCCATCAGTTCTGTGTATCTCTTAATTGTATTTGATGTATAGAATTTGAGTTAGGAAGAAAATAATTATCCTGGCCTTCTCATAAGTCAGAGGAATTCAAAAGTTGGTGAACTGATAGAATGCGAAATTACTGCTTGGATTATGAAGTGCCATCTTTGTAACTATTTCAGCTCAGGAACAAACCACACAATAAATGACAGCTCCTCCCAGGAAGGTTGTGCCGGAATAAACGTATTAGTCCCTTATTCACCATAAAATGTAGAATTCAAAAATATATATGTTTATGCAGTTATCTCAAAGGAGAAGGTAGTTGCCCTGTAGTGAGATTTTTAGGGGAAAAAACAAAATGTAAAAACAGGTCATTATCAAATGATGCATTTTCCTCCTTCAACATTATCCATAATACAGACCTCTAAACTCCTTGCCCTATCAGCTGCCAGTGGGCGGATTAGTGGGAGGGGGGAGAGAGATGTCCAATCCATGTGGCAATATTAATAATATGTAAGTGTCATCAGCAATATATAATATCAGTTTTCAATCTAAAGGGAATGGAAGGAAAAAAGGGAGGAGAGCATACTGACAACAACAGAGAGCTGACAAAAGGAAGGCTGACACCCAGGAAAGCAGATAGACAGGAGACCCTGGGACACTTGCTGGGGACTTTGCCTGGAAGCTGGGAGCCCTATCTGAGAGAGAGGCCTACAATCTGGCTGGAGGGACCTTTCTGTGAATGGAGACCAGAGGTATGAGCTGCCTACCTATTCCTGAAAGAGGGCCTGAAATCTGGCTGGCCTCCTGGGTTAAGAACAGAGATCTCCTATGTAAGTAGCTATATCACAAAGCTATCAATTGTGTGGAGAGCAACCAGCCTTAATCCATTTCCATAAGTGGGTGGGGGTGGGGCAAATCTGTGTAGACCCTGGCCATATGTGACTACAAATATCACTTAATTATATTCCTTTAGAGAAAACCACCATATCCGTTTTAACCAGAAGTGTGAGGGGAAGCTGTCAGTTTTAACCCATTCCTTTTAATTAATTTATTGTATGTGATGTATAGAATTTGAGTTAGGAAGAAAATCATTATCCTGGCCTTCTCATAATTCAGAGGAATTCAAAAGTTGGTGAACTGATAGAATGCAAAACTAATGCTTGGATTATGAAGTGCCATCTTTGTAACTATTTCAGCTCAGGAACAAACCACAAAATAAACGACAGCTCCTCCCATGAAGGTTGTGCTGAAATAAAAGTATCAGTCCCCGATTCGCCATAAAATGTAGAATTCAAAAATATATATGTTTATGCAGTTATCTCAAAGGAGAAGGTAGTTGCCCTGTAGTGAGGCTATCGACGGGACAGTCGCCAAAGATTTTGATACGATGGTGATCGACTAGGTCATGGACGAAGACGCAGATGGAGTAGTTTTGGAAGGTTTCGCACTCGAGGTCATCGCTAGAGTTGTCGAATGATTTAATTTCGTGGACAAAGGTATCTTGCCGTATTGATGGAGTCGTCAATGCTTTTGGAATGGTGTGGCTCGAGGACGTTACAGGTGTGCAGTGTGTTGTAGACTATTGCTGTCTAAGATTTAATTGATGAGGTGGACAATTTGTGCAGAGAGAAGCCTTTGCTAAACAGGAAAGGCTTATCAGGCCATGTTGGAGTGCGAATAGAATCTCTTCTCTTCACCCTTTTCTCACAGGAACTCCCATAAGGGGATCTTGACCTCACATCTCCTGTGTCTATCCTTAGGAGTATTATTGGAGAAGGACTAGCAAATGGAGCAGGAATCCAGATTATGATCTGGTTATGGGCAAAAGAGCCATTCCTTATATCTATCCTCCAGATGGATGTTTATAAGTTTACAGGTGGTCAAGCACTGAAAAGGCTCTTTTGCACCTTTAAGTCAGTCATAGTGAGGGGAAGAAGTGACAGATCACACGGATCAACTCTGGAGGAACACAGATGAACATATGTCCCCCCTGTACAGGAACACTAAATGAGAGCAGGGACTTCTAAATCTCACAATAGTAAAGTACTTATCTGTAGTTTTCATAAACTGTGAAAAGTAAAGCTGAGTGATGAAAAGTATTTTAGAAAACAAAGAAGAAAGAGATCTTTGGAGAGTACTATAAACTCCAAATGTGTGGTTACGAATCTGAAGATGGCCTCCAGGTGTGCAGAGAAGGAAGGCCCTGCCCAAATGGTACATGACCCAAAAGAACATTAAGAGAACTCCAAAGTGAATGCAATTTCTTTGGTTTTCTATGAAACTGTTTAATGCAACCGATGATTCCCAGCCAGACAACAGATAATATTCTAACAGCATCTGAATTTATGAAAGATCCAATTCATTTACTTATTTATACAGTGCTTAATGTCATGGGCATCAAAGCACTTTCATATATAAAATATTACTATGAGTAGTAAACAAAACAAGGAAAGAATAACCAGTCATACTAAAGTCAATCCATAACACGGCATGAGAATTATGTAATGTGTTCATTAACTTTAAAGAGATGTGTTTTCAGATGTTTTTTTAAGGAGATAAGGAACAAGTTACTTACCTGTAACTGTTGTTCTCCAGCATGGGTCTGGCATGGATTCACATGCTCATGAATATTCCCCGTCGTCAGGCTGGGAATCCTCGGTAAAGAAAAAACCAGTATCAGTTTCGTTTCTGATCTGTCTTTCGTAGTAGTAACCAATCACTGATCTCTGCGTCATACTGACCACAGCCAATGACTGCCCTCTACCTAAGCCCCGCCTCAGGCAGCCATCTTCAGATTTGGTAGCACGTGAAGTGGCAGTATGACCAAGTGAAGAGCCGCAGAGGGGTAGGCGGGAGGGTTCGCATGTGAATCCATGCCAGACCCATGCTGGAGAACAACAGTTACAGGTAAGTAACTTGTTCCTTCTCCAGCATGGGGTCTGGCATGGATTCACATGCTCATGAATAAAGAATACATAGCAGTACACACATGCACAACCACGGGAGGTGGCAAAGGCTGAACATTAAGCATTACATCAAACTCAACATTAAGCAAATCTTACCTCCTCACCAGGCTCACCTTAGGCGAACAGGTTGCGCAGCACTGCTTGGCCGACCCTGGACTCCTCCCTGGAATCCCGATCGACGCAGTAGAATTTCGTGAAGGTGTGCGTCGACCTCCACGTAGCAGCCCTGCAGATGTCCAGCAAGGGCACACGAGATAGGAACGCCGTGGTAGCTGCGATCGCTTTGGTGGAATGGGCTCTCGGACGGCCAGGCAGCGGTCGGTTTGCCAACCGATGACAGTACATGATACAGCCGGAGAGCCCTCTGGAAATGGAAGCCTTCGAGAGAGCCTTCCCCTGATTGACAGGTCCAAAGTTCACAAAGAGTTGTGACGTCTTCCGAAAACACTTTGTGCGGTCCACGTAGAACTTCAGCGCTCTAGCCACATCCAGCGAGTGCAAAGTCCTTTCAGCCGGCGACGAAGGCGACGGGAAGAAAACAGGCAACACCAAGGGTTCGTTGAGGTGGAAGTCCGACGGCACCTTGGGCATGAAGGAGGGGTGCGTCCTGAGCACTACCCTCGTGTCGTGAAAAGTCAAGTATGGGGCCCTGCAGGAAAGGGCCTGGATCTCTCCCACCCGTCGTGCGGAGGTGATGGCCACAAGAAATGCTGTTTTCCACGACAAGAACTTCCACTGAGCCGAGTGCAGAGGCTCGAACGGAGGTTCCATGAGCTTGGTCAGCACCACATTGAGCTCCCACGCCGGAGCCTTCACCGGTGGGAACGATCTGAACAGTCCCTTCATGAACTCTTTCACCAGACGATGAGACCACAAGGACGTCCGCCCCGTGGTTCTGGTGTATCGGGAGATCGCAGCAAGATGAATCTTGATGGACGCGTGCGCCAGTCCAGCTTTGGCCAGCGTCAGTAGGTACGGCAGTACTTGGGGAGCCGTAATCCGTAGAGGGTTAATCTTCTGTGCGTGGCACCAGACAGAGAACCTCTTCCATTTGTGTCCGTAGCATTTAAGAGTTGAGGACGCCCTGGCCTTTGCAAGAACCTCTCTGCAGTCGGCCGGTATGTTGTATCCTCCAAACTCTAACGCTGCAGGAGCCAGGCCTGCAAGTTCAGCGACTTCGTGTCGTGATGGAGGATGGCGCCACCTTCCCTGGAGAGAAGATCCGCGTCCCCTGGCAGCTTGATTGACGGGGACGCTGACCAGAAGGTCCGGGAACCATATCTGCCTCGGCCACGCAGGTGCGACGAGGATCATCCTGCACCGTGACCTCTTGAGCTGGTTGATGGGCCGGATCAGCAATGGCAATGGAGGGAACGCGTATAGAAACAGGCCCTCCCAGGGGAACGAGAAAGCATCACCCATGCTCCTCGGCTGGGGAAACCTGCTGGCGAACCTCCGGCACTTGGAGTTTGTCGCCGTCGCGAACAGATCGATCTGGGGTGTGCCCCACTGTCGGAAGAGGCGGTCCACTAGATCCTGTCGTATTTCCCACTCATGGCACGAGCGCAGCTCCCTGCTGAGTGAGTCGGCGATGGTGTTTTTTATCCCTGCCAGATGAAACGGCACCAGAAACATCACATCAACACCAATGCCACAGATCCTGCGCCTCCCTGGACAGGGGACCTGGTTCCGCCCTGTTTCCTGATGTAGAACATGGTGGTGGTGTTGTTGGTGAAGATCCTCACCACCTTGCCCTTGAGGGACGGAAGGAAGGACCTGAGGGCCCAAAACACTGCACGGAGCTCCAGGACGTTGATATGGAGGGACTTCTCCGTCGGGAGCCAAAGGCCTCTCGCGTTTCAGATTTTCGGTGTGCGCTCCCCACCCTTCAGGGAGGCATCCGTGGTCACTGTCTCCTGGTGGCCGGGGGTCTGGAAGTCCATGCCCGCCGTTAGATGCGCGCGGGTGCCCCACCACCGGATCGCTCGTCGGAAACTCTCGTCGAGTGTGATCCTCTCCTCGAAGCTGCCTGTAGTCTGGATCCAGCGCGCGTCCAGGAACTCCTGCAACGGGCGCATCCGGAGCCCGCACAGGGGGATGAGGTAAATGCAAGAAGACATCATTCCGAGGAGGGACTTGATGGACCTCACTCTGGCCGCGTCGGCAACCAGCATCCGCTGCACCTTGCCCAGAATGGCCCTCGTCCTTTCCTCCGACGGATAGGCCAGAAGCGACACTGTGTCGAGCTTCGCTCCCAGAAACAGTGCGTCTTGCGCGGGCACCAGGTGGGACTTGGCGTAGTTTATGGAGAATCCCAGGTCCATGAGAAGTTGGACGGTCCTTGCCGTGTGCTCCACGGCGAGCTCCTTCGTCTTTGCTCGGATGAGCCAGTTGTCCAGGTAGGGGTAGACGTGGATCCCCTCTCGGCGCAGCTGCACCGCCACCGGTGCGAGGCACTTGGTGAACACCCTGGGTGCCGACCTCAGTCCGAAGGGAAGGGCTCTGAACTGATAGTGACGCCCTTGGACCACGAACCTGAGAAACTTTCGGTGTCCCTTTAGGATGGGAATATGGAAGTAGGCATCCTCCAAATCCAACGACGACAGGAAATCGCCCTCCTCCAGCTGACCCAGGACGTGTTGGAGGGTGACCATCCGGAACTTCTGTGCCTTGATGAATTTGTTCAGTCGTCGTAGGTCCAGGATGGGACGCCATCCTCCCGTCTTCTTCTTCACGAGGAAGTATCTTGAGTAGACTCCGGAGCTCCGAAGCCTCTTTGGGACGAGCTCGATGGCGCCCTTCCTGCACATCGCCTTTACCTCCAAGAGAAGTTGAGGGACGTGATGTTCTTTCCTGGCCACAGGGGGTATGCGCGGGCATCTCTTTAGAAACTCGAGCGCGTGACCCTGGGCTAGGGCGTCCAGCACCCAACGGTCGGTGGAGATGGACTCCCGCACGCTGACTAAGCTCGCCAGCTAGCCTCCCACCGGGGTGCTTCGGTGGGGGCCCGACCCCACGGCCGGTTCAGTCCTGCTTCGAGGAGGCTTTGCCGCCTTGGCCTCCTTGGCGACGACGGCGGGGTCTGCCTGACTTGCCTCGTCCCCTGTAAGCTTCCTGCGACGACGAACGGGCCACTTGACAGTAGGTGGAAAATCCGCCGCCGGAACCTTTGGAGGCACCCTGTTTGCCTCCGCCGCTCCGAAAGGGCGGCTGCCGTTGCTGGAGAACCCCAAGAGCCCGGGCCGTCTCCGTGTCTGCCTTGATGGCTTGAAGGGAATCGTCCACTGTTTCCCCAAACAGGTTCTTTCCGTCGAACGGCATGTCCAAGACCCTGGTCTGCACGTCCTGACGGAAGTCAGTAGCCTTGAGCCATCCACGCCGCCTAAGGCACACGCCGTTGCCCAACTGGCGAAATCCAGTGTCAGCGATGTCCGTCGCAATCGTAATGGCGTGGTCCGACGCCACCTCTCCTTCCTGCAAGATCTCTAGGGCATCCGCCCTCCTGTCGTCCGGTAGGAAGTCCAGCAGGGGGGCCAGTTTGTACCACAACTCCCTGTCGTAGCGGGCTACGATAGCCAAGGCGTTGGCCGCCTTAATCGTCGTTGCTGCAGACGATATGACCCTGCGTCCCATCGTATCTAGTTTCTTTCCCTCGCAGTCCGGCGGGGAGGTCGACGTAGATGCTGCGCCCTCCCCCGCTTTCTTCCTGGCCGCTGCGGAGACGACCGAGTCCAGGGTCGGCTGTGCCCGAAGGCACAAGGGGGCCGCGTCCGGGATCCAGTACTTCTTCTCGTACCGATCCCTTCTAGCTGGCGTCGTGGATGGGTTCTTGAGGAGGGCGAGGCCCTCATCCCAAATATCATCCAGTAGAGGTACGGAGAGGATCGTCTTCCTCTTGGCCTTGCACCGTTGATAAAGGAAACCTTTCTTCTTCTTTTCTTCCGGGCAGAGCTGGAAAAGCTTGGATGCCCTGGCGATCATGGAGTGAAACGATCCAATCTCGTCGGGCGGGGAAGCCCGGGTGGGAGGTGACGACGGCAGATCCTCGTCGTAAACCTCATCGTCCGTACCCGTCGCGGCCGTGTCAGTCCCCGTATCATCCCCACGAGTTATGGACGGGGAGGAGGGCTGAAAGGAGGTGGAGGATGAATCCTCCTTCTCTTAGGGGGAGGGCTCCCAGAAGGGCCTGGCTCCGGGTCCCCCGTCGGGAGCGGTTCCTCCGCTGGTGGTAATGGCAGTCGCGTCCTTATCTCCGAGCATAAGGACTGTATAGCCAACAAAATGGCCGCCGAGTTGTCTTGCGGCACTGGTTGAGGGGATTCCGACGGGCGGTCAGGGGCCCCGTCGGCACCCTCGACGTTATCATCGTCTCCCACGTCGGGGTCCCTCCCGACGGGCTGGTCTTCTTCCACGCCAACGCCGTGGCTTAAGACTTCGATCAGCCCTTCCTCAGAGGTTGAGGCCGAATCCACGACGGCCCCCTGCCCCCCATTTTTCTTCTCCGTCGGAGGTTTCACGGGGGTCCTGTCGATGGGCATAAAAGAGGACTCCCTCCGCAGTGGCAGGGAGACTCTGAGCCCCGAGGTCGCCACCACTGGTGTAGCCTCCACAGACTGAGCCAGGGCCGCCGCGACTGTCTCGATAGAGGCCTTGGCCGGATGGATTAAGGCTTTCACCACCTTAGGTGCGCTCACCGCCTTCTCCTTGGGGGGAGGATCACTGCCTCGCTCTCCCTCCGATGGGGCCTTCGAGCTCGACCGGGGCCTCTCCAGGAGCTTAGCCGGGTGCTCGGCCTTCCTCTTACCCGAACCAGAGCGTTGGCTCGTGGTTGATGGTGCCGGGGAGGGTGCGCCCTGCCTGGCGCCCGTAGAGCCCGACCGTTCGGCGCTCCCGGTGCCAGCGGACTCGCGGTGCTTGGCCTTGTGTTGGACCCCCGTCGCCGGGGCGTCCTCAAAGGTCTTAGAAGACCGCTCGGATTTCTTCTTCTTCTTCTCGTCTGACGGGCTCTTCCCTTCCAGCCAGTTGGCGAGACGTTGATGGCGGTCCTTCATGGTCCGCTCCGAAATATTGCCGCAATACGCACATTCCTTCTCCACGTGCGTCTTGTCCTCATGTAGGCAGTACAGACAAAAGGAGTGTTCGTCCTCCTTAAAGACATTCTGAAGCTGGCATCCAGGGCAGACCCTGAACAGCTTTCCGGGCGTCGAGCTTCCCTTCTCCTGGGCCATGTCCGAGATGGGCCTGAGAAACTTCTGGAGTCCTCCAAAAGCGTGGCTCGACGAAATCTTCACCCTTGAGGGGCGTAGACGAATCCGAAACGGGTCCCCGTTGATCGGATGAAGAAACGGTGGAGCTTGAGGCTCTTTTGACCGAAAAATCGAAGTTTTTGAGAAAAAAAAACATGAAAAAATAGCACTAACGCTCAAGAGCAATAGCACGAGGATCCCAACACTTGAACGTGCGGTAAAAAATGAAGATGGCTGCCAGAGGCGGGGCTTAGGTAGAGGGCAGTCATTGGCTGTGGTCAGTATGACGCAGAGATCAGTGATTGGTTACTACTACAAAAGACAGATCAGAAACGAAACTGATACTGGTTATTTCTTTACCGAGGATTCCCAGCCTGACGACGGGGAATATTCATGAGCATGTGAATCCATGCCAGACCCCATGCTGGAGAAAATTAGAGTATAGGCACAAGCAATGTGGTAACATTTTCCAACAAGTTTAGGCTGAAGTTTGAAAAGATGTGCCACCAGCACGACTACACTTATAGTGTTTACTAGTTCAAAGTTGCTGTGTGCTTGAGCAGAGAAAGAGAAGGTTTATAGGATCGTAGTTGAGCCGTAAAGTATGAGGGGGCATCCCCATGCACACATTTATGAATGATGACATGGACAGGGAGCCAGTTTAGGCTTTTCAATGTTGGAGTGATATGAGATCTTCTAGGGATGTTAGCCACAATCCTAGTGGCCACATTCTCTATCATTTGGAGCCTTGAGACCTTGTACGACGGTGCTCCGGCAAGCAGTGCATTGCCAGAGTCAAGTTTGCTCCCACTAATAGCCCTGGCTATGTTAGCAGCATTGGTGTCATAGATAAATGGTCTGTTCTGACGGAGCAGGTGGAGACAGTAGTGACTAGAGCCAACAGTGGCTGAGACCTGGGCATCCATACTCATCGCAATATTGAGATAGATGCTTAGGGATTTGGCTTTCATCAATATGGGATTGGTATGGGAATTTATAAACACAAAGTCATAGGCATTACAAATCATTTGATGTTGTTGGGTGCCGCAAGCAGATGTTATTATGTCTTTTGCTCGGATTTAGCAAGTTGTCTCTCATCCCTGAGCTGATGACATTGAAGATGTTATTTATGCTAGCTGTTCCCAGCGAAAGCTATCCCGTTCAAGCATATCTTAAAGGACAAGATTGGTCGGTAATTCATAGAGTCACTTCTGTCCCCCTTTTTCTTAAATATTAGAATTACCACTGATCGCTTCCAGGAAGGGCATAGGTCCCTGTGACTTATTAATACATACTAGTATCAGATGTAATGAGAGGTAAGCGCAGTATAAGAACAGTATCTAAGTTCCATCGATTACACAGGCATCTATGATGCGTCTATGTAGATGCGTAATTGTCAACCTTGTTCCATCGGAGAGTGCCTGTGATGGCATAAGATTGCGTAGTAGCATAATTACAGCACCTACTTTGGTGATATTGCCCAGAAAACAAACAGCAGCTGGGTATCATCAGCATAGTTTTGGAACTGGACTTTGCTGTCATGCAGAAGATAATGAAAAGGTTTTATGAATAAATTAAAAAGTAAGGGAGACCTACATGCTGCCTGAGGATCCCTACATAATCAGTTGGCGGGTAGGGTTAATACTGGCCCAACACCATTGAGGCAGACCTTCCTCATAGGAAGGAGCTAATCCAGCTGATGGAGAGGTGATCAGGATTAAGATCCTTTGTAAATTGTGATAATAAAGTGTCATGATCAAGTATGCCAAGTGCGGCTGAGAGATCCAAGAACATCAGCAAGCAAGCCAGCTTTTCCCTCATCCAAAATGTCAAATGTGCCGGACTGAATACCCAACATGGAAGTTTGTGTCGAGCAGGTTGCGAGTAATAACAAAATGCTGTAGCTGTAAATAAGCAATCCTGGCCAAGATTTTAAGAAGGAATCTGATGTTGGTAATAGGCCAATAAATTCAAGGGTCAGAAGGCTCCAGAGAAGCCTTTATTAAGATGGGGTTAGTCAATACAAGCCTCTTTCAAAGAATTTGGTATTAGACCAAAGGCTCATTGACTATAACATTAATGGCTTGTACCAGAAGTGGAGCACATTCCTTAATACCTTTATCATGGCACACGTCATTGGCGCAGTTAGTGGCTTTGAGCTCATGGATAACTTTGAAGACGTCATTGATGAACACAGGGGAGAAAGTGAACTGCAGGATACAGTAGTTTATAGCTCTCAGAGGCCCAGAAGAGAGCCAGCGTCAGAAGGCTGCTTAAAAGACAATTTAGCTCTAATATTATCCCTAATCTTGGTAATTTTTTGATCGAAATGTGGCATGAGTTTGTTACACCAGTCAGACCAAGCAGGGCGCTAGTATTTATCAATGACCATTCTCCAGGGTGCGTAATAGACTAAAAAGTTCTTTAGTAGAATTTTCCCTGAGGAGAGTTTGCTGTTCTAAAGCTCCTTTTTGGAGTCAACAAAAGCCAGTCTACATTGAACCTGTGCGTTGGCCCACTCCGTTTTATGTTCTGCAAGGCCAGATTTACGTAATTTAATTTCCACTTTACGTTTGTATGTGTGTTCAAACGTAATGCTTGAGAATGCTTGTTTCACAATAGTGGTTATGAAATTAAAATTACACACCATTGAAATCATGTCTCCTGTTTTGAGCTGTTCCAAAAGTCCACATTTTCAATGGTATTTGCTTCACACCCCTAAGGTACCCACTGTCTTTTTATGTGTGTCAAAAATACGGGTCAGTGTAGAAGTTCAAAGCGCACCCCCTAAACTTATTTATTTTATTTGAAAATGCTAGGTACCCCAAGGGGGAATGCCAAACTATATAGTAATGGTAGCTAGTGGCAAGGAGAGAACTCTCAAACCTGATACAGTTCTTGAAAAATGCAAAGATAAACACTCTCCTTGTCCCCAGTGCACAGAGTTTCAAACAGACCAATTAGAAACTATACAAGTAAATTGTCATGAAAGAGATATTTATTCATGTATTAGTTCTCACTTACAAATCTGTGCTTTTAGGTCACTAATATATCAATGTGCCTACGTCCCTTGTTCACATGCTAATGTTTCACCCATGTTTGGGCTTTATCTAGGCTGTGAGATTTGCTAAATTTCATACATTTGCTACAACTGCAAATTATTGTACAATATCATCCATTGTATCATTAATTAGGTGCAATCCAAAGAAATTTTAATGACATATGATTAAGCGTTACTCTAGCAATCCACCTGTTGCAAGGTGTCACATAAGAGGGAAAAGAAAGAAAAGGGAAAAGGCAGAGAAAAGAAAAAAAAAAGATTATAAGTAAATATAACATTTTCTTTTTCAATATTCAGCTACATTAGCTATAAGATTCATAACGAGATGGTCCATTGATGTATTCGACAAATTATTCAGGATCAATCATGCCACCCTTATAAATTGGCTCTGTGATACCCTTGGCATCACGGACCTGGCACTGGACTGGTTGACCTCCTCCCTATCTGACCGACGTTCAGTCAGATAGGGAGGCATCCCTCAGTGCTCTATCCTCTCGCTGTGGGTCTTCAGCATCTGCATTTCCCCTCTAGTCCCCTTGATCTCCACCTTCTCTCTTCGCTTCCAGTGTTATGCGGACGACATGCAGTTCTCCTTCAAGCTTCCCTCGACTAACTCGCCTTGCATTCCTGACTGTCTGACTGCTATTCAGGCATGGTGCGCTGCTAATGATCTCTGCCTTAATGCCAGTAAGACTGAGATCCTTCTCATTGGGACTCCTGCTCCCTCCTTCCCTCCTAGTGTCTGGCCACCCCACCAAGCGTTCCTTCTCACCCTCTTGTGAGGCTAAAAATGTTGGCGTCATCTTCAAATCCTCTTTCTTCTTCTCTCCTCACATCGCGGACCTTGCCAAGAAGGCCCACTTTCATCTGCACCTCCTCAGAGGCATTCTCCCTTTCCTCACCTTCTCCCAGAAACTCAATGTCTCCAGAGCTCTAGTCCTCTCCAAGTTGGACTACTGCAACAGCCTCTTCCTGAATCTGCCTTTATCTTCCCTTCAACTTATCCAGAACAGGGTTGCAAGACTTACCCTTGGCCTCAAGCCCAGGAACTGCATCTCTCCAGCCCGATAATCTCTCTGGTGGCTGCGAGGATCAAGTTCAAGACCCTCTGCATCATCCACAAAGCTTTCTGGGGCCAGGGACCCTGCTACATTCAACTCTCTCTCCCTAAATACCTCACTGCTCCAGCCCTTCGTCATCTTGCACCAACTCTCTGCAGATCAGTCACTTTTCCAAGCAGAGAGTGGGGGTAGATCTCTCTCCTTGGCAGGAGTCTCTCTCTGGAATGGCCTTGTTGCCCCTCTCATGTTTGAGCAGGATCTCCTTAAATTCCAGAAGCTTCTCAAAACCCTCATTTTCTCTTCTTCCTTCCCTCTCACCTGCGAATGCCCCCCTCTGATGCGTTGACTGGCTGCCTAGTCCCTTCGGAGCACTACAGGGCACCAGGCCCTCCTTGTCCAGTTTACCCAAGCACCCTTTCTTCTGACCCCTCGACCCCTAACCTGCACTTGCCCTTCCAAGCCCCTTTCCCCTTACTAGCCTGACAGGGTGTGCATCCCTATCGAGCCTGGTCCACCCCCGTCCTTGCACTTAGCATGTGGTCCTCACTCCCTGCATCCCCTGGCACCTGCCCACCTGAATCACCATTTACTGTATAGGCGCTTTACAAATAACCAATAAATAAATACAAATAAATAATGTGTTAAAAGAACCATGTCTACAACCCACTCATAGCATAGGCAGACAGTGCACAGACAAAGTCATTGAACCCGCATACACCACAGCACACCAGAGTTCCTGTTTAAATAGCTGGCTGAACCAAAGGTCACGTGAATCCGAATTAGACATTCTGCTGAACATTCACTTAAGACTGAAGTTAGTAGCATGAAATATTTATTATTAACTAAAGTGGTTATGTTGTTATTGGTAAGTCTCGTCACCTTTATCCAAAACACTCGAGCGCTATCATGGGATATGTATGCCCCTCACTTTCAGTGGGCAATAAACATTATATAAGATGAAGAAATGTGGGTTTCACATAAGTCATTTGACCTATCTAACATGGCAAGTGATGATTAATTAACTGCCTCCAAAATCTAATTACACGCCCATATATTCTGTAGGCTAGTTTAATGCGTCATTTTATTTGTTTATGCCATCCATATATCACTTCTCCTTGAAGTTACTAGGGGGTATAGGAGGATAGCCCTAGAACAATAAAGCTAACACTAAGCAACAATTTCTTATGCTGGCATGAATTGTTAGCCATTTTTCCGCCTTTTTATATGTGTTTTGTTATTGCCGGGTAGCAGTTCTCCCTCCTCTATTCACAATGTTCATGATACTCTGTGCGTATTCGTGCACATGTTTGTTTTACTAATGCTCTTGCCGTGATCCCCCTTGTATTGCTACTCCCTTTTATACTTTTTTTGTTGCCATGTTGTTCATCTCTAGTTTCTACACTCTGTGTTCTTGCCTCTGTGAACAGTGCCCATGTGATGGCATGAAGCAATTCCTCTTCTGTGGCTCCCAACACAACAAAGTCTCCCTCACATTTTGCAGTGCTTGTGGTTGCACAGCTTCATGGCTGACTGGGACTACAATTTCCTTTCTTTCACAGGCCTTATGATGTCACTATGCTCCTTCATTGTTCCTAGAACCATTCTTGGAGGAGAGGTGACAGCTGCTGTCGAAGTTCAGTACTCTGGTGAGGGACCAGGCAGTGGAGTGACACTCAACCAACAGTTTGAAGCCGCACCTTGGCTTCACTGTATAGGTGTGGTCTTGAAGGAGGTTGGGCAGTAGGCCACTCATGCTAATAATGTAATTAGGGCCCGGGCACACGAACACCACTTCATGTCAAATAAAGTAAATCCAAGCCAGTGTCAATTAAAGACCATCAGAGCCAGGCCAATATTTTGCCGCCACAGCGCACAGGGACCACTAAAGTCGAGTATGCTGGTCACCGAATGAGCTGTTGATGCAGTTACAGTTTGGGGCATCGGTGCTGCACACATGCCAACATGCACCATGTTGTTCAGGTGGTACTCATCCAGTCTTGTTTTTGTTTTTTTCTTTGCATTCTGGGATGTGTAGTCATACATTTTTAAGGGAACATTCTGGACTATAAGCTCCAAGAATACAACCCGCCCTCACCCCCCAAAAAAAAACAACAAGCATGACTGGACAAACACCTCCTGAATGGAACGGGACACGCTGGCACACATGTTGCTGGGATGGTGCTTCTGGTCGCTTCTCTTCCTCGTCAGGGTCCTCACCAAGGTCGTCTGTCACTCTCGGGCAGCTTTCTCACGTTTCCGTTGCGTGTCAGTATTAACAGATGCTCTGAATATGCATGTTATTCTTCTGCCCTGGCAGGGATATGATGGTACGGGTGGCGATGGGGCATTAAATTACATGCATCATAACAGAAAGTTTAGCTCCTTCCTAGTCACTGAGTTACTTAGTGAGGTACGGTGCATCCACGAGTTACGAACTTTAGAGATCAGGCAATGACATGAGTGCAAAGGAAAGGTTCCACTTCATATGGAGATGTGTTAGACATGGGCTGTGATTAGGTACAGATACATATTTTAAGGGTTATTATCCTGCAGCGATAGCCGAATGCACGCAGTGGATGGTCATATAGAATAGCTCGGCTGATATCTAAGCTTGCTGCACTTTTTAAATATATTCTGTGACATAACCAGGCAATATATTCCTGTAAAAGGTGGTTTCTGCGTGCTACATTCTTCTCCATGGTGTGGTGGTAAGCCAAAGATTGTAGGCGGCAAGTTAAAGGAATACAGGTTTTTTTATGGTGGGAGATAGAAACGCTGTAGACTAGGTGCTTATGTTGTCGAAAACAATGGCAATGGCCTAGCATTATCTTTTCTAAGTGGTCTGATAAAAAAGTGAAAAATACTAAATTGAGATGTTGTCACAATGCAGTACGCTACATTACTGTGGAGTAGACACAAAGGGTATATTGTTTTTATGCATCTTTCATTAAAAGGGTCAGATGATGCCCTCCTCATCTGTCTTCAAAAACCCCAGAAGCATTGTATTTTCAAGTTTAAAATATGCTAAATGATCTGCATACACTCAAGTGTGCTGCCTTCAAAGGACCAAGAGATTCATTTCTTTCCAGCAGTAATCTATGTGTCATAAATCTTTCCTTATGTCTTTACTTCATTAGCTGTAAATGGGTTTCAACCTGACAAATTTCCCCTTCAAACAATTATTTAGGATAAGTATACAAATACATCTCGTCTTTGATCGTATCGCATAACTGACAGGCGCATAATCAGTGGTGCCATCTGAGTGGAACCAAATCTCCTTCACGAGTCCTAAGCACTGAGGCCCTAATGATGGAATCATGGACTGAACTCATCCTTCTTGATACTCGGAAAATTGCCTGAAGACAAATGTTGGCAACCACTGTAACTAATGCACTTATACAGCACCTGGGTAAATCAAACCTAATCAAAATATATACTGATGAGACCTGGTGACTCAGATTCATGCCCTCGTTGGTAATAAAAAGGACTTCATCGAAAAGTAAATGGTGTGAACGTGGTTGATTTATAGCTGGCTTGTGCAAAAATAGATTGTACATTAAAAAAAGTGGTAATAATTTCATTATTTCGATTTAAGAAGGCATTGTTTATTCTTTAATGTGTATGCTGCACCTGCGAGAGAATTTCATATGTCTGTCCGTCTATTTGCTTATGAATAAATAATTGCTGGCTGTGTATAAGTGTGCAACTATAGTTAACAGAATATGCAGAACACAAAAATGGCCAGGAAAAAAGTGGTCTCACATACTAAAGAGTAGTACCACTTTGGATATTGGATATGTCATTTCATCATTCTCCGACTGGTCCTATGTTTATTATGGGTGTGATAGAATAACACCTGGTTTTAAGTTTTGGCTATTTGGTGGTGCTTTAACGTCACCTAGACACCAAATCTACTGCAATGGAGTACAGAAAGGAGGGATTGCAATGTGAGGAGGGGCGCACAGCCTGTCGACAGTGTTTGGTTAAGACATGCCCACTGTACTCCCATGGTCATACTAATCCCTATGGCCAGTCGCAGGCACTACCTGTCTTTCCCTGGCTAAAACTCACGATACTGGGATCTCCTTGCACTAACTATCTCCAGCATTCAGTACCATCATCCTTTGAGCTGCATATCGCCTGCCAGCCAGTGTTACTTGTAAGCAGTCTTCTAAGAGTTAACAGTTTAATTGAGGCTGCAAACGATCCCAGGGTAATGAAAATTAAAGTTACTCGCTGTAGTGACTAGAGTACTCATAGTCCTTAGTCCCCTTTCCTCCATCCGTGTGAGCATCCCCCACCATGAGGACGGTACCAGACCATATAGCAGTGAAAAATTGAGCTTCCCCTTTAAATTTAGTCCAGCGAGCGGAGGCACAGCTCTGGTTGTGGGACCGCTCCTTAAGGTCCCGCCCTCCGGCGCATCACCTCAGTCCCCTTTTTAACACATCGGATGCTTTAATATCTGGCTATACTGAATACTTAAGCCCCTGTCATACAAGCAGGGGAAGGTGGGTGTGACGTATGGAAGAAAGGGGACTAAGAACCATGAGTTTTCTAATCACTACGGTGAGTAATGAATTACTCATAAGTCACGTCCCCTTTCCTCCATTCCTTGTGGGCGATTCCACCGAAAAAGACCACAGGGTGGAGCGGTGACAACTTGCTTCATATCTAAAATGAAGCATAAAGTTCTTCAGAACCGCCTGACCAAACTTTGCATCTCGCCTGGTGCTGGTATCCATGGTATAGTGCTTGCATTAAAGAACGCCGACGGAGTGGCCCAAGTAGCCACTCTGCTGATGACAATCCAGGAAGCATGTCTCTGGAACGCTACAGTGTGTCCTTAGCTCTGACCTCATGGGCATGAATCCCCTCAGGAACTGGTTTGCCTATGGCTGTATACGCCTCCGAAATGGCCTGTACCATCCACCGGGCGACAGAATCTTTGAAAGCCTGGGTGCTGGGAGAAGTGCCCCCAAACGTGACAAAAAATGCCTCAGTCTTCCTGAAAGATTTTGTCTGAGTGAGGAAATACTTGAGGACCCTCTTGAGGTCCAAGGAATGCAAAGCCCTTTCGGCATCCGACTGCAGGATCGGGAAAATCCTAGGCAGACAGATTTCCTAATTCAAATGTGATGGAGGGACTACCTTGGGCAAAAATGTAGGATGAGTGCGCAAGATTACCTTGTCACTGTGAAACGTAGTCAAGGGCTCGCATGAAGACAGAGCCTGCAGCTAGCTGAACCTGCGAGCCAAAGTGTGCGCCACCAGCAACACTATCCTTAATGTCACCAGCCTGATGTCCACTGAGGCCATGGGCTCAATTGACTTGCGCTGCAAGGCTGCAAGAACCACGCTGAGGTCCCAGACTGGATGAGGCCTGAGCACTGCAGGAAAAACCATGGACAACCCCTTGAGGTGGGCCTTGACCACCGGGTTGGCCGCTGAAGAAACCTGCTCTGGGGAATTCTTGTAGGCCCCAATGGCTGCCAGATAGGTGCGGCCAGTGTCGACCTGAATGCCGGAACGAGCCAGATGTGTGGATAAGGCCAGCACGTCATCCAGGGAACAGGTAAGGTGGTCAAGCCCCTTCCCACGAGTCCAGTG
Source organism: Ambystoma mexicanum (assembly GCF_040938575.1). Classification (NCBI taxonomy): domain Eukaryota; kingdom Metazoa; phylum Chordata; class Amphibia; order Caudata; family Ambystomatidae; genus Ambystoma; species Ambystoma mexicanum. The sequence goes on from NC_090930.1 coordinate 530,841,284, forward strand.
GTAGATTCTTGTCCTCTTGCTCTTGTACTGGTCCCGCGTAGAGGGCCTCTTGAATGATGTCCCAGTTGTTCCGCCGGAGAAACGGTGGTGGAGGAAACGCATAGCATCTGCGGCTGTGTCAGCAGAGCTGCAACACGTCCCCCAGAGACCTCCTGACCCTGGATCGCCCAAGAGGCAAATCGGGGGCACTTGCAGCAACAGGGGCAGAAAGGAGATGTGTAACTCCCACTTATAGGTGTTGAACCACAAGTGGCTGAGCTGGTCCGCTTCTGCATTGCTGTCCCCGAGAGGTGACCGCTGAAATCCAAATCCCTTCCATAAAGGCCCATTCCCAGATTGCCACCGCCTCCATGCACAGGAGGGGAGAATAGGTGCCACCCTGCTTGCTCAGGTAAAACATTGTGGTGGAATTGTCGTCCTGACCAGAACCGCTGTGCCCCTAAGGAGAGGCAGAAAAGCACTGAGCACTAGGCCCACTGCTCAGAGTTCAAGCAACTTGATATGCATCATGAATGAGTGGCACTCCAGAGTAGCCCCCTAGCCCAAAAGCAAGGAATCCGTCATCACCCCAAGAGTTGGGTCCAGCCAGGTAAAGGGGGCTCCCACTGCCACATTGCCGTCCATCAACCAAGGTCCGGGAGGAGGAGCGGGGGTATTGGGATCCTGTCCGACTGAGACCCGTCTCCTGGTCCCAATTGGCCAACAGGTAGAGCTGGAGGCGTCTCATTTTGAGGCGGGCGTGGTGCACTGTGAGCCACGGAAGATGCCATCAGCCCCAGGAGGTGCTGGAACAACCATGCTGAGGTAGGCGAGTTGGCCAGAAAGTGTCCTATCGCCTTGTGGAGGGAAAGGAGCCTCTATGGCCTGGGGAACCCCCGCTGCACAGCCATTTCCCTGCGCACTCTAAGGAAGACCAAATCCTGGGCAGACACCAGCTGCGACTTCCATCAGTTTAGGGAAAACGCCAGCTGGTGAAGAACGTCTGCCAGCTGCTGGCAGGAGTGCACCGCCCTATCGGGCGAGCTGGACCTGACCAGCCAGTTGTCCAGGTAAGAGTATAGGTGGTAGCCCTCCAGGCGGAGGAGACCCACCACTGCATTCATCAGCTTTGTGAACACACAAGCAGCTGAATTGAGGCCAAAAGGCAGCACCTTGTACTGGAAGTGGTACGACATAATCGTGAACCGCAGAAATTTCCGATGCGGCTGGTAGATGGGGACATGAAGGTATTCATCCTTGAGGTCTAGGAACACATCCAGTCCCCTGCATACAGAGACTGCTATGTGCACAGGAGTAATCATCTTGAAGCGTTTGAGCAGTAAAGATAGGTTGAGGAATGACAGGTCCAGGACTACCCTCAGGCCAGCCTGGTTGTTCTTGGGTACCTAAAAAATCTGGATTAGAAGCCAGTGCCCCGGTCTGACTTGGGAACCGGTTCCACCGCCTGCAGCTCCAAAAGAGAAAGGATCTCCCGTAAAAGGGCCAGGGACCCTATCTAACGTAGAGGAGGAGGGGAGGGTAGAAGAAAAGGAAGAGAAAGAATGAATCCTGTGGTAACTATAGAAAGGATGCAAGGACTCTTGAAATAACGCTTGCAGCTGTCCTGGAAGAGAGCCAGCCGGCCCCCCTACAGGCGAACTGTGTTCCTCGACCGTGACGTCAGAGTTTCTTGGTGTCTGAGGTAGAAGGGAAGGAGGGGGAGCAGAAACAACCATGGAAAGTCCTCTGCTGCTTCCACCTGTGGTCACTGGCCAACATGTCAGGCCTCAGTGCCCCGCAGTCCCGACCCCCTTGAAGCCAGTGAAAGTTCAGGGTTTGAAGTCGGCCCTGCCCTGAGACTGATGGAAGGACTTATGCCCTGGCTTAGTCAGGATGGCCAATGAATTGGCGGTTTGTGTAGAGGTCTTCTTCTTGGTCAACTCGCCACCGGTGGACGAATGAAAATGGTCTGAGCCCCCAAAGAGAAGATCCAGGATCCGCTCTTGTACACCTTCTGTCTAATCTCGACCCCTAGGCATAGCCCGCTGCTGGGAAACCTTAAGATTCCATGAGGTCCTGCGCAATCGCCTGGGTGTCTACCAGGCCGGCCTTGAAGGAGGCTTGCCTTTCAAGAGGCAGACCAGGCAGAAACTCCCATAGCTTTCACCACAGCTTCTGGTTTGCCACGCCCAGTAGGGCGTCAGCATTGGCTTGCCACAAATGGAGCCCTGAGATGACGTAGCACTGTTTGCCAAAAGACTCAAGGACCGTGTCCTCCTTGCACAGACAACTGGAGGTGGCTCCCGCGGAGGAAGATGACGAAGATGATGATTTAGAATACAGTGAGGCCACATCCACCACTAAAGAGTGAAGCTGGGGGTGGGAGGCCAGGATGACTGGCTCCCCATTCACCAGCCTGAATCGGCTGTCTTAATTTCTTGTTCATCTGGGCGTTGGCCCTGGGATTCCCCCTGACTTTTCCTGCCACCTGCAGGACATCTTTCTGGAGCGGAATGCCTGACCGGCTCGTGGTGCGCTTTCCCAAAACCTCTGCTAGTACTCCCAACTTCTGGGGTCCTCCTCTGGCTGGGGGACCCCCAAAAACTCTCCACGACCCAGAAGGCGGTCATGAAAGGCCTTTACAGATGTCGTGGGTTCGTCGTCCTGGGTGTCTTTGTTGTCATCATCAGCATCGTCGTCATCGCCCCCCCCCCCTTTTTCCAGACGCAGGGGAGTCAGGGCTGTGGGAAACAGGAGCTGGTGGTGTCCCCCCTGATCCAAACCCAAAGATAGATCTGATGGCTGCTGAGGGGGAGGCGTTGGTGGTACAGGAGGAGGGGTCTGGATGACCGGTAAGGTCTGGACCGGAGGAGGGAAATGCAACGGCAGTGCCTGAGGAACTGCCGGAGGACCCAGAGGTGGAGGCCTATGGATCACCTCCATGACTATATGCTTGAGGAGCCCCGTCAACTGTGGGGAATGCAAGAGGAGGAGGAAACGCTCCAAGAAGCGGTCCTCGCAAGCTGCTGAATCACGAGGGGGGCGGCCCTCAGCAGCACTGGGCATCTGTTCCTGATCAAAGCACTGAGGTGCCCGAGGCGTGTAGCCGTAAGGTTGCAAAGGGTAGATGTATCCTTGCGTAGACCAACCACCTGTACCAAAAAGTCTGCCACTGCTTCCCTAAGGAAGGGGACTGGAACCTTCTTGCATGGCCCACTCAATGGGCGAGGGACTGGGAAAGCCCTGATCCAAATCCAAGATGCCCGCCAGTCTAGCAGGCTCGGCCGGTTACTTATCCAACATCTTGGGGCCCTTGTGCCGCGCCCTGGGTGGGAGGGCGCGAAGACCCTGTGCTTGCTCAGACATGGGAGGACACACCTTGGCCCTCAAACCTGTAACAGAAACGTCGACTTAAGAGACAGCTCCTGTAGACCTCGAGCCCTCGGCCTGCTGCTGGCCGGTAGTCGCATCACCCTGACTCACAACCTCAGAGGTGACTCTGGTAGGCTGTGCTCCCTCAGCAACAGAGCTGGTAGTTGTGCTGGATCATGCTAAGGACAGACTCTTGGAGGAAGAACACGACAATCCTTTGCCCCCTGGGGACAACGAGGAGGATGAACTTGATCGCCCCTCTGTGGACCGCCCGGTAGAGCTCTAGAGTCCCTCAGCTTGGGAGCCTACCTTGTCTTGATGTGGAGTCCTGGAGACAAACTCTTTAAGATGACCTGAAGCAAAAGCATGGAAGACCTCCCTGCAACGTGACAACCGATTATTCAATGCTTGGTGACTGAGGGCGCTGCAAGCCGTGCATGCATCTCAGCGGTGGTTAGGCACTCAAGACAGAGAGCATGAAGTTCCGGGGCAGGGAATGAGTGTTCGCAAGATGCACATCACGTGAATCCTCCTGCAGCGGACATGCGCTAGGGAAGGCGAGGCACCGAAGGGAGGTGTGGAATGAAAAATGAAACAAACGGGGAGCAAGCGGAAAGTTAAAAAGTCTTTACGCCCAGCTGCCAAATCTGACACAGTCTGTGTGGAAAAAGGGAGCCGCGGTGCCGGAGGGCAGGCCTTGAGGGGCGTTCCCACGCCCAGGCCTTCGCCCCTGCACGTTCGGCTAAATTTAAAGGGGAAACTCAATTTTTCGCTGCCAAATGTTCTGCTACCGTTGCCATGTTGGGGGATGCCTACAAGAATGGAGGAAAGGGGACGGGGCGTATGAGTAATCTTTTAACCAAGTTTGCCCCAGCCACTTGTTTTGTATGCAATATGTGGCTTCTCATATCTGTTCATCTCACTGAATTCCTGTTAAAAACAACTAGTAGCAAAACCAACAATTTTGGATTGCGTATGGATATTAAATGGGCATTTACCAGACACTGACACTATATGACCAGGTACTGACAACAATTTCCAGCTGTTGCCATTTTATGTTTATTAATTATTTATAAAGCACAGCAAACAACGCTGCAAAACAGCTTCAAGACACTCGGCAAAGCAATATTACAAATTGAACACAAAACAAATCAATGCAACAATATAATAAAATAGGTAAACAAAACAAACTAAAGTAGAGTAGCTCATAACAGAAAGACAGCAGAATAAGCCCCAAAATAAAAAATGTGGCAGTGGCCAATCTCATTAAGTCACTGTAATAGTAGCATACACTTAACGTGTCATTTGAAAGCAGAAAGTGTGGAGGGTGTCTTACTGATCGAGGTAGATCATTCTGGAGTCTTATACCACCGACTTGGAGACATTTTACATCAAGTTGAGTGCGTTGAAAAATAACAGCTATGGCTTTGGAATCAGCAAGCAAAAGAAGACATTGGTTTGGTGTTTCTAGAGCCACCAGACCGATACAATCTATGTCACTTCATATGTTATGTTGATTAATACCACGCGCCAGCATGACAAAGGTGCAGTCTCCAGGCGCTCTTGGCAAATGAAAATTTTCCATCCATATCAATACACGGCTTTGAATAACTAAATCAATAGTCAGCCAATTAAGAGTTCCATGTTAAGGAGAACGTTAATCACATTTTCATATACCAAAAACAATTCGATTGGCTCTGTTCTGAGCAGCATGTACAACTGCCAATAGTGTCTTTGGGAGGCCAAATAAAGAGACACACAATATAAAAGGTGAAAAAACACCACAGCCAGAATCAGCTATTCCCCAAGTTCCTAGAATAGAATGAAGCCAGTCTGAGATAGAGAAAAAAAAGATGAAAATGGAATTCAAAGGGGATTCCTAAATTCTGCACGGTATGTACAGAGGTACGAGCTGCATCAAAAGAAAATCACCAAACCAAAAGCTTACTCTTCATATTAGTACCACTCAAAAGCATAACCTCCGTTTTCTCACCATTAAGCCAGAGCCAATTATCAGCATCCACAGCTCAACGTGGGTCAAACAAACTCACATGAGTGATATCATCACATCTGTTTTGTAGATGCAAAAAGATCCATCAGCGTATAGTTGTGGGTGGTAGCGGTGCACAGTATAAATCAACATAACATCGAGGACCCTGTAATCAGCCGGCCACTAGAAACATATAGGTATTAAAAAGAAGTGGGAAGAGAGCTGACCCCTGAGGAACTCCACAGAAAGGAGGGATGACTTAGAGGTGAAGTGACCTACCTTCGCATTTTGCCCCCTGCCTGTAAGAAAGGAACACATCCATCCAATGGCCCCCCTTGAATGCCCAACTTCTGGTCCTGACGACCCAGCAAAGCAAAATGGCATGATGAACTATGTCCAACGCTGCCAAAAGATGCAGGGGAATATAAGAAGTTGGACGACCATGATCCTTTAAATGTAAGAATATATCCCTAATGTCCATAATTGCTGTCTCTGTGCCCAGATATGGGAACAAACCTGGCGGGGAATCAGAAAAGCTAATGCTGTGCCATGTAAGTCTAGAGCAGAGCAGCCTCCTCTCCCGCCACAATTTTAACACACGACAAAGCAAGATATAAATTGGGCAGAAACTGGTTACATTTTAGGATCTAGGGTGGGTGTTTTTAATAAAGAAAGCATATTAAATTCCTCGCGTACACGTGGACTTTCTCCACTTGGAAAACATGCATTAACCAACAACACAAATTCCTTGCTGATAACATCTGAATTACTGACAACTAACTTCCATGGTTAAACTTAAACATCTCAGTGAGAGCCCGAAGGCTTCATATGCTACACATGCTTCCGAATATCTTATCTTAGCAATAAATGAAACCTGTCAAGCATTGTGAGGTAAATACCTAGATAAAACTGTCTGGTACTCAATACTGCTTCGAATTTCCTGAACTTTAGTTAAGAGGTAATTGGCCAATGATTTGCACAGTTCCTGAGAAGGGATGTGACAGAAAGAGTAGAAGCACAAATCAATCTTACGTTTTATGTATATTTTAAACATCTCCTGACTTCAATTATTGTCCAACGAAATTCTGTTGGCATAATGCTGTCTTTCAAGCAGAAGAATAGCTTTGTACGTATATTATGATGCTTTTTACAAGGCTCTAAGTTAGACAGCAAAATAAACTTCCTCCACTTTCGTTCTAATTTCCCTCCCTTCCAGTTCAAGTAGCTGAAAGTGATCGAAAAACCATGGATAAGCATTGCGCTTCTGCAACGAGTTAAAGAAAAGAGCTACAAATCTGGCAGTTTCAAATTACAAGAGCACATTCAGCATCTATGTCAAGACAGGAGGCGAGCATTACGATTCTTTCATTTATTTTGTTCAAGCAGCCTTACAAAAGCTCAAAACAAACACTGTGATAAACAAAAAAAATACACTTCCCCATAAACCAAAGGAACATGTAGACCAACATTTAATAAAAGACGTGACATCCATGGCCAATCGCCATTGCCTTGACAGACCTCTTACTTTGCTGCTCAAGCAGCAAATAAGTATTCTGTTTTGTATTCTTACTTAATATCACTAGTCAAGTTTTTAGAGATAAGGGTTAAGCTACTTACCTGTAACTCTTGTTCTCCAGCATTGGTCTTGCATGGACTCACATGCTCATGAATATTCCCTGTCGTCAGGCTGGGAATCCTCGATGAAATAAAAAAAAAATATCACTTTCCATTGAAAAGGAACAAGTTACTTACCTGTAAATGTTGTTCTCCAGCATGGGTCTGGCATGGATTCACATGCTCATGAATATTCCCCGTCGTCAGGCTGGGAATCCTCGGTAAAGAAAAAAACCAGTATCAGTTTCGTTTCTGATCTGTCTTTCGTAGTAATAACCAATCACTGGTCTCTGCGTCATACTGACCACAGCCAATGACTGCCCTCTACCTAAGCACCGCCTCTGGCAGCCATCTTCAGACTTGGAAGCACGTGAAGTGGCAGTATGACCAAGTGAAGAGCCGCAGAGGGGTAGGCGGGAGGGTTCGCATGTGAATCCATGCCAGACCCATGCTGGAGAACAACAGTTACAGGTAAGTAACTTGTTCCTTCTCCAGCATGGGGTCTGGCATGGATTCACATGCTCATGAATAAAGAATACATAGCAGTAACACACATGCACAACCACGGGAGGTGGCAAAGGCTCAACATTAAGCAGTACATCAAACTCAACATTAAGCATCTTACCTCCTCACCAGGCTCACCTCAGGCGAACAGGTTGCGCAGCACTGCTTGGCCGACCCTGGACTCCTCCCTGGAATCCCGATCGACGCAGTAGAATTTCGTGAAGGTGTGCGTCGACCTCCACGTAGCAGCCCTGCATATGTCCAGCAGGGGCACACCAGAAAGGAACGCCATGGTAGCTGCGATCGCTCTGGTGGAATGGGCTCTCGGACGGCCAGGCAGCGGTCGGTTTGCCAACCGATGACAGTACATGATACAGCCGGAGAGCCATCTGGAAATGGAAGCCTTCGAGAGAGCCTTCCCCTGATTGACAGGTCCAAAGTTCACAAAGAGTTGTGACGTCTTCCGAAAACACTTTGTGCGGTCCACGTAGAACTTCAGCGCTCTAGCCACATCCAGCGAGTGCAAAGTCCTCTCAGCCGGCGACGAAGGCGACGGGAAGAACACAGGCAACACCAAGGGTTCGTTGAGATGGAAGTCCGACGGTACCTTGGGCATGAAGGAGGGGTGCGTCCTGAGCACTACCCTCGTGTCGTGAAAAGTCAAGTACGGGGCCTTGCAGGAAAGGGCCTGGATCTCTCCCACCCGTCGTGCGGAGGGGATGGCCACAAGAAACGCTGTTTTCCACGACAGAAACTTCAACGGGGCCGAGTGCAGAGGCTCGAACGGAGGTCCATGAGCTTGGTCAGCACCACGTTGAGCTCCCACGCCGGGGCCGGAGCCTTCACCGGCGGGAACGATCTGAACAGTCCCTTCATGAACTCTTTCACCAGATGATGAGACCACAAGGACGTCCGGCCCGTGGTTCTGGTGTATCGGGAGATCGCAGCAAGATGGATCTTGATGGACGCGTGTGCCAGTCCAGCTTTGGCCAGCGTCAGCAGGTATGGCAGTACCTGGGGAGCCGTAATCCGTAGAGGGTTAATCTTCTGTGCGTGGCACCAGACAGAGAACCTCTTTCATTTGTGTCCGTAGCATTTAAGAGTCGAGGACGCCCTGGCCTTTGCAAGAACCTCTCTGCAGTCGGCCGGTATGTCGTATCCTCCAAACTCTAGCGCTGCAGGAGCCAGGCCTGCAAGTTCAGCGATTTCGGGTCGTGGTGGAGGATGGCGCCTCCTTCCCTGGAGAGTAGATCCGCGTCCACCGGCAGCTTGATTGGCGGGGACGCTGACAAGTCCAGAAGGTCCGGGAACCATATCTGCCTCGGCCACGCAGGTGCGACGAGGATCATCCTGCACCGTGACCTCTTGAGCTGGTTGACGAGCCGGATTAGCAGTGGCAAAGGAGGGAACGCGTAGAGGAACAGGCCCTCCCAGGGGAACGAGAAAGCATCGCCCATGCTCCTCGCCTGGGGAAACCTGCTGGCGAACCTCCGGCACTTGGAGTTCGTCGCCGTCGCGAACAGGTCGATCTGGGGTGTGCCCCACCGTCGGAAGAGGCGATCCACTAGATCCTGCCGTAGTTCCCACTCGTGGCACGAGCGCAGCTCCCTGCTGAGTGAGTCAGCGATGGTGTTTTTTATCCCTGCCAGATGAAACGGCACCAGAAACATCCTTTGGGCGACGGCCCAATGCCACAGGTCCTGCGCCTCCTTGGACAGTGCTGGGGACCTGGTATCGCCCTGTTTCCTGATGTAAAACATGGTGGTGGTGTTGTCGGTGAAGATCCTCACCACCTTGCCCTTGAGGGACGGAAGGAAGGACCTGAGGGCCCAGAACACTGCACGGAGCTCCAGGACGTTGATATGGAGGGACTTCTCCATCGGGAGCCAAAGGCCTCTCGCGTGCAGATTTTCGGTGTGCGCTCCCCACCCTTCCAGGGAGGCAACCGTGGTCACTGTCTCCTGGTGGTCTGGGGTCTGGAAGTCCATGCCCGCCGTCAGATGCGTGCGGTTGCCCCACCACCGGACCGCTCGGCGGAAACTCTCGTCGAGTGTGATCCTCTCCTCGAAGCCGCCCGTCGTTTGGATCCAGCGCGCGTCCAGGAACTCCTGCAACGGGCGCATCCGGAGCCTGCACATGGGAATGAGGTAGATGCAAGAAGACATCATTCCGAGGAGGGACTTGATGGACCTCACCTTGGCCGCGTCGGAAACCAACATCCGCTGTACCTTGCCCAGGATGGACCTGGTCCTTTCCTCCGAAGGGGAGGCCAGAAGGGACACTGTGTCGAGCTTCGCTCCCAGAAACAGTGCATTTTGCGCGGGTACCAGGTGGGACTTGGCGTAGTTCACGGAGAATCCCAGGTCCGTGAGAAGTTGGACGTCCTTGCCGTGTGCTCCACGGCGAGCTCCCTCGTCTTGGCTCGGATGAGCCAGTCGTCCAGGTAGGGGTAGACGTGGATCCCCTCGCGGCGCAGCTGCGCCGCCACCGGTGCAAGGCACTTGGTGAATACCCTGGGTGCCGACCGTAGTCCGAAGGGGAGGGCTTTGAACTGGTAGTGACGCCCTTGGACCACAAACCTGAGGAATTTTCGGTGCCCCTTTAGGATGGGAATATGGAAGTAGGCATCCTCCAAATCCAACGACGACAGGAAGTCTCCTTCCTCCAGCTGACCCAGGACGTGCTGGAGGGTGACCATCCGGAACTTCTGCGCCTTGATGAACTTGTTCAGACGTCGCAGGTCTAGGATGGGGCGCCATCCTCCCGTCGTCTTCTTCACGAGGAAGTATCTCGAGTAAACTCCGGAGCCCCGAAGCCTCTTTGGGACGAGTTCGATGGTGCCCTTCCTGAGCATCGCCTTTACCTCCAGGAGAAGCTGAGGGACGTGAAGCTCTTTCCTGGCCACGGGGGGGACGCGCGGGCACCTTCTTTGAAACTCGAGCGCGTGGCCCCGGGCTAAGGCGTCCAGCACCCAACGGTCCGTGGAGATGGACTCCCACACGCTGACGAAGCTCGCCAGCCGGCCTCCCACCGGGGTGCTTCGGTGGGGGCCCGACCCCACGGCCGGTTCAATCCTGTTTCGACGAGGCTTTGCCGCCTTGACCTCCTTGGCGACGACGGCGGGGTCCGCCAGACTTGCCTCGTCCTCTGTAGGCCTCCTGAGACGAGCGGGCCGCTTGACGGTAGGTGGAGAAACCACCGCCGGAACCTTTGGAGGCGCCCTTGCCTCCGCTGCTCGGAAAGGGCGTCCGTCGTTGCTGCAGAACCCCAAGGGCCCGGGCCGTCTCAGTGTCCGCTTTAATGGCCTGAAGGGAATCGTCCACTGTTTTCCCAAACAGGTTGTTCCCATCGAACGGCATGTCCAGGACTCTGGTCTGTACGTCTTGACGGAAGTCCGTAGCCTTGAGCCATCCACGCCGCCTAAGGCACACGCCGTTGCCCAACTGGCGAAACCCAGTGTCGGCGATGTCCGTCGCAATAGTGATGGTGTGGTCCGACGCCACCTCACCTTCCTGTAGGATCTCCAGGGCATCCGCCCTCTTGTCGTCCGGTAGGAAGTCCAGCAGGGGAGCCAGTTTGTACCATAGCACCCTGTCGTAGCGGGCCACGATAGCCAAGGCGTTGGCCGCTTTAATCGTCGTCGCTGCAGACGAGATGACCCTGCGTCCCATAGCGTCCAATTTCTTTCCCTCGCCGTCTGGTGGGGAAGTCGATGTGGAGGCCGCACCCCCCCCCGCTTTCTTCCTGGCCGCCGCGGAGACGACGGAGTCCGGGGTAGGCTGCGCCCGGAGGCACAGGGGGGCCGCGTCCGGGACCCGGTACTTCTTCTCGTACCGGTCTCTTCTAGCTGGCGTCGTGGAAGGGTTCTTGAGGAGGGCGAGGCCCTCATCCCAAATGTCGTCCAGTAGAGGCACCGCGAGGACCGTCTTCCTCTTGGCCTCGCGACGTTGATAAAGGAATCCTTCCTTTTTCTTCTCCTCAGGGCAGAGTTGGAAAAGCTCGGATGCCCTGGCGATCATGGAGTGGAACGATCCAATCTCGTTGGGCGGAAAAACCCTGGTGGGAGGTGACGACGGTAGATCCTCGTCGTATACCTCGCCGTCCGTACCCGTCGCTGCCGTGTCAGTCCCCGTATCATCCCCTCGGGTGGACGGGGAGGAGGGCTGGACGGGGCGCGCCGGATGAAAAGGAGGTGGAGGGTGAATCCTTCTTTTCTTGGGCGGGGGAACACCAGAAGGTCCCGGTTCAGGATCCCCCGACGGGAGAGGTTCCTCCGTCGGCAACGGTAGTCTCGTCCTTATCTCTGAACATAAGGACTGTATAGCCAACAAAATGGCCGCCGAGTTGTCTTGCGGCGCTGGCAGAGGGGAATCCGACGGGCGATCAGGGGCCCCGTCGGCACCCTCGACAATGTCGTCGTCAACTGCGTCGGGATCCATCCCGACGGGCCGGTCTTCTTCCACGCCAAGGCCGTGGCTTAAGACCTCAATCAGCTCTTCCTCCGAAGTTGAGGCCGAATCTACGACGACGCCCTGCCCCCCCTTTTTCTTCCCCGCCGGGGATTTCACGGGGGTCCTATCGAAGGGCACAAAAGAGGACTCCCTCTGAGGTGGCAGGGAGACTCTGAGCCCCGAGGTCGCCACCACTGGTGTAGCCTCCACAGGCTGAGCCAGGGCCGCCGCGACAGTATCGATAGAGGGCTTGGCTGGATGGATTAAGGCCTTCACCACCTTAGGTGCGCTCACCGCCTTATCCTTGAGGGGGGGACACTGCCTCGCTCCCCCTCCGATGGGGCCTTCGAGCTCGACCGGGGCCTCTCCAGGAGCTTCGCCGGGTGCTCGCCCTTCCTCTTACCCGACCCAGAGCGTTGGCTCGTGGCTGAAGGTGCCGGGGAGGGTGCGCCCTGCCTGGCGCCCGTAGAGCCCGACCATTCGGCGCTCCCGGTGCCAGCGGACTCGCGGTGCTTGGCCTTGTGTTGGACCCCCGTCGCCGGGGCGTCCTCAAAGGTCTTAGAAGACCGCTCGGATTTCTTCCTCTTCTTCTCGCCTGACGGGCTCTTCCCTTCCAGCCAGTTGGCGAGACGTTGATGGCGGTCCTTCATGGTCCGCTCCGACATATTGCCGCAAAACGCACAGTCCTTCTCCACGTGCGTCTTGTCCTCATGTAAGCAGTAGAGACAAAAGGAGTGTTCGTCCTCCTTAAAGACGTTCTGCAGCTGGCATCCAGGGCAGATCCTGAACAGCTTTCCGGGCGTCGAGCTTCCCTTCTCCTGGGCCATGTCCGGGCCTGAGAAGCTTCTGGAGTCCTCCAAAAGCGTAGCTCGACGAAATCTTCACCCTTGAGGGGCGCAGACGAATCCGACACGGGTCCCCGTTGATCGGATGGAGAGTCGGTGGAGCTTGAGGCTCTTTTGACCGAAAAAACGAAGTTTTTGAGAAAAAACGTGAAAAAAAATAGCACTAACGCTCGAGAGCAATAGCACGAGGATCCCAACACATGAACGTGCGGTAAAAATCTGAAGATGGCTGCCAGAGGCGGTGCTTAGGTAGAGGGCAGTCATTGGCTGTGGTCAGTATGATGCAGAGACCAGTGATTGGTTATTACTACGAAAGACAGATCAGAAACGAAACTGATACTGGTTTTTTTCTTTACCGAGGATTCCCAGCCTGACGACGGGGAATATTCATGAGCATGTGAATCCATGCCAGACCCCATGCTGGAGAAGTGTATTTTTCCTCTAAACCAATCATTGTACTCTGGGTCATACTGCTCCCGTCCAATGAAAGTCCTCTCCCTAAACTCCACCCCGGGTGGCCATATTCAGTTTTGGTAAGCACGTTAAGTGGCAGTTAGAACCATGAAGAGCCACAGAGGGTAATGCGGGAGGGTTTGCATGTGAATCCATGCCATACTTATGCTGGAGAACAAGTTACAGGTATGTAACTTAACCCTTCTCCAGCATGGGGTCTGTTATGGATTCCCATGCTCATGAATAAAGATTACACAGCAGTACCAGTACACATCCATGGGAGGTGGCAATGGCTAAACAGAAGTAACACCACTCACCCCTGGAGCAGACTCACCTCAATTGAACAGGTCGTGTAGTACCGATTGGTGGACCCGGGACTCCTCATGAAGGTGTGCGTGGACATCCATGTAGCAGTCCTGCAGATATCAAGCAGTGGCACACCAGAGAGAAACGCTGTCGTAGCTGCGATGGCTCTGGTGGAATGGGCTCTCGGCCAGCCTGGAAGAGGTCTGTGTGTGAGCCAGTCAATGACAGTGCATGATGCAGCCAGAGAGCCACCTGGAGATGGAAACCTTTGGCAAGGCCTTTCTGTTATTCACAGGTCCAAAATTGATGAAAAACTGAGGCGTCTTCCGAAAACTCTTCGTGCATGCTATGTAAAACTTCAATGCACAAGCAACGTCCAGCAAATGCAAGGCCCACCCCACTGGTGAAGACAGATTCGGGAAGAATACACCAAAGCTTGTTGAGGTGGAATTCCGATGGCACGTTCGGCATAGAGGTGGGGTGTGCACGCAGTACCACCCTTGTAGCGTGGAAGGACATACGGCTGCTTGCAAGACATGGCCTTGATCTCCCCGACCCACGTGGCCAAGATGATTGCCACGAAGAATGCCGTTTTCCACGAGAGAAACTTCAGCGGGGCCCTAAGCATCAGTTCAAAGGGGGCCCCATGAGATTAGTCAAGACCACATTGAGCTCCAAAGCTGGGACCGCGGCCTTCACCGGTAGAAAGGTCCTGAATAGGCCCTTGAGGAACTCCTGGACGAGTCTGTGCGACCACAGGGAGGGCCTACCCGGTGTCCTAGTGTAATGGGATATGGCGGCCAGGTGTTTTAGTTTAGTTTATTTGCTTATATAGAGCACCAAGCCGGAGGTATCTAGGCACTTTGGCTTACATATACAACATTTGATACATACTGATACAGTTAATTACAAGAACACACAGTAGTCTGATACAGAGGTACTAAGATACAGTGAAAGGCAATGTGTGCAAGTACATAATATTGCCAAAAAATACAAAATATTGCTAGTTGATTATATAGTAATGCCAGTTAAATACAGAGACTAGGAAGGTACTGTTATACAGGCATGACGGAGGTGGGCACCGACAGGGGCTGTCTAGTGAGACCTATCAAGATGCAGATTCTTTGTATGATGTGCACAGAGCATCATAATGTACACCTCGTGTACCTTGATAGAGGTGTAAGCTAGCCCAGCTGTTACGCTCACCTGGTATCCACGGGGACGCCACCCAGCCAGTTGGTCGCTGGTATCCTTCTCAATGATTCCCTGGTATGGTTCTCAGTGGAAGTTCCGCCTGGAAATACAGGAGGACTGTCTTTAGGACTGGCCGACCAAGGTAAGTTTTCCTCCACCTCCCGTATGACTTCAGCCCCTCTGGGCCCTCTTCTCACCCTGTTGTAGAAGTTGGCATGCTCTCCGTCCTGCTTCCTGGGCAGGGGTGCGTTTTCTTTTGTGGGCGTGTGCGGTCCAGTTACTTCACTGACAGTGGCCCAAGTAATGTCTTTCAGGCAGGTCCTATTGCTGTTTATTGAGTTGCTATTCTTGCATGCCTTTCTCTGTTTGATAATGTCTCTTTTTTATCTCCCTTAGATGTGCGTAGCGTCCGCGTGGCGAACTGGCTAAGCTGGGCCCCGCCGGTAAATGATGACGCAGAATAAGCGCTATGATGCGGTAAGTAAGCGCTTTGCGCAGCGCTGCGATGTCTTGTCTTCACTGACCTGTGTTTTCTCCCTTTTTCGTAGGTCGCGCTGTGCTCCCAGTGCGTGTGGGTTCCCGGAGCGATGACGGCCGAAAGGCGATCAGCCAGGTAAGTCTTTTAAGCAATTTGTGGTTGAAATGTCTCTAATACCTCCTTTAACAATGTCTTTTCTTCCTTTTTCAGGTCCTATGGTCCAGGCGGAGCGCAGATCCAACGGAGCTAACCAGGAGCTGCGAGCAGTGAAGGATGGAGATCGCAGGTAAGATGCTGCTGCTAACGATGTTCTTTTGTCTTTCTGCAGGTTCGGATTTCCCAGGCTAGTGAGTAATCTGGACACGGTGAGCGTCACGTTGCTAGCTGCAAAGTAACGCGAAGTGTGTTGTCTTGTTCGGGTGTGGTTTAAATAGCCTCTGCAAAGTAGTCCAGGTAAAGTAGTACCTAGGCCACCACACCCAAACACTATACCGCATAGCTTGG
Source organism: Ambystoma mexicanum (assembly GCF_040938575.1). Lineage (NCBI taxonomy): Eukaryota > Metazoa > Chordata > Amphibia > Caudata > Ambystomatidae > Ambystoma > Ambystoma mexicanum. The sequence continues at coordinate 530,856,974 of NC_090930.1, forward strand.
TTATTAGGAATTCAAGCTATGTGGATGCATCCATGTTGGATGAAAGCCTAAATAAAGTAGTTCCCTGAGCAGATGTCTTTCACTGTGCATGAACCTGGCACCAAGGGCACCAGGACTGGCCCCAAGAGGGCCCGAGACGTAGATGCCAAGCCTTATTTGAGATCCAAGTCCTGATTCCATCTTGCCAATGGGCTTGCCAATGGGGATCAGGGCTGAGGGTCGTGACACCAGCCTTGGCCAAGGAAAGCTGGTATGGTAGAAGCCTCAGGGCTGTGACACGCAGAGGAGTAATCTTCTGTGCACTGCACCACAAGGAGAATCGCTTCCACTTATGGCCGCAGTACGTCAACGTTGAGGAGGCTCTGGCCCTGGCCAGGACGTCCTTACATTCCGCTGGTAAAGCATAATGTCCAAATTCTAGGGCTGCAGGAGTCAGGCCCCGAGGTTCAGCGATGCTGGGTCGTGGTGTAGATTGCCCATCCTCTGACGAGAAGATCAGGAAGTAGTGGCAGCCTGATGGGAGGCAGGAAAGCATACAAGAAAAGTCTCCCCAACTGGAACGCATCCCCCATGTTCCTTGGTTGCGGGAACCTGCTGGCAATCTGACACTAGGCAATCTTTGCTGTTGCGAAGAGACTGATCTGGGGTTGAGCCCATTTGGGGAACAGAAGATCCACCTGGTCCCGGCAAAGTTCCCACTCATGGCAAGAATGAAGCTACTTTATGAGTGTGTCTGCAATGGTGTTTTTGATACCCGCCAGGTAGAAAGGGACGAGAAACATGTCCGGATGAATGGCCCAGTGCCACAGATCCTGGGCCTCCTTGGAAAGGGCCAGAGAGCGAGTCCCGCCCTGCTTCCTGATGAAGAACATGGTGGTGGTGTTGTCTGTGAAGATCCTCACCACCTTGCCCCTCAGCGACGGCAGGAAGGACTTGAGGGCCCAGAAGACGGCCCGAAGTTCCAGGACTTTGATGTGGAGGGTCTTTTCTTTAGGCAGACAGAGGCCTCTGGGGTGCAGCTGCCCAGTGTGGGTTCCCCAACCCTCCAGAGAAGCATACATGGTGACCATCTCCTGGTAAGGAGGAACATGGAACAGGGCCCCTTGCGTGAGATGTGGGCAAATGCCCCACCACTGTTATCGCCCATCGGAACTCCTCATTGAGGGCGATCTTGTCCGTCCAGACCCCCGAGACTTGCAGCCACCTCGCATCCAGGAACTCCTGGAGAGGCCTCATCTGTAGTCTGCAACAGCGGATGAGGTTGATGCACGAGGACATCATGCCCAGCAGTGACTTGATGGCCCGCACCATGGCTGTCTGCGCAGACTGGCGCTGCACCTTCCCCAGGATGGCCAACACCCTCTAGTCCAAGGGGGATGCCAGACAAGTTACTGTGTTGAGTCAGGAACCCAGAAACAGAGCGTTCTGCGATGGCTCCAAGCAAGACTTCGCACAGTTTATGGTAAATGGCAGCTCCATCAGCAGATGCGCGGTTCTCATCGTGTGCTGGCTAGCCAGTGCGCGGGAGCGGGACCAGATGAGCTAATCGTCCAGATAATGGTAGATGTGAATGCCCTTGGGACAAAAATTCACTGCTACCGGAGTCAAGCACTTTGTAAAGACCCTGGGGGCTGATTTCAAGCCCAAGGGGAGTGCTTTGAACTGATAATGTCATCCCTGGACTCCAAAACGCAGCAAACTGTGGCTGCTTCCAGTGAATGGGGACGTGGAAGTAGGTGTCCTTCAGATCCAGCGATGCCAGGAAATCGCCTTCCTCTAGTTGGCTAAGCACGTGCAGCAACGTGACCATACTGAATCTTTGGGACTTCAAGCACTTGAGGTGTCTCAAGTCCAGGATCAGCCTCCACCGCCTGTGTTCATGCAGACAATAAAGTATCTGGAGTACACTCCGGAGCTCCGAAGGAGCTTGGGGACGGGTTCCATTGACCCTTTTTTCATGACGCCGACCTCCTGTAGCAGCTGCGCGATGTGATATGATATGATATGATATATGGCATTTGTAACGCGCCTATACACAAGTGTTTCAAGGCGCGACGAGGCAGGGGGGGGAACAAGGGGAGACAGACAACGATCTTACTAGGCCAGGTGTCATTCAGATCGCGCAAGTGCAAGGGTAGAGGGGAAGGGAAAAGTGCATGGGGAAAAGGGAGAGGGGAAAGTGCAGTACAGGGTTATAAGCATACAGCATACAGGATAAATAACAAGGGCCAGCTGGTGGCAAGTGCGAGGTAAGTGCAAACAAGTGCTGGGAAGGGGGGCTGTATGGATACAGACAGTCCCGTAGTGCAGGGGTTGCCGTGGAGGCAGTGCAGGGGAGAGTGGCTGGGCCGAGAACGGTGAATGGCCCAGTTGCAGATTCAGTGCAGTTTCAGTAGTATTAGCAGGGGAGAGGGGGAGAGAAAGCGGAGGCAAAGAGGAAGGTTTTGAGGTGCTTCCGGAACCGGAGGTGGTTCTCCTCAAGTTTCAGGGAGGTAGGAAGGCTGTTCCAGAGGGAGGCCCCTGCAGTGGAAAGAGATCTGCCCCCAACTTGTTGTTTGGAGAAGCGGCTGACCCTGAGGGAGTTGGAGGCGGATGAGCGAAGAGCTCGAGAAGGAAGATATTTAGGAAGAGAGAGTTGAAGGTATTTTGGCCCAAGGCCCCAGACGGCCTTGTGGACAATGCAGAGGGTTTTGAACTTGATCCTCGCAGTCACTGGGAGCCAGTGTAGTGATTTCAGTCCTGGAGAGATACGGTCCCTGGGCTTGAGGCCAAGGACAAGTCTTGCAGTCCTGTTCTGGATGAGTTGCAAAGGGCGGAGAGTAGAGGCGGGCAGATTAAGATAGAGGCTGTTACAGTAGTCCAGCTTAGAGAGAACCAGGGCTCTAGAGACAGTGAGCTTCTGGGGGAAGGAGAGGAAAGGAAGGATACCTCTGAGGAGGTGTAGCTGGTAGTGTGACTTCTTAGATACGTCGGATATGTGAGGAGAGAAGGAGAGTGTGGAGTCGAAGATGACCCCAAGGTTTTTTGCCTTGCAGGTAGGAGTAGGAAGAGGGCCCAGAGAGGCCGGCCAGAGAGCAGCAGGGAAGGAGGGAGTGGGAGTGCCGATGAATAGAATCTCAGTCTTACTGGCATTAAGGCAGAGGTCGTTGGCGGCACACCATTCCTGGATAGCAAAAAGACAGTCAGAGATGAGGGAAGGAGAAGAGGAGGCCGAGGGTAGCCTGAAAATGAGTTGGGTATCATCCGCATTGCACTGAAAGTAGGGGCAGAGAGCGGCGATGTGGTGGGCGAGAAGTGCCAGATACTGGTTGAACAGCCAGGGAGAGAGGTTAGATCCCTGGGGGACACCACAGGTAGAGAAGATGTCAGAGAGGAAAGACCCCAGTTGGACCTGGGAGGGTCGATTTGAGAGGAAAGAGGTCAGCCACGCCAGAGCCTGACCAGTGATACCGAGGTTATCACGGAGACGGTTGAGCAGGATGTGCTGCCCTTGTCGAGCCACCGGGGGAATAGGAGGACGGCCAATTTGGAACTGCAAGGTGTGCCCCTGTTCGAGAGCATTCAGCATCCATCTGTCGGTGGCGATGGTCTTCCACATGCTGATGAACTTTGCCAGCCATCCTCCCACTGGGGTGCATAAGTGGGGGCCCGAGTACATGGCCGATTCAGGCCGTTTGAGTCAAGGTCCGGCTTTGTGAGCGCCACCGGCGCAGTCCTCAGCTGCCATATGGCTGTGCGCGACCTCTGTATGCTTCTTGGGTCATGGAGCGGGAAGGCTGCCGGTACAAGGAGGTATATCCTTTGGAGGACCTACCAGGGTTTCCTCTAGAAGAATGAAAGGATGACGACCAGTGTTGCAAGGTCCCCAAGGAGTGTGCTGTCTCTGTGTCAGTCTTGATGGTTTGCAGAGACTCGTTGATGGTCTTGCCAAAAAGGTGTTCACCATCAAAGGGCATATCCAGCACCTTAGCCTGAACGTCTGGACGGAAGTTGGTGGCCTTCAACCAGCCTTGCCGTCGAAGAGACACGCTGTTGCCCATTTGGCGGAATCCAATGCCAGCGACGTCAAAGGCTACAATAATGGTGTGGTCAGAGGCTACCTTCCCTTCCTGGAAAGGGCCTTGACTTTCTTGTCCTTGGACATGAGGCCCGACTTATACCATAATTCCCGGTCATAGCAGGACAGAATGGCCAGGGTATTTGCAGCCTTAATGGTGGAGGCTGCTGTATAGACTATCCCCTTGCCCATCGCGTCCAGCTTCTTCCCCTCTTGGTATGGGGACGACATGGACAGAGACGACGGGTTCGCCGAGCACTTCCGAGCTGCGTCGAGACCACTGAGTCGGGCGAAGGTTGGGACCCTAAGCACTTGGGGGCTGAGTTCGGTACCCTGTACTTCTTCCCAACTCTATCCCGTTTAGGCTGGGCCGTGTTCGGGTTCTTCATCAGCACTAAGCCCTCCTCCCAGATATCATCTAGCAAGGAGTGTGAGAAACCTGACCATGTCTCCCTGACTAGTCCCTGGGGATCTATCATCCAGGTGGCCAGGACACAGCCATCGCTATTGGATCCAGTTCCTGGGGTGGACCAGTGAGGGAGGATCACTTGGATGGGGGTGGGAGGGTCCTTGAGGAATAGAAGTGGGACACCGATGGGTGAGACGCAGTATCCCCCTTCTTATAACACCTTTTCCCCATCCTACCCTGTAGGATATACAAACACTGTACCACTCACCCTCTTTTCCAACTCTTACACTTTCGCACATCACGAAAGATGAAGGGCAATCACCAGAGCCGTTTACCTGACGTGTCCCAACACAAGGGTCAGGCAAAGTCAGGCAACTGACCAGAATCACACAAACCGGACGGCTCTTTCCCTTGCCCACAGGGATAAAAAGTGGAGCATGAGACCACCATACGAGCAAGGCAGACTGCACGACGAGATAGCTGTCCAGTAGTGGCAGTTCAAGTGGAGGAGAAAGACGGTGCAAACCAAGAGTTGGACAAGGAGAAAAGCGACCTTTCCCTTTCTGACCAAGGCCTGTGAAATCTCAGTGGAAGGAATTGTGTGACTGCGAACAATAGCCCAAGTGTGTTGCAGCAGATGTCACCAGTACACGGAGAATGCCTACTCTGATAAGCAGGACAGAGGGAGACGCCTGCCTCCGTGGTACCGGCCTTGACTCCCGATACTAAGAAAGCCAAGCGGTTTATCACAGCCGGTGAGTCGGGGGGAGAACGAATAAAGAAACCAAACTGTGTTGAACAAAAGTAGCAAACGGCTGATTGCGGAATGCACAAAGAACTGTTGATGTAAAAGGGGAAAGCAAGCTGCAGATGAGCCTGGCACCACGTGTGTGCTCACTCGAGAAACCTGGGCGAGTACCCGATTGTTGAAACTACTATTACCAGAAGGCCTTGGCGAGAAGAGGGTGAAACTGGTCATACGAGGGTCTAGTGAAATCCTCTGTCCAGTCGAAAGTCTTTGACCGGCAGATGATCGTGAATAAGGGAAGCGAATCCCAGATCGTATGAAAGTAGAAGGAACTGTGAGATTGTCAAGAGTGAACATGAAGGAGGGATGCTGATGGAAAGGGGCAACGTCTAAAGTCCCAAAGAACAGTGTGTTGACGAGAGTGAATCCGGCAGAGGGTTGTCCACATTGAACTGTATAAAAAGACATTAAGATTTGTGAATACCACAGCGGGGGAACCAATGGTGAAAAAGCATCACCCAACGTTCAAGCAGAAAGGAACTTGTGTTGTTATTTTGAATGCATCAGGACCTTTGAGGCAAGAGACTTTTTATAGAGCAAGAGACTTGGCCCTCGAAATCCCGATAGCTGGATAGCTGTCGGTACTTATCGACGGTGGCAAGAGGGTGGGGGATATCGACCACGACTGTTACCCTGGCGCAATGGGATAGGGTGTGTCGGCTCCTGCGGATCCCGATGGGGTTGGGCCCTCTCACATCTGTTATGCGAACCCAGACTGTTCTCCGGGGGAGGGCAGGGGAGCTTTCGTAGACTGGGAGAGGGATGCCCTGTTGAAACTACAGGATCTTTTCCACGAAGGGGAACCTCTGACGTTTGCTGATCATAAGGCCAAATTTAACCTGTGTGGAACTGAGCAATTCCATTTTACTCAGCTTAGGCACTGTATCACCAAAGAAGTTGTCACTGGACCGTTTACTATTCCATTTGCTGCTTTACCCCGAGTTGTCATGTGACCGAAATGATAAAGAAATAAGATTGTAAATTGTGTAACAATGAATATTTGTGTTTTCTTGGGTCATGTCTGAAGATGAGAAAAATTTACAAATGGAAATCAATTAAAATTGTCTAATTAGGGTCATTTACAATTAATATATAATTTTTATATCACTGATAGGTTTGGCTTTGGCTGTTTTTGCCCTGGGATGGGTCTATAGGCCAGATAACAATTTCTTACTGCCCGTCAAGTCTTGGCCTTGGTCTCTCCATATCTTCCCCCTCTGTAAGATTGATCCCGATTTATTTTAAAATGTTTTTATTAGCATTTATAGTATACAATAACAAGAGAACCAATTACAACATGTGGTCTTCTGCGTGTAGCATTTTCTTGTGGTGAGCCCCCAAATTCCGGGGTGCCAGCACACAGGGCTGTCCAAAGCCGCTAGGGCCAGAGTGCACAGTTTCATTTCACATTTAAGCAGGTAAGTTCATATGCATGTTCAGTCTATATTACATAGGCTGTCTTTTTCAGGGGGGTTTGTCATCAGACGGATGTAACCTGTCCCACATCAGTGTCTTCCAGGCCTCATACGCCGGGACCACCTCCCCACCTGCCCTTGCAACACCCTCGCCCCACACCTTTGTCTCCGCTCCCATCCAGCGTTCCAACTCATTGTGCCACCTAGTGTATTGCAGGCCTCCAGGTTTCTTCCACGCCATTGAAATGGCCCTTTTTGCCAGCACGCATGCCATATCCATAAATGTAATGAGGTGCCGGATCTTACTAACTCTTGGGTAAGCACCTAATAGGCATTCTTTTGGTGACCATTCATATCTTGACAGCCCAGCCCTTCTGCATGCCTGATCAATCTTATGCCGTACCCTGAAGCATTCCCAGAACATGTGCATCATGCCCGCTCCCTCCGACTTGCACCAGGGGCACAATGGGTCTGCGGCATCGTGAAATTTAGCTATCCTGCCTGGTGTCATGTATATTTTGTAGAGAACATTCAGCTGGATCAGTCGAAACCTAGCGTTTCGCGACACCTCCCGGGGTATTCTAGTATCCTCTCCCACTCTCTTTCAGTTATTTCAACACCCAGATCTTGTTCCCATCCCTGTTTCAGCCCGCTGCTCCTAGGGTTCGGTCTATCTGCAAGCTGTTCGTATATCCTAGACACTGGCCTCCATCCATCTCCCAAGTTGTACAGCAGTGTTAATATTGGTGCCTCTGTCGGCTCTTCAGGCCAACCCTTCCAGACATTCCTCGCTACTTTTCTAATCCTCTGGTACCACAGAAACTGGCTGCTGGGCAGTCCCTCATTTTTCATCAGGGAGTCGAATTCTCTAAAGGAGCCCTCCTCATACACATCCCCCCCACATATAGATGCTGCGTCTTTCCCATTGTCTGGTTCTCATCAAGTCTGCATTAGTTGCACATACATCTGCCACTATCGGGGGTAGTCCAACCTTGTTAGTTTCAGTGCTCTGCCACAGATCTTCCTGCCCAAGCATCGGTTGAGTGCTGAGGCACCTCGCCGGTACCCATAATACCTCCTTTAAGCGTACTGGTGTGATTAGCTGGTTGAGCAATCTCGATTCTGAGGTTGTGTCATCAGCCAACCATTTTGCCACATAGCTAAATTGTGCTGCTAGGAAGTATCTCTCAAAATCTGGTAGTTGAACCCCACCTACTTTCTACGGCAGTGAAAATATGTCTAAGGACAGTTTGTGTCCGGCAGGGTCCCACAGTAGTTCGCTCAACGGCTTCTCCACCAGTTTGAAGAAGGAGGCAGTTATGTAGTAATGAATGCTATGGAAGAGGTAGAGGAACCTTGGAAGGACGACCATTTTAACCTCGGCCACCCTCCCCATTAGCGACGACTGTAACTTGGACCAGAACTTCATAGAGTTCCTCAGCCCCTGTATCGCTAGCATTGCGTTACCTCCGTGTATCTGTTCAGGCGCATGCCAAATGTTCACCCCCAAGTATCTAAACATATGTTTTTGCCACCTGATCCCAACATTTGGGAGGTCCCCTTCGCTCGTTTTTGCCAGCCCCGCTGGTGGGAATATGCACGATTTCTCTGTGCTGAAGCGGATTCCTGTTATTCGCGCAAAGTTCTGCAGAACGTCTAGGATCACCGGCACATTGAGGTGCGGGTCTCTTATGTAGAGCAGTACATCATCAGCGTACAATGATATAACATGGTCTTCCCCTCCTACTCGTATGCCCGCGTCCAAGAACTGCTTCCTGATATATATAGCAGTCGGTTCCAAACCCAGAATGTAGAGCATAGGCGACAGCGGGCAGCCCTGTCTAGTGTCCCTTTGAATGTCCGGAAGTGCCGATACCACTCTTCCTGTTTTCACCCTTGCCACTGGCGCTTTGTAGAGCAACTTAATCCATTTAATGAACTGCTCTCCCAGCCCAGTAGAGATCAACCATTCCCAACATATGGAGTTGAACGCTTTTATGGCGTCCAACGAAATCACTGCATATTTCCCCTGATCCTCGGCCGTCTGTGCTATGATGTGTTGGAGCCTACGTAGGTTCCCTGCAGTGTTCCTACCAAGTACAAACCCATTCTGGTCTTCATGCACTATGGACCATATTACCTTCGACAGCCTTTTGGTCAATATTGTCGTAAGGATTTTAATGTCATAGTTTAGCATGGCTAACGGCCTGTATGAGCTACACCCACCCTCAGGCTTCCCTGTGTTTGGGATCGGGACAACCAGCATTTCCCTCATGCTTCTCGGCAGTATCCCTGTGTTATAAGCCCCTTCAACATTTCCTGTAGGACCGGTGTAGCTCTGAACTGTATGTTTTATAGCACTCAGGGGGCAGCCCATCGCTCCCCGGAGTTTTGCAGGTGGCCAACGATTGTATTGCCTCGTTCACATCTTCAACTGTTAGGTCTGCGCCCAAAATTTCCCGTTGGGCTGCATCTAATGACGGCAACCCTATCTCATCTAGCGTGTCTTGTATAGTTTCCTGGGGGACCTGCTCCTCATGGCTATATAGTCGGGAATAAAAATCTCTAAACGCATCGTTTATTGCTAGCTGCGTGGTGTGCGTTGCTCCCGTGTCATATTTGATGACTGTTATGAGATGTTTTGGGTTTTCCTTCTTACACAGCCATGACAGCAGTCTACCTCCCTTGTCCCCTTCTGCATGAGCTCTAGTAGTCTTGGCTATGTAGCCAAACTTTGACAATCTATCCCAGGCATTTCGGCATTCCTTCCTTATGCTCGCCAGTTCCCGCTCTGTCTCCCCGGTCTTCTGGGCCAGAGCTTCCAGCTGTTGAATTCTCCCCGCCTTTATCTCCAGCTCACCCCTAAGCAGTTTCCTTCTTCCACCCGCGCTGGCAATAACCTCTCCCCTAACTACGACCTTCATAGCTTCCCATGCCATGTCCCAGCTTTTAACGCTCCCCGCATTAATTTCTATATATTCTATTATCTTGCACCTGAGATCTGAAAGCAGGGTCTGTGAGAGCATCCGTCGGCATGTGCCACAGTGTTATGGGTGGCCTAGGTCCTTTCATCCTCCATTCCATGACTAGGGAGAGTGGTCTGAGATTGATCGACCTAGGTAGGTCGCCTGTTCAATCTGGGGAAGATGTATTCTATCTATCAGCAGGTAATCAATCCTGGTGTATAGGTCATGGGGAGATGAGTAGTAGGAGAACCCTCTGTCTTCAGGGTGCATTTCCCTCCACTCCTCTGCTAGGTCTAGATTTTTTATTACCTCGTCCAGTGGAGACGAGGTCCGTTGTGACCCCTGCGGTGGGCAGGCGGATCTGTCTAGTGTGGAATCCCAGATACAGTTAAAGTCCCCTCCCCAGATAAAGAAGCATTCCCGATAGGCTGCCAGCTTCGGGCTCAGCTTAGTCATGTACGCTGCAGTTCCACAGTTAGGGAGGTAGGAGTTAACTATGCAAATGTCTAGTTGTTCTATGTTCCCCCTTAGTATTAGGTATCTCCCCTCTGGGTCCACCTCCTTGGACAGAAGCCTAAAGGGCACCATTTCATGTATCCATGTGTATACCCCCCGAGCATATTTAGACTACGGAGCACCGAACCCCTGTCCTCCCCAGCGGCCCATCACTTTATTGTTGGCATCTGTGGTGAGGTGGGTCCCCTGTAGCATAGCAATGGAGACACTCTTCCTCTTCAGGTAGGATTTAATCATGTTTCTCCACATGTGGTGCCCATCCCCCTGACATTCCATGTCATTACTTTTATGTCAACCGCCATCATGTATCCCTTTGGAGTCCGTTCTCCTTCCCAGCACCATCTTCCCCTCAGCCCCCTCCTCCCCTGACTTCCAAGCCTCAGCGCCTTCTCTGTCAGGCACCTCCTCACCCCCATCCAATTTTCCCTGAAGACCATGTAATAGGACAACAAACAACTTAAACTAAACAGACTGAATCCAACTTGTGCAGTAAACCAATAGTGCTTAACCAAAAACAAATAACTGTGCTCAGCAGCCGCGCTCCAGTTGCGGCGCTCAAGCGCCCTCCCACCTTCATGGCCCATCCATGTCGTCATGTGCGAGTTTGTGCTGTGTCGGCAACGTGCCGGCACCTAACAGTTCATGGGGTGGGTCGTACTCCAATGAAGCATTCAGGTCGTCATCCCGTCTAGGCGTCGCATTTCGGCTCGACATGTAGTGTATATGTAGTCCACGCCGTGTTGCAGCAGTTTCTGATACATTGGCAGGTCACCTTCCTCCAATGTGTTCGCTTCCAGCCCGCACTGCTCATGTGACTCGTTCTTCACCCTGATCTAGATTGTTATGCTCCCACCGCATCCTGGCCGCTGCTGGCATTTCCAAGAAAACCGGTCTCCCTTTATATATCACCTTGAGCCTGGACGGATATAGCAGCATGTATTTGAGTTGCAGTTGTCAGAGTCTTGCTTTGATTGGAACAAATGAGTTCCTTGCATGTTGGACCATTGGCGTGTAATCCGGGTATATAGTTATACTGACATTATTGCGATGGATTACCCCACCTTCTCTCGAAAATCTCAGGATGGTCTCTCGGTCCCGAAAATTAAGTATTTTTGCTATCATACGACAGGGGTAGGAACCGGGAGGCATTTTTTTCTCCAAGGACCTATGGGCCCTCTCCACCACAAATCCTTGCAACAGCTTTCCTACCCCTATTTCCTGTGTTATCAGGCTTTCAACAAACTCAGTGGGGTTCGGGCCCTCCATCCCTTCCAGAATCCCTAGCAAGCACACGTTATTGCATCGAGCATGGCCTTCAACATCTTCAGCTCTGGCCTCCAGTGCCGCATTCTTCCTCTCCAGCTATTGTCAGCCTCTTTTCAAGGTTACTGGTGGTATCCATTGTCTCTTTCAGGTCCTTCTCAGTGCTTGTGACCCTTTCTGTGAGATTACATATATCCTGCCTCATCAGTTGCATATCGGATTTGACTTCTCTGATTTTGGTGTCTATGAAAGCTTTCAGAGCAACAATTGCGTCCAACATTTGTCTGTCTTTAGTTCCAACTTCCTTGCCTGTCTGGGCTGGTTGCACCGCAGTTTCACTCTTTGGCTGCCCTTTAGGTGTGGCAGCATTGAACGAGTCCATAATTGTGGTCCTTTGCTTGTTTTTCCCCCTGGACTGAGACACCGCAGTGTAGCTCAGACCGGCTTCACCAGGCCTCCACTTAGTTCTCTGTACACCTTCTGAAACTAGCGGTGGCTGTAGCTCGTGTGTCGCTCTATAGTTCTGGTTGTGTGTCAGATGGGGCGATGTTTCTGTGGTTCAGTCTTAGGATCACGCCCGGTGTTGCACCGTTGTAATGTCAGTGGACGGCGCTTGACTATTGTGTGGTAGTCTCCTGCTCTGCTTTGATTATACCTTTGTGCGTGCCAATGCTTTCAGCGTTGCTATTGCGGCGTGCAGCTGTCTTGCCACTTCCCCAGGTGCCAGTGACAAGTGGCTCAGATGAGCGGTTGTTTGAAATGCCGCTCCCCGCTGCAGTTCAGGCAGGTCAACCCCCGGCTCCAAGCCACACTTGCGGCACTAGTTAGTGCAGCAGTCTACCAGTTCCCACGGCAGAGGTAGATGCATGTGCCGCTGCACAGCAGGTCAGCTCCTGGTGTAGTGTGATGCGCTTTTCTTCAGCCAGGCAGCCAGTCCTACGTCACCTAACCAGTCCCTGTGTTATCTGCATGTCCTAGCCGTCTCTGCGACCATTAGCCCCCAGATTGTTCCAGATATTCAAACCACCAAGTGTCATCAGTGTGCTTTGCGCGTCTTTATGGGCTGATTCACTTTGGCAGTCTGGTGTATCT